>NW_027507791.1:176447583-176995083 GCF_037356315.1 Lithobates pipiens | reverse complement strand
CAAGGTGGTCACCTCAGGCAATCAAGAGGAAAAATACAGCAGGTCGCCAAAGCCAACAACATAATGGAAAAAAGCCTACGGCTCCTGGTATTTCCAGGCGGTCTCCCATCCAGGTACTAACCAGGCCCGACCCTGCTTAGTATCCGAGATCAGACGAGATGGAGCGCATTCGAGGTGATGTGGCCGTAGGCAATCTTACATCTTACTTACAACTCTCTTGACAAAAGCCAAGGTGGTCACCTCGGGCAATCGAGAGGAAAAATACAGCAGGTCGCCAAAGCCAACAACATAATGGAAAAAAACCTACGGCACCTGGTATTCCCAGGCGGTCTCCCATCCAGGTACTAACCAGGCCCGACCCTGCTTAGCATCCGAGATCAGACGAGATCAAGCGCATTCAGGGTGATGTGGCCGTAGGCGATCTTGCACCCTACTTACAACTCTCTTGACAAAAGCCAAGGTGGTCACCTCAGGCAATCGAGAGGAAAAATACAGCAGGTCGCCAAAGCCAACAACATAATGGAAAAAAGCCTACGGCACCTGGTTTTTCCAGGCGGTCTCCCATCCAGGTACTAACCAGGCCCGACCCTGCTTAGCAACCAAGATCAGACGAGATCGAGCGCATTCAGGGTGATGTGGCCGTAGGCAATCTAGCACCCTACTTACAACTCTCTTGACAAAAGCCAAGGTGGTCAGCTCGGGCAATCGAGAGGAAAAATACAGCAGGTCGCCAAAGCCAACAACATAATGGCCAAAAGCCTACGGCACCTGGTATTCCCAGGCGGTCTCCCATCCAGGTACTAACCAGGCCCGACCCTGCTTAGCATCCGAGATCAGACGAGATCGAGCGCATTCAGGGTGATGTGGCCGTAGGCGATCTTGCGCCCTACTTACAACTCTCTTGACAAAAGCCAAGGTGGTCACCTCGGGCAATCGAGAGGAAAAATACAGCAGGTCGCCAAAGCCAACAACATAATGGAAAAAAGCCTACGGCACCTGGTATTCCCAGGCGGTCTCCCATGCAGGTACTAACCAGGCCCGACCCTGCTTAGAATCAGAGATCAGATGAGATCGAGCGCATTCAGGGTGATGTGGCCGTAGGCGATCTTGCACCCTACTTACAACTCTCTTGACAAAAGCCAAGGTGGTCACCTCAGGCAATCAAGAGGAAAAATACAGCAGGTCGCCAAAGCCAACAACATAATGGAAAAAAGCCTACGGCTCCTGGTATTTCCAGGCGGTCTCCCATCCAGGTACTAACCAGGCCCGACCCTGCTTAGTATCCGAGATCAGACGAGATGGAGCGCATTCGAGGTGATGTGGCCGTAGGCAATCTTACATCTTACTTACAACTCTCTTGACAAAAGCCAAGGTGGTCACCTCGGGCAATCGAGAGGAAAAATACAGCAGGTCGCCAAAGCCAACAACATAATGGAAAAAAACCTACGGCACCTGGTATTCCCAGGCGGTCTCCCATCCAGGTACTAACCAGGCCCGACCCTGCTTAGCATCCGAGATCAGACGAGATCAAGCGCATTCAGGGTGATGTGGCCGTAGGCGATCTTGCACCCTACTTACAACTCTCTTGACAAAAGCCAAGGTGGTCACCTCAGGCAATCAAGAGGAAAAATACAGCAGGTCGCCAAAGCCAACAACATAATGGAAAAAAGCCTACGGCTCCTGGTATTTCCAGGCGGTCTCCCATCCAGGTACTAACCAGGCCCGACCCTGCTTAGTATCCGAGATCAGACGAGATGGAGCGCATTCGAGGTGATGTGGCCGTAGGCAATCTAGCACCCTACTTACAACTCTCTTGACAAAAGCCAAGGTGGTCAGCTCGGGCAATCGAGAGGAAAAATACAGCAGGTCGCCAAAGCCAACAACATAATGGAAAAAAGCCTACGGCACCTGGTATTCCCAGGTGGTCTCCCATCCAGGTACTAACCAGGCCCGACCCTGCTTAGCATCCGAGATCAGACGAGATCGAGCGCATTTAGGGTGATGTGGCCGTAGGCGATCTTGCACCCTACTTACAACTCTCTTGACAAAAGCCAAGGTGGTCACCTCGGGCAATCGAGAGGAAAAATACAGCAGGTCGCCAAAGCCAACAACATAATGGAAAAAAGCCTACGGCACCTGGTATTCCCAGGCGGTCTCCCATCCAGGTACTAACCATGCCCGACCCTGCTTAGCATCCGAGATCAGACGAGATCGAGCGCATTCAGGGTGATGTGGCCCTAGGTGATCTTGCACCCTACTTACAACTCTCTTGACAAAAGCCAAGGTGGTCACCTCGGGCAATCGAGAGGAAAAATACAGCAGGTCGCCAAAGCCAACAACATAATGGAAAAAAGCCTACGGCACCTGGTATTCCCAGGCGGTCTCCCATCCAGGTACTAACCAGGCCCGACCCTGCTTAGCATCCGAGATCAGACGAGATCGAGCGCATTCAGGGTGATGTGGCCGTAGGCAATCTTGCACCCTACTTACAACTCTCTTGACAAAAGCCAAGGTGGTCACCTCGGGCAATAGAGAGGAAAAATACAGCAGGTCGCCAAAGCCAACAACATAATGGAAAAAAGCCTACGGCACCTGGTATTCCCAGGCGGTCTCCCATTCAGGACCTAACAAGGCCCGACTCCTGCCTAGCATCCGAGATCAGACGAGATCGAGCGCATTCAGGGTGATGTGGCCGTAGGCGATCTTGCATCCTACTTACAACTCTCTTGACAAAAGCCAAGGTGGTCACCTCGGGCAATCATGAGGAAAAATACAGCAGGTCACCAAAGCCAACAACATAATGGAAAAAAAGCCTACGGCACATGGTATTCCCAGGCGGTCTCCCATCCAGGTACTAACCATGCCCTACCCTGCTTAGCATCCGAGATCAGACGATATCGAGCGCATTCAGGGTGATGTGGCCGTAGGCAATCTTGCACCCTACTTACAACTCTCTTGACAAAAGCCAAGGTGGTCACCTCAGGCAATCGAGAGGAAAAATACAGCAGGTCGCCAAAGCCAACAACATAATGGAAAAAAGCCTACGGCACCTGGTTTTTCCAGGCGGTCTCCCATCCAGGTACTAACCAGGCCCGACCCTGCTTAGCAACCAAGATCAGACGAGATCGAGCGCATTCAGGGTGATGTGGCCGTAGGCAATCTAGCACCCTACTTACAACTCTCTTGACAAAAGCCAAGGTGGTCAGCTCGGGCAATCGAGAGGAAAAATACAGCAGGTCGCCAAAGCCAACAACATAATGGCCAAAAGCCTACGGCACCTGGTATTCCCAGGCGGTCTCCCATCCAGGTACTAACCAGGCCCGACCCTGCTTAGCATCCGAGATCAGACGAGATCGAGCGCATTCAGGGTGATGTGGCCGTAGGCGATCTTGCTCCCTACTTACAACTCTCTTGACAAAAGCCAAGGTGGTCACCTCGGGCAATCGAGAGGAAAAATACAGCAGGTCGCCAAAGCCAACAACATAATGGAAAAAAGCCTACGGCACCTGGTATTCCCAGGCGGTCTCCCATGCAGGTACTAACCAGGCCCGACCCTGCTTAGAATCAGAGATCAGATGAGATCGAGCGCATTCAGGGTGATGTGGCCGTAGGCAATCTTACATCTTACTTACAACTCTCTTGACAAAAGCCAAGGTGGTCACCTCGGGCAATCGAGAGGAAAAATACAGCAGGTCGCCAAAGCCAACAACATAATGGAAAAAAACCTACGGCACCTGGTATTCCCAGGCGGTCTCCCATCCAGGTACTAACCAGGCCCGACCCTGCTTAGCATCCGAGATCAGACGAGATCAAGCGCATTCAGGGTGATGTGGCCGTAGGCGATCTTGCACCCTACTTACAACTCTCTTGACAAAAGCCAAGGTGGTCACCTCAGGCAATCAAGAGGAAAAATACAGCAGGTCGCCAAAGCCAACAACATAATGGAAAAAAGCCTACGGCTCCTGGTATTTCCAGGCGGTCTCCCATCCAGGTACTAACCAGGCCCGACCCTGCTTAGTATCCGAGATCAGATGAGATGGAGCGCATTCGAGGTGATGTGGCCGTAGGCAATCTAGCACCCTACTTACAACTCTCTTGACAAAAGCCAAGGTGGTCAGCTCGGGCAATCGAGAGGAAAAATACAGCAGGTCGCCAAAGCCAACAACATAATGGAAAAAAGCCTACGGCACCTGGTATTCCCAGGTGGTCTCCCATCCAGGTACTAACCAGGCCCGACCCTGCTTAGCATCCGAGATCAGACGAGATCGAGCGCATTTAGGGTGATGTGGCCGTAGGCGATCTTGCACCCTACTTACAACTCTCTTGACAAAAGCCAAGGTGGTCACCTCGGGCAATCGAGAGGAAAAATACAGCAGGTCGCCAAAGCCAACAACATAATGGAAAAAAGCCTACGGCACCTGGTATTCCCAGGCGGTCTCCCATCCAGGTACTAACCATGCCCGACCCTGCTTAGCATCCGAGATCAGACGAGATCGAGCGCATTCAGGGTGATGTGGCCCTAGGTGATCTTGCACCCTACTTACAACTCTCTTGACAAAAGCCAAGGTGGTCACCTCGGGCAATCGAGAGGAAAAATACAGCAGGTCGCCAAAGCCAACAACATAATGGAAAAAAGCCTACGGCACCTGGTATTCCCAGGCGGTCTCCCATCCAGGTACTAACCAGGCCCGACCCTGCTTAGCATCCGAGATCAGACGAGATCGAGCGCATTCAGGGTGATGTGGCCGTAGGCAATCTTGCACCCTACTTACAACTCTCTTGACAAAAGCCAAGGTGGTCACCTCGGGCAATCGAGAGGAAAAATACAGCAGGTCGCCAAAGCCAACAACATAATGGAAAAAAGCCTACGGCACCTGGTATTCCCAGGCGGTCTCCCATTCAGGACCTAACAAGGCCCGACTCCTGCCTAGCATCCGAGATCAGACGAGATCGAGCGCATTCAGGGTGATGTGGCCGTAGGCGATCTTGCACCCTACTTACAACTCTCTTGACAAAAGCCAAGGTGGTCACCTCGGGCAATCATGAGGAAAAATACAGCAGGTCACCAAAGCCAACAACATAATGGAAAAAAAGCCTACGGCACATGGTATTCCCAGGCGGTCTCCCATCCAGGTACTAACCATGCCCTACCCTGCTTAGCATCCGAGATCAGACGATATCGAGCGCATTCAGGGTGATGTGGCCGTAGGCAATCTTGCACCCTACTTACAACTCTCTTGACAAAAGCCAAGGTGGTCACCTCGGGCAATCGAGAGGAAAAATACAGCAGGTCGCCAAAGCCAACAACATAATGGAAAAAAGCCTACGGCACCTGGTATTCCCAGGCGGTCTCCCATCCAGGTACTAACCAGGCCCGACCCTGCTTAGCATCCGAGATCAGACGAGATCGAGCGCATTCAGGGTGATGTGGCCGTAGGCGATCTTGCAACCTACTTACAACTCTCTTGACAAAAGCCAAGGTTGTCACCTCGGGCAATCGAGAGGAAAAATACAGCAGGTCGCCAAAGCCAACAACATACTGGAAAAAAGCCTACGGCACCTGGTATTCCCAGGCGGTCTCCCATCCTGGTACTAACCAGGCCTGACCCTGCTTAGCATCCGAGATGGAGCGCATTCAGGGTGATGTGGCCGTAGGCGATCTTGGATTATATTACAACTATCTTGACAAAAGCCAAGGTGGACACCTCGGGCAATCGAGAGGAAAAATACAGCAGGTCGCCAAAGCCAACAACATAATGGCCAAAAGCCTACGGCACCTGGTATTCCCAGGCGGTCTCCCATCCAGGTACTAACCAGGCCCGACCCTGCTTAGCATCCGAGATCAGACGAGATCGAGCGCATTCAGGGTGATGTGGCCGTAGGCAACCTTGCACCCTACTTAAAACTCTCTTGACAAAAGCCAAGGTGGTCACCTCGGGCAATCGAGAGGAAAAATACAGCAGGTCACCAAAGCCAACAACATAATGGAAAAAAGCCTACAGCACCCGGTATTCCCAGGCGGTCTTCCATCCAGGTACTAACCAGGCCCGACCCTGCTTAGCATCCGAGATCAGACGAGATCGAGTGCATGCAGAGTGATGTGGCCGTAGGCAATCTTGCACCCTACTTAAAACTCTCTTGACAAAAGCCAAGGTGGTCACCTCGGGCAATCGAGAGGAAAAATACAGCAGGTCACCAAAGCCAACAACATAATGGAAAAAAGCCTACAGCACCCGGTATTCCCAGGCGGTCTTCCATCCAGGTACTAACTAGGCCCGACCCTGCTTAGCATCCGAGATCAGCCGAGATCGAGCGCATTCAGGGTGATGTGGCCGTAGGCTATCTTGTACCCTACTTACAACTCTCTTGACAAAAGCCAAGGTGGTCACCTCGGGCAATCGAGAGGAAAAATACAGCAGGTCGCCAAAGCCAACAACTTAATGGAAAAAAGCCTACGGCACCTGGTATTCCCAAGCGGTCTCCCATCCTGGTACTAACCAGGCCCGACCCTGCTTAGCATCCGAGATCAGACGAGATCGAGCGCATTCAGGGTGATGTGGCCGTAGGCGATCTTGCGTCCTACTTACAACTCTCTTGACAAAAGCCAAGGTGGTCACCTCGGGCATTCGAGAGAAAAAATACAGCAGGTCGCCAAAGCCAACAACATAATGGAAAAAAGCCTACGGCACCTGGTATTCCCAGGCCATCTCCCATCCAGGTACTAACCAGGCCCGACCCTGCTTAGCATCCGAGATCAGAAGAGATCGAGCGCATTCAGGGTGATGTGGCCGTAGGCGATCTTGCACCCTACTTACAACTCTCTTGACAAAAGCCAAGTTGGTCACCTCGGGCAATCGAGAGGAAAAATACAGCAGGTCGCCAAAGCCAACAACATAATGGAAAAAAGCCTACGGCACCTGGTATTCCCAGGCGGTCTCCCATCCAGGTACTAACCAGGCCTGACCCTGCTTAGCATCCGAGATCAGACGAGATCGAGCGCATTCAGGGTGATGTGGCTGTAGGCGATCTTGCACCCTACTTACAACTCTCTTGACAAAAGCCAAGGTGGTCACCTCGGGCAATCGAGAGGAAAAATACAGTAGGTCGCCAAAGCCAACAACATAATGGAAAAAAGCCTACGGCACCTGGAATTCCCAGGCGGTCTCCCATCCAGGTACTAACCAGGCCTGACCCTGCTTAGCATCCGAGATCGAGTGCATTCAGGGTGATGTGGCCGTAGGCGATCTTGCACCCTACTTCCAACTCTGTTGACAAAAGCCAAGGTGGTCACCTTGGGCAATAGAGAGGAAAAATACAGCAGGTCCCCAAAGCCAACAACATAATGGAATAAAGCCTACGGCAACTGGTATTCCCAGGCGGTCTCCCATCCAGTTACTAACCAGGCCAGACCCTGCTTAGCATCCGAGATCAGACGAGATCGTGTGCATTCAGGGTGATGTGGCCGTAGGCGATCTTGCACCCTACTTACAACTCTCTTGACAAAAGCCAAGGTGGTCACCTCGGGCAAACGAGAGGAAAAATACAGCAGGTCGCCAAAGCCAACAACATAATGGAAAAAAGCCTACGGCACCTGGTATTCCCAGGCGGTCTCCCATCCAGGTACTAACCAAGCCCGACCCTGCTTAGCATCCGAGATCAGACGAGATCGAGCGCATTCAGGGTGATGTGGCCGTAGGCGATCTTACGCCCTACTTACAACTCTCTTGACAAAAGCCAAGGTGGTCAACTCGGGCAATCAAGAGGAAAAATACAGCAGGTCGCCAAAGCCAACAACATAATGGAAAAAAGCCTATGGCACCTGGTATTCCCAGGCGGTCTCCCATCCAGGTACTAACCAGGCCCGACCCTGCTTAGCATCCGAGATCAGATGAGATCGAGCGCATTCAGGTTGATGTGGCTGTAGGCAATCTTGCACCCTACTTACAACTCTCTTGACAAAAGCCAAGGTGGTCACCTCGGGCAATCGAGAGGAAAAATACAGCAGGTCGCCAAAGCCAACAACATAATGGAAAAAAGCCTACGGCACCTGGTATTCCCAGGTGGTCTCCCATCCAGGTACTAACCAGGCCCGACCCTGCTTAGCATCCGAGATCAGACGAGATCGAGCGCATTCAGGGTGATGTGGCTGTAGGCGATCTTGCACCCTACTTACAACTCTCTTGACAAATGCCAAGGTGGTCACCTCGGGCAATCGAGAGGAAAAATACAGTAGGTCGCCAAAGCCAACAACATAATGGAAAAAAGCCTACGGCACCTGGAATTCCCAGGCGGTCTCCCATCCAGGTACTAACCAGGCCTGACCCTGCTTAGCATCCGAGATCGAGCGCATTCAGGGTGATGTGGCCGTAGGCGATCTTGCACCCTACTTCCAACTCTGTTGACAAAAGCCAAGGTGGTCACCTTGGGCAATAGAGAGGAAAAATACAGCAGGTCGCCAAAGCCAACAACATAATGGAATAAAGCCTACGGCAACTGGTATTCCCAGGCGGTCTCCCATGCAGGTACTAACCAGGCCCGACCCTGCTTAGTATCCGAGATCAGACGAGATGGAGCGCATTCGAGGTGATGTGGCCGTAGGCAATCTAGCACCCTACTTACAACTCTCTTGACAAAAGCCAAGGTGGTCAGCTCGGGCAATCGAGAGGAAAAATACAGCAGGTCGCCAAAGCCAACAACATAATGGAGAAAAGCCTACGGCACCTGGTATTCCCAGGTGGTCTCCCATCCAGGTACTAACCAGGCCCGACCCTGCTTAGCATCCGAGATCAGACGAGATCGAGCGCATTTAGGGTGATGTGGCCGTAGGCGATCTTGCACCCTACTTACAACTCTCTTGACAAAAGCCAAGGTGGTCACCTCGGGCAAACGAGAGGAAAAATACAGCAGGTCGCCAAAGCCAACAACATAATGGAAAAAAGCCTACGGCACCTGGTATTCCCAGGCGGTCTCCCATCCAGGTACTAACCAAGCCCGACCCTGCTTAGCATCCGAGATCAGACGAGATCGAGCGCATTCAGGGTGATGTGGCCGTAGGCGATCTTACGCCCTACTTACAACTCTCTTGACAAAAGCCAAGGTGGTCAACTCGGGCAATCGAGAGGAAAAATACAGCAGGTCGCCAAAGCCAACAACATAATGGAAAAAAGCCTATGGCACCTGGTATTCCCAGGCGGTCTCCCATCCAGGTACTAACCAGGCCCGACCCTGCTTAGCATCCGAGATCAGATGAGATCGAGCGCATTCAGGTTGATGTGGCTGTAGGCAATCTTGCACCCTACTTACAACTCTCTTGACAAAAGCCAAGGTGGTCACCTCGGGCAATCGAGAGGAAAAATACAGCAGGTCGCCAAAGCCAACAACATAATGGAAAAAAGCCTACGGCACCTGGTATTCCCAGGTGGTCTCCCATCCAGGTACTAACCAGGCCCCACCCTGCTTAGCATTCGACATCAGACGACATCGAGCGCATTCAGGGTGATGTGGCCGTAGGCGATCTTGCACCCTACTTACAACTCTCTTGACAAAAGCCAAGGTGGTCACCTCGGGCAATCGAGAGGAAAAATACAGCAGGTCGCCAAAGCCAACAACATAATGGAAAAAAGCCTACGGCACCTGGTATTCCCAGGTGGTCTCCTATCCAGGTACTAACCAGGCCCGACCCTGCTTAGCATCCGAGATCAGACGAGATGGAGCGCATTCGGGGTGATGTGGCCGTAGGCGATCTTGCGCCCTACTTACAACTCTCTTGACAAAAGCCAAGGTGGTCACCTCGGGCAATCGAGAGGAAAAATACAGCAGGTCGCCAAAGCCAACAACATGATGGAAAAAAGCCTACGGCACCTGGTATTCCCAGGCGGTTTCCCATCCAGGTACTAACCAGGCCCGGCCCTGCTTAGCATCCGAGAGCAGACGAGATTGAGCGCATTCAGGGTGATGTGGCCGTAGGCAATCTTGTGCCCTACTTACAACTCTCTTGACAAAAGCCAAGGTGGTCACCTCGGGCAATCGAGAGGAAAAATAGAGCAGGTCGCCAAAGCCAACAACATGATGGAAAAAAGCCTACGGCACCTGGTATTCCCAGGCGGTATCCCATCCAGGTACTAACCAGGCCCGACCCTGCTTAGCATCCGAGATCAGATGAGATCGAGCGCATTCAGGTTGATGTGGCTGTAGGCAATCTTGCACCCTACTTACAACTCTCTTGACAAAAGCCAAGGTGGTCACCTCGGGCAATCGAGAGGAAAAATACAGCAGGTCGCCAAAGCCAACAACATAATGGAAAAAAGCCCACGGCACCTGGTATTCCCAGGTGGTCTCCCATCCAGGTACTAACCAGGCCCCACCCTGCTTAGCATTCGACATCAGACGACATCGAGCGCATTCAGGGTGATGTGGCCGTAGGCGATCTTGCACCCTACTTACAACTCTCTTGACAAAAGCCAAGGTGGTCACCTCGGGCAATCGAGAGGAAAAATACAGCAGGTCGCCAAAGCCAACAACATAATGGAAAAAAGCCTACGGCACCTGGTATTCCCAGGCTGTCTCCCATCCAGGTACTAACCAGGCCCGACCCTGCATAGCATCCGAGATCAGACGAGATCGAGCGCATTCAGGGTGATGTGGCCGTAGGCGATCTTGCACCCTACTTACAACTCTCTTGACAAAATCCAAGGTGGTCACCTCGGGCAATCGAGAGGAAAAATACAGCAGGTCGCCAAAGCCAACAACATAATGGAAAAAAGCCTACGGCAACTGGTATTCCCAGGCGGTCTCCCATCCAGGTACTAACCAGGCCCGACCCTACTTAGCATCCGAGATCAGACGAAATCGAGCGCATTCAGGGTGATGTGGCCGTAGGCGATCTTGCACCTTACTTACAACTCTCTTGACAAAAGCCAAGGTGGTCACCTCGGGAAATCGAGAGGAAAAATACAGCAGGTCGCCAAAGCCAACAACATAATGGAAAAAAGCCTACGGCACCTGGTATTCCCAGGTGGTCTCCCATCCAGGTACTAACCAGGCCCGACCCTACTTAGCATCCGAGATCAGACGAGATCGAGCGCATTCAGGGTGATGTGGCCGTAGGCAATCTTGCACCTTACTTACAACTCTCTTGACAAAAGCCAAGGTGGTCACCTCGGGCAATCGAGAGGAAAAATACAGCAGGTCGCCAAAGCCAACAACATAATGGAAAAAAGCCTACGGCACCTGGTATTCCCAGGTGGTCTCCCATCCAGGTACTAACCAGGCCCCACCCTGCTTAGCATTCGACATCAGACGACATCGAGCGCATTCAGGGTGATGTGGCCGTAGGCAATCTTGCACCCTACTTACAACTCTCTTGACAAAAGCCAAGGTGGTCACCTCGGGCAATCGAGAGGAAAAATACAGCAGGTCGCCAAAGCCAACAACATAATGGAAAAAAGCCTACGGCACCTGGTATTCCCAGGCTGTCTCCCATCCAGGTACTAACCAGGCCCGACCCTGCATAGCATCCGAGATCAGACGAGATCGAGCGCATTCAGAGTGATGTGGCCGTAGGCGATCTTGCACCCTACTTACAACTCTCTTGACAAAATCCAAGGTGGTCACCTCGGGCAATCGAGAGGAAAAATACAGCAGGTCGCCAAAGCCAACAACATAATGGAAAAAAGCCTACGGCAACTGGTATTCCCAGGCGGTCTCCCATCCAGGTACTAACCAGGCCCGACCCTACTTAGCATCCGAGATCAGACGAAATCGAGCGCATTCAGGGTGATGTGGCCGTAGGCGATCTTGCACCTTACTTACAACTCTCTTGACAAAAGCCAAGGTGGTCACCTCGGGAAATCGAGAGGAAAAATACAGCAGGTCGCCAAAGCCAACAACATAATGGAAAAAAGCCTACGGCACCTGGTATTCCCAGGTGGTCTCCCATCCAGGTACTAACCAGGCCCGACCCTACTTAGCATCCGAGATCAGACGAGATCGAGCGCATTCAGGGTGATGTGGCCGTAGGCAATCTTGCACCTTACTTACAACTCTCTTGACAAAAGCCAAGGTGGTCACCTCGGGCAATCGAGAGGAAAAATACAGCAGGTCGCCAAAGCCAACAACATAATGGAAAAAAGCCTACGGCACCTGGTATTCCCAGGTGGTCTCCCATCCAGGTACTAACCAGGCCCTACCCTACTTAGCATCCGAGATCAGACGAGATCGAGCGCATTCAGGGTGATGTGGCCGTAGGCAATCTTGCACCTTACTTACAACTCTCTTGACAAAAGCCAAGGTGGTCACCTCGGGCAATCGAGAGGAAAAATACAGCAGGTCGCCAAAGCCAACAACATAATGGAAAAAAGCCTACGGCACCTGGTATTCCCAGGCGGTCTCCCATCCAGGTACTAACCAGGCGCGACCCTGCTTAGCATCCGAGATCAGACGAGATCGAGCGCATTCAGGGTGATGTGGCCGTAGGCGGTCTTGCACCCTACTTACAACTCTCTTGACAAAAGCCAAGGTGGTCACCTCGGGCAATCGAGAGGAAAAATACAGCAGGTCGCCAAAGCCAACAACATAATGGAAAAAAGCCTACAGCACCTGGTATTCCCAGGCGGTCTCCCATCCAGGTACTAACCAGGCCCGACCCTGCTTATCATCCGAGATCAGACGAGATCGAGCGCATTCAGGGTGATGTGACCGTAGGCGATCTTGCACCCTGCTTACAACTCTCTTGACAAAAGTCAAGGTGGTCACCTCGGGCAATCGAGAGGAAAAATACAGCAGGTCGCCAAAGCCAACAACATAATGGAAAAAAGCCTACGGCACCAGGTATTCCCAGACGGTCTCCCATCCAAGTACTAACCAGGCCCGACCCAGCTTAGCATCCGAGATCAGACGAGATTCGAGCGCGTTCAGGGTGATGTGGCCGTAGGCGATCTTGCACCCTACTTACAACTCTCTTGACAAAAACCGAGGTGGTCACCTCGGGCAAGCGAGAGGAAAAATACAGCAGGTCGCCAAAGCCAACAACATAATGGAAAAAAGCCTACGGCACCTGGTATTCCCAGGCGGTCTCCCATCCAGGTACTAACCAGGCCCGACCCTGCTTAGCATCCGAGATCGAGCGCATTCAGGGTGATGTGGCTGTAGGCAATCTTGCACCCTACTTACAACTCTCTTGACAAAAGCCAAGGTGGTCACCTCGGGCAAGCGAGAGGAAAAATACAGCAGGTCGCCAAAGCCAACAACATAATGGAAAAAAGCCTACGGCACCTGGTATTCCCAGGTGGTCTCCCATCCAGGTACTAACCAGGCCCGACCCTACTTAGCATCCGAGATCAGACGAGATCGAGCGCATTCAGGGTGATGTGGCCGTAGGCAATCTTGCACCTTACTTACAACTCTCTTGACAAAAGCCAAGGTGGTCACCTCGGGCAATCGAGAGGAAAAATACAGCAGGTCGCCAAAGCCAACAACATAATGGAAAAAAGCCTACGGCACCTGGTATTCCCAGGCGGTCTCCCATGCAGGTACTAACCAGGCCCGACCCTGCTTAGAATCAGAGATCAGATGAGATCGAGCGCATTCAGGGTGATGTGGCCGTAGGCAATCTTACATCTTACTTACAACTCTCTTGACAAAAGCCAAGGTGGTCACCTCGGGCAATCGAGAGGAAAAATACAGCAGGTCGCCAAAGCCAACAACATAATGGAAAAAAACCTACGGCACCTGGTATTCCCAGGCGGTCTCCCATCCAGGTACTAACCAGGCCCGACCCTGCTTAGCATCCGAGATCAGACGAGATCAAGCACATTCAGGGTGATGTGGCCGTAGGCGATCTTGCACCCTACTTACAACTCTCTTGACAAAAGCCAAGGTGGTCACCTCAGGCAATCGAGAGGAAAAATACAGCAGGTCGCCAAAGCCAACAACATAATGGAAAAAAGCCTACGGCTCCTGGTATTTCCAGGCGGTCTCCCATCCAGGTACTAACCAGGCCCGACCCTGCTTAGTATCCGAGATCAGATGAGATGGAGCGCATTCGAGGTGATGTGGCCGTAGGCAATCTAGCACCCTACTTACAACTCTCTTGACAAAAGCCAAGGTGGTCAGCTCGGGCAATCGAGAGGAAAAATACAGCAGGTCGCCAAAGCCAACAACATAATGGAAAAAAGCCTACGGCACCTGGTATTCCCAGGTGGTCTCCCATCCAGGTACTAACCAGGCCCGACCCTGCTTAGCATCCGAGATCAGACGAGATCGAGCGCATTTAGGGTGATGTGGCCGTAGGCGATCTTGCACCCTACTTACAACTCTCTTGACAAAATCCAAGGTGGTCACCTCGGGCAATCGAGAGGAAAAATACAGCAGGTCGCCAAAGCCAAAAACATAATGGAAAAAAGCCTACGGCAACTGGTATTCCCAGGCGGTCTCCCATCCAGGTACTAACCAGGCCCGACCCTACTTAGCATCCGAGATCAGACGAAATCGAGCGCATTCAGGGTGATGTGGCCGTAGGCGATCTTGCACCTTACTTACAACTCTCTTGACAAAAGCCAAGGTGGTCACCTCGGGAAATCGAGAGGAAAAATACAGCAGGTCGCCAAAGCCAACAACATAATGGAAAAAAGCCTACGGCACCTGGTATTCCCAGGTGGTCTCCCATCCAGGTACTAACCAGGCCCGACCCTACTTAGCATCCGAGATCAGACGAGATCGAGCGCATTCAGGGTGATGTGGCCGTAGGCAATCTTGCACCTTACTTACAACTCTCTTGACAAAAGCCAAGGTGGTCACCTCGGGCAATCGAGAGGAAAAATACAGCAGGTCGCCAAAGCCAACAACATAATGGAAAAAAGCCTACGGCACCTGGTATTCCCAGGTGGTCTCCCATCCAGGTACTAACCAGGCCCTACCCTACTTAGCATCCGAGATCAGACGAGATCGAGCGCATTCAGGGTGATGTGGCCGTAGGCAATCTTGCACCTTACTTACAACTCTCTTGACAAAAGCCAAGGTGGTCACCTCGGGCAATCGAGAGGAAAAATACAGCAGGTCGCCAAAGCCAACAACATAATGGAAAAAAGCCTACGGCACCTGGTATTCCCAGGCGGTCTCCCATCCAGGTACTAACCAGGCGCGACCCTGCTTAGCATCCGAGATCAGACGAGATCGAGCGCATTCAGGGTGATGTGGCCGTAGGCGGTCTTGCACCCTACTTACAACTCTCTTGACAAAAGTCAAGGTGGTCACCTCGGGCAATCGAGAGGAAAAATACAGCAGGTCGCCAAAGCCAACAACATAATGGAAAAAAGCCTACGGCACCAGGTATTCCCAGACGGTCTCCCATCCAAGTACTAACCAGGCCCGACCCAGCTTAGCATCCGAGATCAGACGAGATTCGAGCGCGTTCAGGGTGATGTGGCCGTAGGCGATCTTGCACCCTACTTACAACTCTCTTGACAAAAACCGAGGTGGTCACCTCGGGCAAGCGAGAGGAAAAATACAGCAGGTCGCCAAAGCCAACAACATAATGGAAAAAAGCCTACGGCAACTGGTATTCCCAGGCGGTCTCCCATCCAGGTACTAACCAGGCCCGACCCTACTTAGCATCCGAGATCAGACGAAATCGAGCGCATTCAGGGTGATGTGGCCGTAGGCGATCTTGCACCTTACTTACAACTCTCTTGACAAAAGCCAAGGTGGTCACCTCGGGAAATCGAGAGGAAAAATACAGCAGGTCGCCAAAGCCAACAACATAATGGAAAAAAGCCTACGGCACCTGGTATTCCCAGGTGGTCTCCCATCCAGGTACTAACCAGGCCCGACCCTACTTAGCATCCGAGATCAGACGAGATCGAGCGCATTCAGGGTGATGTGGCCGTAGGCAATCTTGCACCTTACTTACAACTCTCTTGACAAAAGCCAAGGTGGTCACCTCGGGCAATCGAGAGGAAAAATACAGCAGGTCGCCAAAGCCAACAACATAATGGAAAAAAGCCTACGGCACCTGGTATTCCCAGGTGGTCTCCCATCCAGGTACTAACCAGGCCCTACCCTACTTAGCATCCGAGATCAGACGAGATCGAGCGCATTCAGGGTGATGTGGCCGTAGGCAATCTTGCACCTTACTTACAACTCTCTTGACAAAAGCCAAGGTGGTCACCTCGGGCAATCGAGAGGAAAAATACAGCAGGTCGCCAAAGCCAACAACATAATGGAAAAAAGCCTACGGCACCTGGTATTCCCAGGCGGTCTCCCATCCAGGTACTAACCAGGCGCGACCCTGCTTAGCATCCGAGATCAGACGAGATCGAGCGCATTCAGGGTGATGTGGCCGTAGGCGGTCTTGCACCCTACTTACAACTCTCTTGACAAAAGTCAAGGTGGTCACCTCGGGCAATCGAGAGGAAAAATACAGCAGGTCGCCAAAGCCAACAACATAATGGAAAAAAGCCTACGGCACCAGGTATTCCCAGACGGTCTCCCATCCAAGTACTAACCAGGCCCGACCCAGCTTAGCATCCGAGATCAGACGAGATTCGAGCGCGTTCAGGGTGATGTGGCCGTAGGCGATCTTGCACCCTACTTACAACTCTCTTGACAAAAACCGAGGTGGTCACCTCGGGCAAGCGAGAGGAAAAATACAGCAGGTCGCCAAAGCCAACAACATAATGGAAAAAAGCCTACGGCACCTGGTATTCCCAGGCGGTCTCCCATCCAGGTACTAACCAGGCCCGACCCTGCTTAGCATCCGAGATCGAGCGCATTCAGGGTGATGTGGCTGTAGGCAATCTTGCACCCTACTTACAACTCTCTTGACAAAAGCCAAGGTGGTCACCTCGGGCAAGCGAGAGGAAAAATACAGCAGGTCGCCAAAGCCAACAACATAATGGAAAAAAGCCTACGGCACCTGGTATTCCCAGGTGGTCTCCCATCCAGGTACTAACCAGGCCCGACCCTACTTAGCATCCGAGATCAGACGAGATCGAGCGCATTCAGGGTGATGTGGCCGTAGGCAATCTTGCACCTTACTTACAACTCTCTTGACAAAAGCCAAGGTGGTCACCTCGGGCAATCGAGAGGAAAAATACAGCAGGTCGCCAAAGCCAACAACATAATGGAAAAAAGCCTACGGCACCTGGTATTCCCAGGCGGTCTCCCATGCAGGTACTAACCAGGCCCGACCCTGCTTAGAATCAGAGATCAGATGAGATCGAGCGCATTCAGGGTGATGTGGCCGTAGGCAATCTTACATCTTACTTACAACTCTCTTGACAAAAGCCAAGGTGGTCACCTCGGGCAATCGAGAGGAAAAATACAGCAGGTCGCCAAAGCCAACAACATAATGGAAAAAAACCTACGGCACCTGGTATTCCCAGGCGGTCTCCCATCCAGGTACTAACCAGGCCCGACCCTGCTTAGCATCCGAGATCAGACGAGATCAAGCACATTCAGGGTGATGTGGCCGTAGGCGATCTTGCACCCTACTTACAACTCTCTTGACAAAAGCCAAGGTGGTCACCTCAGGCAATCGAGAGGAAAAATACAGCAGGTCGCCAAAGCCAACAACATAATGGAAAAAAGCCTACGGCTCCTGGTATTTCCAGGCGGTCTCCCATCCAGGTACTAACCAGGCCCGACCCTGCTTAGTATCCGAGATCAGATGAGATGGAGCGCATTCGAGGTGATGTGGCCGTAGGCAATCTAGCACCCTACTTACAACTCTCTTGACAAAAGCCAAGGTGGTCAGCTCGGGCAATCGAGAGGAAAAATACAGCAGGTCGCCAAAGCCAACAACATAATGGAAAAAAGCCTACGGCACCTGGTATTCCCAGGTGGTCTCCCATCCAGGTACTAACCAGGCCCGACCCTGCTTAGCATCCGAGATCAGACGAGATCGAGCGCATTTAGGGTGATGTGGCCGTAGGCGATCTTGCACCCTACTTACAACTCTCTTGACAAAAGCCAAGGTGGTCACCTCGGGCAATCGAGAGGAAAAATACAGCAGGTCGCCAAAGCCAACAACATAATGGAAAAAAGCCTACGGCACCTGGTATTCCCAGGCGGTCTCCCATCCAGGTACTAACCATGCCCGACCCTGCTTAGCATCCGAGATCAGACGAGATCGAGCGCATTCAGGGTGATGTGGCCCTAGGTGATCTTGCACCCTACTTACAACTCTCTTGACAAAAGCCAAGGTGGTCACCTCGGGCAATCGAGAGGAAAAATACAGCAGGTCGCCAAAGCCAACAACATAATGGAAAAAAGCCTACGGCACCTGGTATTCCCAGGCGGTCTCCCATCCAGGTACTAACCAGGCCCGACCCTGCTTAGCATCCGAGATCAGACGAGATCAGACGAGATCGAGCGCATTCAGGGTGATGTGGCCGTAGGCAATCTTGCACCCTACTTACAACTCTCTTGACAAAAGCCAAGGTGGTCACCTCGGGCAATCGAGAGGAAAAATACAGCAGGTCGCCAAAGCCAACAACATAATGGAAAAAAGCCTACGGCACCTGGTATTCCCAGGCGGTCTCCCATTCAGGACCTAACAAGGCCCGACTCCTGCCTAGCATCCGAGATCAGACGAGATCGAGCGCATTCAGGGTGATGTGGCCGTAGGCGATCTTGCACCCTACTTACAACTCTCTTGACAAAAGCCAAGGTGGTCACCTCGGGCAATCATGAGGAAAAATACAGCAGGTCACCAAAGCCAACAACATAATGGAAAAAAAGCCTACGGCACATGGTATTCCCAGGCGGTCTCCCATCCAGGTACTAACCATGCCCTACCCTGCTTAGCATCCGAGATCAGACGATATCGAGCGCATTCAGGGTGATGTGGCCGTAGGCAATCTTGCACCCTACTTACAACTCTCTTGACAAAAGCCAAGGTGGTCACCTCGGGCAATCGAGAGGAAAAATACAGCAGGTCGCCAAAGCCAACAACATAATGGAAAAAAGCCTACGGCACCTGGTATTCCCAGGCGGTCTCCCATCCAGGTACTAACCAGGCCCGACCCTGCTTAGCATCCGAGATCAGACGAGATCGAGCGCATTCAGGGTGATGTGGCCGTAGGCGATCTTGCACCCTACTTACAACTCTCTTGACAAAAGCCAAGGTGGTCACCTCGGGCAATCGAGAGGAAAAATACAGCAGGTCGCCAAAGCCAACAACATACTGGAAAAAAGCCTACGGCACCTGGTATTCCCAGGTGGTCTCCCATCCTGGTACTAACCAGGCCTGACCCTGCTTAGCATCCGAGATGGAGCGCATTCAGGGTGATGTGGCCGTAGGCGATCTTGGATTATATTACAACTATCTTGACAAAAGCCAAGGTGGACACCTCGGGCAATCGAGAGGAAAAATACAGCAGGTCGCCAAAGCCAACAACATAATGGCCAAAAGCCTACGGCACCTGGTATTCCCAGGCGGTCTCCCATCCAGGTACTAACCAGGCCCGACCCTGCTTAGCATCCGAGATCAGACGAGATCGAGCGCATTCAGGGTGATGTGGCCGTAGGCAACCTTGCACCCTACTTAAAACTCTCTTGACAAAAGCCAAGGTGGTCACCTCGGGCAATCGAGAGGAAAAATACAGCAGGTCACCAAAGCCAACAACATAATGGAAAAAAGCCTACAGCACCCGGTATTCCCAGGCGGTCTTCCATCCAGGTACTAACTAGGCCCGACCCTGCTTAGCATCCGAGATCAGCCGAGATCGAGCGCATTCAGGGTGATGTGGCCGTAGGCTATCTTGCACCCTACTTACAACTCTCTTGACAAAAGCCAAGGTGGTCACCTCGGGCAATCGAGAGGAAAAATACAGCAGGTCGCCAAAGCCAACAACTTAATGGAAAAAAGCCTACGGCACCTGGTATTCCCAAGCGGTCTCCCATCCTGGTACTAACCAGGCCCGACCCTGCTTAGCATCCGAGATCAGACGAGATCGAGCGCATTCAGGGTGATGTGGCCGTAGGCGATCTTGCGTCCTACTTACAACTCTCTTGACAAAAGCCAAGGTGGTCACCTCGGGCATTCGAGAGCAAAAATACAGCAGGTCGCCAAAGCCAACAACATAATGGAAAAAAGCCTACGGCACCTGGTATTCCCAGGCCATCTCCCATCCAGGTACTAACCAGGCCCGACCCTGCTTAGCATCCGAGATCAGAAGAGATCGAGCGCATTCAGGGTGATGTGGCCGTAGGCGATCTTGCACCCTACTTACAACTCTCTTGACAAAAGCCAAGTTGGTCACCTCGGGCAATCGAGAGGAAAAATACAGCAGGTCGCCAAAGCCAACAACATAATGGAAAAAAGCCTACGGCACCTGGTATTCCCAGGCGGTCTCCCATCCAGGTACTAACCAGGCCCGACCCTGCTTAGCATCCGAGATCAGACGAGATCGAGCGCATTCAGGGTGATGTGGCCGTAGGCAATCTTGCACCCTACTTACAACTCTCTTGACAAAAGCCAAGGTGGTCACCTCGGGCAATCGAGAGGAAAAATACAGCAGGTCGCCAAAGCCAACAACATAATGGAAAAAAGCCTACGGCACCTGGTATTCCCAGGCGGTCTCCCATCCAGGTACTAACCAGGCCCGACCCTGCTTAGCATCCGAGATCAGACGAGATCAGACGAGATCGAGCGCATTCAGGGTGATGTGGCCGTAGGCAATCTTGCACCCTACTTAGAACTCTCTTGACAAAAGCCAAGGTGGTCACCTCGGGCAATCGAGAGGAAAAATACAGCAGGTCGCCAAAGCCAACAACATAATGGAAAAAAGCCTACGGCCCCTGGTATTCCCAGGCGGTCTCCCATTCAGGACCTAACAAGGCCCGACTCCTGCCTAGCATCCGAGATCAGACGAGATCGAGCGCATTCAGGGTGATGTGGCCGTAGGCGATCTTGCACCCTACTTACAACTCTCTTGACAAAAGCCAAGGTGGTCACCTCGGGCAATCGAGAGGAAAAATACAGCAGGTCGCCAAAGCCAACAACATAATGGAAAAAAGCCTACGGCACCTGGTATTCCCAGGCGGTCTCCCATCCAGGTACTAACCAGGCCCGACCCTGCTTAGCATCCGAGATCAGACGAGATCGAGCGCATTCAGGGTGATGTGGCCGTAGGCGATCTTGCACCCTACTTACAACTCTCTTGACAAAAGCCAAGGTTGTCACCTCGGGCAATCGAGAGGAAAAATACAGCAGGTCGCCAAAGCCAACAACATACTGGAAAAAAGCCTACGGCACCTGGTATTCCCAGGCGGTCTCCCATCCTGGTACTAACCAGGCCTGACCCTGCTTAGCATCCGAGATGGAGCGCATTCAGGGTGATGTGGCCGTAGGCGATCTTGGATTATATTACAACTATCTTGACAAAAGCCAAGGTGGACACCTCGGGCAATCGAGAGGAAAAATACAGCAGGTCGCCAAAGCCAACAACATAATGGCCAAAAGCCTACGGCACCTGGTATTCCCAGGCGGTCTCCCATCCAGGTACTAACCAGGCCCGACCCTGCTTAGCATCCGAGATCAGACGAGATCGAGCGCATTCAGGGTGATGTGGCCGTAGGCAACCTTGCACCCTACTTAAAACTCTCTTGACAAAAGCCAAGGTGGTCACCTCGGGCAATCGAGAGGAAAAATACAGCAGGTCACCAAAGCCAACAACATAATGGAAAAAAGCCTACAGCACCCGGTATTCCCAGGCGGTCTTCCATCCAGGTACTAACCAGGCCCGACCCTGCTTAGCATCCGAGATCAGACGAGATCGAGTGCATGCAGAGTTATGTGGCCGTAGGCAATCTTGCACCCTACTTAAAACTCTCTTGACAAAAGCCAAGGTGGTCACCTCGGGCAATCGAGAGGAAAAATACAGCAGGTCACCAAAGCCAACAACATAATGGAAAAAAGCCTACAGCACCCGGTATTCCCAGGCGGTCTTCCATCCAGGTACTAACTAGGCCCGACCCTGCTTAGCATCCGAGATCAGCCGAGATCGAGCGCATTCAGGGTGATGTGGCCGTAGGCTATCTTGCACCCTACTTACAACTCTCTTGACAAAAGCCAAGGTGGTCACCTCGGGCAATCGAGAGGAAAAATACAGCAGGTCGCCAAAGCCAACAACTTAATGGAAAAAAGCCTACGGCACCTGGTATTCCCAAGCGGTCTCCCATCCTGGTACTAACCAGGCCCGACCCTGCTTAGCATCCGAGATCAGACGAGATCGAGCGCATTCAGGGTGATGTGGCCGTAGGCGATCTTGCGTCCTACTTACAACTCTCTTGACAAAAGCCAAGGTGGTCACCTCGGGCATTCGAGAGCAAAAATACAGCAGGTCGCCAAAGCCAACAACATAATGGAAAAAAGCCTACGGCACCTGGTATTCCCAGGCCATCTCCCATCCAGGTACTAACCAGGCCCGACCCTGCTTAGCATCCGAGATCAGAAGAGATCGAGCGCATTCAGGGTGATGTGGCCGTAGGCGATCTTGCACCCTACTTACAACTCTCTTGACAAAAGCCAAGTTGGTCACCTCGGGCAATCGAGAGGAAAAATACAGCAGGTCGCCAAAGCCAACAACATAATGGAAAAAAGCCTACGGCACCTGGTATTCCCAGGCGGTCTCCCATCCAGGTACTAACCAGGCCTGACCCTGCTTAGCATCCGAGATCGAGCGCATTCAGGGTGATGTGGCTGTAGGCAATCTTGCACCCTACTTACAACTCTCTTGACAAAAGCCAAGGTGGTCACCTCGGGCAAGCGAGAGGAAAAATACAGCAGGTCGCCAAAGCCAACAACATAATGGAAAAAAGCCTACGGCACCTGGTATTCCCAGGTGGTCTCCCATCCAGGTACTAACCAGGCCCGACCCTACTTAGCATCCGAGATCAGACGAGATCGAGCGCATTCAGGGTGATGTGGCCGTAGGCAATCTTGCACCTTACTTACAACTCTCTTGACAAAAGCCAAGGTGGTCACCTCGGGCAATCGAGAGGAAAAATACAGCAGGTCGCCAAAGCCAACAACATAATGGAAAAAAGCCTACGGCACCTGGTATTTCCAGGTGGTCTCCTATCCAGGTACTAACCAGGCCCGACCCTGCTTGGCATCCGAGATCAGACGAGATCGAGCGCTTTCAGGGTGATGTGGCCGTAGGCGATCTTGCAACCTACTTACAACTCTCTTGACAAAAGCCAAGGTGGTCACCTCGGGCAATCGAGAGGAAAAATACAGCAGGTCGCCAAAGCCAACAACATAATGGAAAAAAGCCTACGGCACCTGGTATTCCCAGGCGGTCTCCCATCCAGGCCCGACCCTGCTTAGCATCCGAGATCAGACGAAATCGAGCGCATTCAGGGTGATGTGGCCGTAGGTGATGTGGCCGTAGGTGATCTTGCACCCTACTTACAACTCTCTTGACAAAAGCCAAGGTGGTCACCTCGGGCAATCGAGAGGAAAAATACAGCAGGTCGCCAAAGCCAACAACATAATGGAAAAAAACCTACGGCACCTGGTATTCCTGGCGGTCTCCCATTCAGGTACTAACCAGGCCTGACCCTCCTTAGCACCGAGATCAGACGAAATCGAGCGCATTCAGGGTGATGTGGCCGTAGGTGATGTGGCCGTAGGTGATCTTGCACCCTACTTACAACTCTCTTGACAAAAGCCAAGGTGGTCACCTCGGGCAATCGAGAGGAAAAATACAGCAGGTCGCCAAAGCCAACAACATAATGGAAAAAAGCCTACGGCACCTGGTATTCCCAGGCGGTCTCCCATCCAGGTACTAACCAGGCCCGACCCTGCTTAGCATCCGAGATCAGACGAGATCGAGCGAATTCAGGGTGATGTGGCCGTAGGCAATCTTGCACCCTACTTACAACTCTCTTGACAAAAGCCAAGGTGGTCATCTCCAGCAATCGAGAGGAAAAATACAGCAGGTCGCCAAAGCCAACAACATAATGGAAAAAAGCCTACGGCACCTGGTATTCCCAGGCGGTCTCCCATCCAGGTACTAACCAGGCCCGACCCTGCTTGGCATCCGAGATCAGACGAGATCGAGCGCATTCAGGGTGATGTGTCCGTAGGTGATCTTGCACCCTACTTACACCCTACTTATAACTCTCTTGACAAAAGCCAAGGTGGTCACCTCGGGCAATCGAGAGGAAAAATACAGCAGGTCGCCAAAGCCAACAACATAATGGAAAAAAGCCTATGGCACCTGGTATTCCCAGGCGGTCTCCCATCTAGGTACTAACCAGGCCCGACCATGCTTAGCATCCGAGATCAGATGAGATCGAGTGCATTCAGGGTTATGTGGCCATAGGCCATCTTGCACCCTACTTACAACTCTCTTGACAAAAGCCAAGGTGGTCACCTCGGGCAATCGAGAGGAAAAATACAGCAGGTCGCCAAAGCCAACAACATAATGGAAAAAAGCCTATGGCACCTGGTATTCCCAGGCGGTCTCCCATCTAGGTACTAACCAGGCCCGACCATGCTTAGCATCCGAGATCAGATGAGATCGAGTGCATTCAGGGTTATGTGGCCATAGGCCATCTTGCACCCTACTTACAACTCTCTTGACAAAAGCCAAGGTGGTCACCTCGGGCAATCGAGAGGAAAAATACAGCAGGTCGCCAAAGCCAACAACATCATGGAAAAAAGCCTACGGCACCTGGTATTCCCAGGCGGTCTCCCATCCAGGTACTAACCAGGCCCGACCCTGCTTAGCATCCGAGATCAGACGAGATCGAGCGCATTCAGGGTGATGTGGCCGTAGGCAATCTTGCACCCTACTTACAACTCTCTTGACAAAAGCCGAGGTGGTAATCTCGGGCAAGCGAGAGGAAAAATACAGCAGGTCGCCAAAGCCAACAACGTAATGGAAAAAAGCCTACGGCACCAGGTATTCCCAGACGGTCTCCCATCCAGGTACTAACCAGGCCCGACCCAGCTTAGCATCCGAGATCAGACGAGATTCGAGCGCATTCAGGGTGATGTGGCCGTAGGCGATCTTGCACCCTACTTACAACTCTCTTGACAAAAACCGAGGTGGTCACCTCGGGCAAGCGAGAGGAAAAATACAGCAGGTCGCCAAAGCCAACAACATAATGGAAAAAAGCCTATGGCACCTGGTATTCCCAGGCGGTCTCCCATCCAGGTACTAACCAGGCCCGACCCTGCTTAGCATCCGAGATCAGACGAGATCAAGCGCATTCAGGGTGATGTGGACGTAGGCGATCTTGCACACTACTTACAACTCTCTTGACAAAAGCCGAGGTGGTCACCTCGGGCAAGCGAGAGGAAAAATACAGCAGGTCGCCAAAGCCAACAACATAATGGAAAAAAGCCTACGGCACCTGGTATTCCCAGGCGGTCTAACATCCAGGTACTAACCAGGCCCGACCCTGCTTAGCATCCGAGATCAGACGAGATCGAGCGCATTCAGGGTGATGTGGCCATAGGCGATCTTGCACCCTACTTACAACTCTCTTGACAAAAGCCAAGGTGGTCACCTCGGGCAATCGAGAGGAAAAATACAGCAGGTCGCCAAAGCCAACAACATAATGGAAAAAAGCCTACGGCAGCTGGTATTCCCAGGCGGTCTCCCATCCAAGTACTAAGTAGGCCCGACCCTGCATAGCATCCGAGATCAGACGAGATCGAGCGCATTCAGGGTGATGTGGCCGTAGGCGATCTTGCACCCTACTTACAACTCTCTTGACAAAAGCCAAGGTGGTAACCTCGGGCAATAGAGAGGAAAAATACAGCAGGTCGCCAAAGCCAACAACATAATGGAAAAAAGCCTATGGCACCTGGTATTCCAAGGCGGTCTCCGATCCAGTTACTCACCAGGCCCGACCCTGCTTATCATCCGAGATCAGACGAGATCGAGCGCATTCAGGGTGATGTGGCCGTAGGCGATCTTGCACCCTACTTACAACTCTCTTGACAAAAGCCAAGGTGGTCACCTCGGGCAATCGAGAGGAAAAATACAGCAGGTCGCCAAAGCCAAAAAAATAATGGAAAAAAGCCTACGGCACCTGGTATTCCCAGGCGGTCTCCCATCCAGGTACTAACCAGGCCCGACCCTGCTTAGCATCCGAGATCAGACAAGATCGAGCGCATTCAGGGTGATGTGGCCGTAGGCAATCTTGCACCCTACTTACACCTCTCTTGACAAAAGCCAAGGTGGTCACCTCGGGCAATCGAGAGGAAAAATACAGCAGGTCGCCAAAGCCAACAACATAATGGAAAAAAGCCTACGGCACCTTGTATTCCCAGGCGGACTCCCATCCAGGTACTAACCAGGCCCGACCATGCTTAGCATCCGAGATCGAGCGCATTCAGGGTGATGTGGCTGTAGGCAATCTCCCACCCTACTTACAACTCTCTTGACAAAAGCCAAGGTGGTCAGCTCAGGCAATCGAGAGGAAAAATACAGCAGGTCGCCAAAGCCAACAAAATAATGGAAAAAAGCCTACGGCACCTGGTATTCCCAGGCGGTCTCCCATCCAGGTACTAACCAGGCCAAACCCTGCTTAGCATCCGCGATCAGACGAGATCGAGTGCAATCAGGGTGATGTGGCTGTAGGCGACTTTGCACCCTACTTACAACTCTCTTGACAAAAGCCAAGGTGGTCACCTCGGGCAATCGAGAGGAAAAATACAGCAGGTCGCCAAAGCCAACAACATAATGGAAAAAAGCCTACGGCACCTGGTATTCCCAGGCGGTCTAACATCCAGGTACTAACCAGGCCCGACCCTGCTTAGCATCCGAGATCAGACGAGATCGAGCGCATTCAGGGTGATGTGGCCATAGGCGATCTTGCACCCTACTTACAACTCTCTTGACAAAAGCCAAGGTGGTCACCTCGGGCAATCGAGAGGAAAAATACAGCAGGTCGCCAAAGCCAACAACATAATGGAAAAAAGCCTACGGCAGCTGGTATTCCCAGGCGGTCTCCCATCCAAGTACTAAGTAGGCCCGACCCTGCATAGCATCCGAGATCAGACGAGATCGAGCGCATTCAGGGTGATGTGGCCGTAGGCGATCTTGCACCCTACTTACAACTCTCTTGACAAAAGCCAAGGTGGTAACCTCGGGCAATAGAGAGGAAAAATACAGCAGGTCGCCAAAGCCAACAACATAATGGAAAAAAGCCTATGGCACCTGGTATTCCAAGGCGGTCTCCGATCCAGTTACTCACCAGGCCCGACCCTGCTTATCATCCGAGATCAGACGAGATCGAGCGCATTCAGGGTGATGTGGCCGTAGGCGATCTTGCACCCTACTTACAACTCTCTTGACAAAAGCCAAGGTGGTCACCTCGGGCAATCGAGAGGAAAAATACAGCAGGTCGCCAAAGCCAAAAAAATAATGGAAAAAAGCCTACGGCACCTGGTATTCCCAGGCGGTCTCCCATCCAGGTACTAACCAGGCCCGACCCTGCTTAGCATCCGAGATCAGACAAGATCGAGCGCATTCAGGGTGATGTGGCCGTAGGCAATCTTGCACCCTACTTACACCTCTCTTGACAAAAGCCAAGGTGGTCACCTCGGGCAATCGAGAGGAAAAATACAGCAGGTCGCCAAAGCCAACAACATAATGGAAAAAAGCCTACGGCACCTTGTATTCCCAGGCGGACTCCCATCCAGGTACTAACCAGGCCCGACCATGCTTAGCATCCGAGATCGAGCGCATTCAGGGTGATGTGGCTGTAGGCAATCTCCCACCCTACTTACAACTCTCTTGACAAAAGCCAAGGTGGTCAGCTCAGGCAATCGAGAGGAAAAATACAGCAGGTCGCCAAAGCCAACAAAATAATGGAAAAAAGCCTACGGCACCTGGTATTCCCAGGCGGTCTCCCATCCAGGTACTAACCAGGCCAAACCCTGCTTAGCATCCGCGATCAGACGAGATCGAGTGCAATCAGGGTGATGTGGCTGTAGGCGACTTTGCACCCTACTTACAACTCTCTTGACAAAAGCCAAGGTGGTCACCTCGGGCAATCGAGAGAAAAAATACAGCAGGTCGCCAAAGCCAACAGCATAATGGAAAAAAGCCTACGGCACCTGGTATTCCCAGGCGGTCTCCCATCCAGGTACTAACCAGGCCTGACCCTGCTTAGCATCCGAGATCAGACGAGATCGAGCGCATTCAGGGTGATGTGGCCGTAGGCGATCTTGCATCCTACTTACAACTCTCTTGACAAAAGCCAAGGTGGTCACCTCGGGCAATCGAGAGGAAAAATACAGCAGGTCGCCAAAGCCAACAACATAATGGAAAAAAGCCTACGGCACCTGGTATTTCCAGGTGGTCTCCTATCCAGGTACTAACCAGGCCCGACCCTGCTTAGCATCCGAGATCAGACGAGATCGAGCGCATTCAGGGTGATGTGGCTGTAGGCGATCTTCCACCCTACTTACAACTCTCTTGACAAAAGCCAAGGTGGTCACCTCGGGCAATCGAGAGGAAAAATACAGCAGGTCGCCAAAGCCAACAACATAATGGAAAAAAGCCGACGGCACCTGGTATTCCCAGGCGGACTCCCATCCAGGTACTAACCAGGCCCGACCCTGCTTAGCATCCAAGATCAGACGAGATCGAGCGCATTCAGGGTGATGTGGCCGTAGGCGATCTTGCGCCCTACTTACAACTCTCTTGACAAAATCCAAGGTGGTCACCTCGGGCAATCGAGAGGAAAAATACAGCAGGTCGCCAAAGCCAACAACATAATGGAAAAAAGCCTACGGCACCTGGTATTCCCAGGCGGTCTCCCATCCAGGTACTAACCAGGCCCGACCCTACTTAGCATCCGAGATCAGACGAGATCGAGCGCATTCAGGGTGATGTGGCCGTAGGCAATCTTGCACCTTACTTACAACTCTCTTGACAAAAGCCAAGGTGGTCGCCTCGGGCAATCGAGAGGAAAAATACAGCAGGTCGCCAAAGCCAACAACATAATGGAAAAAAGCCTACGGCACCTGGTATTCCCAGGCTGTCTCCCATCCAGATACTAACCAGGCCCGACCCTGCATAGCATCCGAGATCAGACGAGATCGAGCGCATTCAGGGTGATGTGGCCGTAGGCGATCTTGCACCCTACTTACAACTTTCTTGACAAAAGCCAAGGTAGTCACCTCGGGCAATCGAGAGGAAAAATACTGCAGGTCGCCAAAGCCAACAATATAATGGAAAAAAGCCTATGGCACGTGGTATTCCCAGGCGGTCTCCCATCCAGGTACTAACCAGGCCCGACCCTGCTTAGCATCTGAGATCAGACGAGATCGAGCGCATCCAGGGTGATGCGGCCGCAGGCGATCTTGCACCCTACTTACAACTCTCTTGACAAAAGCCAAGGTGATCACCTCGGGCAATCGAGAGGAAAAATACAGCAGGTCGCCAAAGCCAACAACATAATGGAAAAAAGCCTACGGCACCTGGTATTTCCAGGTGGTCTCCTATCCAGGTACTAACCAGGCCCGACCCTGCTTAGCATCCGAGATCAGACGAGATCGAGCGCATTCAGGGTGATGTGGCCGTAGGCAATCTTGCATCCTACTTACAACTCTCTTGACAAAAGCCAAGGTGGTCACCTCGGGCAATCGAGAGGAAAAATACAGCAGGTCGCCAAAGCCAACAACATAATGGAAAAAAGCCTACGGCACCTGGTATTTCCAGGTGGTCTCCTATCCAGGTACTAACCAGGCCCGACCCTGCTTAGCATCCGAGATCAGACGAGATCGAGCGCATTCAGGGTGATGTGGCTGTAGGCGATCTTCCACCCTACTTACAACTCTCTTGGCAAAAGCCAAGGTGGTCACCTCGGGCTATAGAGAGGAAAAATACAGCAGGTCGCCAAAGCCAACAACATAACGGAAAAAAGCCTACGGCACCTGGTATTCCCAGGCGGTCTCCCATCCAGGTACTAACCAGGCCCGACCCTGCTTAGCATCCAAGATCAGACGAGATCGAGCGCTTTCAGGGTGATGTGGCCGTAGGCGATCTTGCAACCTACTTACAACTCTCTTGACAAAAGCCAAGGTGGTCACCTCGGGCAATCGAGAGGAAAAATACAGCAGGTCGCCAAAGCCAACAACATAATGGAAAAAAGCCTACGGCACCTGGTATTCCCAGGCGGTCTCCCATCCAGGTAATAACCATGCCCGACCCTGCTTAGCATCCGAGATCAGACGAGATCGAGCGCATTCAGGGTAATGTGGCCGTAGGCAATCTTGCACCCTACTTACAACTCTCTTGACAAAAGCCAAGGTGGTCATCTCCAGCAATCGAGAGGAAAAATACAGCAGGTCGCCAAAGCCAACAACATAATGGAAAAAAGCCTACGGCACCTGGTATTCCCAGGCGGTCTCCCATCCAGGTACTAACCAGGCCCGACCCTGCTTAGCATCTGAGATCAGATGAGATCGAGCGCATTCAGGGTGATGTGGCCGTAGGCAAACTTGCACCCTACTTACAACTCTCTTGACAAAAGCCAAGGTGGTTACTGTAAAGGTAGGTCCTTGCTCTGTTAGGTGCTCGATTTCCCTCTTCCTATCTTTCCTAGGCCGTGGTCTGGATGTACTTGGGAGTCCCATTCACCGGTGAGATAACCAAAACTCATACACGAGATGTATGCGAATAATGATTACGATTTAATGTTTTGAATACAACAGGTTATATGCTGAAACAGTTGGGGTGGCGCCCTGTGGAGTAGCCAATCAGGGATGCGCTCGTAGCTATACACCAAGCTTTTCCTAGTAACAGGTTTATTGACAGAACAAGCAAAATAAGCAGAAATTGTCTTCACGGCAAAGCACGTCATTAACCTTCACGCGAGATAAGAATAAGACTACGATATTTAACAATATTCAACAATATTGTGCTAATAGTCTGTGGTCCAGACGTTCTAGGTCATAGACGATATAAGATAGTTGCATATCTTGGCTTTCTCTGTACAAACTCTCGCGGCCAAGGGCATTCAAAGAAAACAGCATGTTTTCCAAATAGCAAGCATCTATGTCAAAAGTAGTTAGAATTCTAGCTTGGTCATACAAAGTTTTAAAATGGATGACAGTATAACAAAATGGAGACTTGTTAATCCTTATAATCCCTCCTGTGATCATAACTTTGGCACGAAGTTATCGATCATCCTCTATACCAGACATTCTTGGAAAAAGCCATAAGTGCTTTCTCTTCGTCATTGGGCTTGGTTGCTATTGTTGGATGGGAATCCTTGGAGGCTGCTATGCAGCAGCATTTGGCGATCACATAGAACATTACTATCAACAACACTATCATCACTAATACGAGAAATATTTTCTTGAAAAATCCCAGTATGCCCCCCCAAATACCTCCAAACCACCCTCCTGTACCCGAGAAAAGGTTCCAATCATCTCCCAAGTTTTTTGCTTTCTGTAGGAGGGTCTGTCTTTGGGCTGAATGGCTTTTGATAATATCGTAATAATCGGGTACCGACAGACTTTCCACAGGAACGGTGAAGTTGTGTATGAAGGTGCAACACATCTCCGAATTGGCCATGAGGTTACAAATCCCAGTGATGGCGGCCAAAAGTTGTTCCTGCCTCATTTTTATCAGTTCCTGCACAGTTCGGATCTTCCGAGTTTCTTCGTTTAGCAGAGAAACATCTCTGGAAGTAGAGTTCACTACCCCAGAGATTATTTCAGCAAAAAGATCTATTTTATCTAGGGCATTCCACATTCCCGGGCTTCCAATGGAGGCGGCTAATTTTTCCCACCATGATGTTACTTGTCTCTTAGCCCTCCCGAACTCTAAATGCCCATGGGCAGGGGTCATTTTGATGTACTGATTGTCAGAGGCTATACCCATATATGGTACCATCCTGGCAATGTTGCACCAACCACCTGTAGAGGAATCTAGAGGGTAAGGTATGGTGGTGTGACATATTAGACCGCAACACACCATCCATCCATGAGGCAGATGAGGTGCTGGTATTATATCAGGGGGTTGGGATATGCCTGACCGGAGTCCAACTAGGCATAACCAATCTCCTAAACTCGCGGTGCTACTGTACTCTAGTAAAGTATCATTCATGTGGTAGGACTCTAACCAGTCTTTTAGGTCAGTATCGTCAAATGTTTCTGATGGTAGTACACAGTCCATTATGTTATATAAAGACATGTTCCCTATCCTTTCGTCACTATCTCCAATGGTGGAAGTATTCAACCCCTGGATGTCAAACGTCCCATCCCGCAGAAACTTCCCTAAGTCTCTAAGGGTAAGATTTACTAGTGTGTTTCTACAGAATTGGCCATTGGGGATTTCCCCGTTTTCTTTCCAAGCTCCATTTAGGAAACAGAAGGATGGGGGTTGTGTGAAACCAGAGAAAATAAGGGGGGAGGGTCTGGTCGTTATATTGGCCATATGGTCTTGTGTCGTCTCGTTAAACAGGTCCTCTACTGGGAGTGGGATTCCCACTACTGGAATTTGATTGCTACCCGTTCCCATGTGGGAGCACACCCAACAGGGTGCCCCTTTTCCCATTACTTGACCAAACTCGTATTGCCATAAAAAATGATGTGGTATTGTTGGGGCTAAAGAAAACGTTTTACTGTCCTGGGGGGGTAGTTCGTTCCGTGCTACCATTACTCCTAAACCTTTGTTGTTATTATTATTATTATTATTATTATTATTATTACTGGGCCTTGGAACTAATGCTCTTCTGTCTAGTGATCGGTTCTCAGTACCTTTTGGGCTTCTTGTAAACCCACACGACCCTGTCATGATACATGTCATCATGACTATAGAAAAAACCACAAAAGTCAATACTATCGACCAGAGCAAAATGGTGTGTAGTACATACTGATCTTCTAAGCCCCTGTCTCTTTCTTTTTGCAAAGACTTCAGTCCGAGCTGGTGGGAGGAGGAGAAAAGTCCAGGGAGATTCTGACAAACTGTTCCTGGAGGGTCTGTAGGTTCGTCTCTGGGGTCCCCTTGGTGGTGGCGTCCTCCTGTTGGTCTTGGGCAAGTGTCCTCTGGGGGTGTTCTGGAGTCGGTGGAGGTTCGGGGCATTTTTTTAGTCTGCTGGCATGGATCCACTGAGGGGTGTAGTCTGTGAGGACAGCAGTCCTGGAGACCTTCTCCACGTTCCATGGACCGGAGTAGATGGGCCCCACGTGCTTCCGTTGGGCAAGCTGCTTGATCAACACTTTATCCCCCGGGATGAATGGGTGAGTAGGTTCTGTTGGAAGAGGAGAAAAGGTGACAGCAACTTGTTCATTATGTTCTTCTATTGTACTTACCAGATGTTTCACGTACTCTTCCTGTAAAGAATATATGTTAATGTCAGTCTGTGCATCTAATGCTTTTAGTTGGGTTTGTGCTGGGACACCCATTAGGATTTCGAATGGTGACAAACGTGTCCTAGAGTGGGGGGTGGTTCTGATTTGGAACAATATTCCTGGAAGGAAATCTATCCAGTTTTTTAACGTTCCTCCTGTGGCCTTTTTTAGTTTGTCCTTTATATTCCTGTTCATTCTTTCTACCACTCCTGCACTTTGGGGATGATAGGGAATGTGAAGTTTCCACTGTATTCCCAGGCATCTTGCCAATTCTCGTGTCATATCTGAAGTAAAAGCCGGGCCCTGGTCTGACCAAATGGTGGCTGGTATGCCAAACCTACATACCCAATGATTAAGGAGAGCCCTTGCCGCTATTTTAGCTGTTTCCCCAGTGCAGGGGGCCGCCTCCACCCATCCTGACCATTTGTCAACGATAACGCACAGGCATTTGATGCTTCCCTTTTGTTTGGGCATGTGGGTAAAGTCTATTTGTAGGTCCTGTAGTGGGCCTAGGGGTGGGGGCAACTGGCCGTGTATACCATGTCGTTTACCCTGCGTGTTGTTTTGAGCGCATGTGAGGCATGACTTTGTTAGGGTGTTTGCATGGTTCTTTAGATTAACTGTGCAGAAAGTTTTTTCATACAGCTGTTGCAAGGGTTGGGACCCTATATGTCCGGGACCATGCAGGTAGGAAAGGATGAGGGCCGAGCTGGCTTCAGGGATCCCAATGACCCCTCCATTTGTCCAAAGGCCTCTTTGGTCTTTGGACAATCCTTGCTGGACCCAGAAAAGGACATCAGCGTCTGTGGCCATGGATTGGATTTGGGCTGCAACTGAGGGGAAATCTGGCGCTGAAAAATCTTGTTGGAAAAATATCGTGGTAGGGGCGGGTGGATGTGTGGAGGAATTTGCCGCCGCTCGAGCGCATCTATCCGCAAGGGCGTTGCCTCGGGCAATGTAGCTACCAGTGGTGGTGTGAGCCTTGACTTTAATAATCGCCAAATGTTTGGGCAGTAATATAGCCTGGAGAAGGGCCAGGATATGCTCCTTGTTGGCTATAATTTTGTTGTCAGCCGTTCTAAACCCCCTGTTAGCCCAGATCACCCCGAAATCGTGAACCACGCCGAAGGCGTATCGACTGTCAGTGTAAATATTGACATCCCTATTTGTGAACAGGATGCATGCTCTGGTGAGGGCTACCAGTTCCGCGACCTGTGCCGAGGAAGGCGGAAGTGGCTTAGCCTCCAGAACCAGATCTGGGAGTTGTACTACCGCGTATCCTGTCAGAAAAGTGGAATCCGAAGGGCGCGAGCAACTGCCGTCCACAAAAACTTCCTCTGCACCGGCCAGAGGTACGTCTGTTAAGTCCCTACGTGGGGAGGTGACTTGGTCCAACACTTTTGTGCAGTCATGCATTTTGGATGGTTCACCATAATTCATGAGTTTGAGCAGAGAATGTAATAGCCTGAGGATGGGGGAGGTGTCAGAGGTGTGTTTGATGGTCAGATTGGAGGTGTTTAGAAGAATGATTTCATACCCGCTGGCTCTTTGGGTGGTCATATGTTGTGTATTGAGGTTTTGTATAAGGTGGGTTACTGAGTGGGTAGTGTATACAGTTAGGGGGTGTCCCAGAACTAACTTGTTGGCTTCTTGAATGGCCATGGCACATGCGGCCATGTTCTGGAGGCAAGCAGGCATGCCCTGGACCTGGAGTGGGAGTTTCTTTGAAAGGAAAGCCATCGGTCGGTAAGAATTACCGTGCTCTTGGGCAAGAACTGCTGCAAAGGCAGATCCATTAACTACACAATATAGATAAAAAGTTTTCCTGTAGTCCACTAGTCCTAAGGCCGGGGCGGAGGCAAGGGAGGAGAGGAGGGTGTTAAATGAGTGTAACATTTCCTCCGTCCATTCCACCACTTTTGGCGCAGTGGAGAGCGTGGCCCTCCTCAGAATGGAGTCATGAAATGAGCAGTCAGGGATCCATTGCCGGCAATAGACGATTGCTCCCAGGAAAGACAAGAGGGCGGCCTTGTCCCTGGGTGGCTGCAGAGCGTTAAGGGCTGCGGCACGGTGGGGGGAAACACTTCTCTCTCCCTTGTTGAGGATGCACCCCAAGTACTCTACAGTAAGGGTCACCCACTGTATCTTTTTCCGTGAGGCCAAGTGACCTGCCTTGGCTAGGTGATCCAGCAAGTTCTTTGAGTCTTCTTCACAAGCTTCTGGGGTGGGGCTGCAGAGAAGGAGGTCATCCACATATTGGATGAGTACCGACCCGGCGCTCGATTGCCAGGATTTGACTGTCTCATTCAATACCATAGAGAAGGCTGCCGGGCTGTCCACATAGCCCTGCGGTAGGCGGGTCCAGGTCAGTTGCCCCCTCCCCCCCCCCCCCCAAGAAAAAGCAAACATGGGCTGGGCCAGTGGATCCACAGGGATGCTAAAAAAAAGCGTTAGCTAAGTCAATTACTGTGTAGGCCACAGAGTTTGCCGGTATGCAAGAAAAAATAAAGGCAATGTCTGAGACCAGAGGGGGGAGGGGAATCACCATTTTGTTGACTGCCCTGAGGTCCTGTACCAAGCGCCATTCCCCGCTTGCCTTTCTCACTGGGTATATGGGGGTGTTCCATGAGCTGATGATGGGTGTCAGGATGCCCATGGCTACATACCTATTGATGAGGGGTGTAATCCCCTCAATTTTGTCAGAATGTAGTGCATATTGTTTTTGAAAAACAGGTACTGAGTCTGGGCGCATTTGGGGGGTGTAAGGGGTACATGGGATGAAACCTACACTCGCGTTATTCTCTGCCCAAATAGCATGGGTTTCCAGGGAGGCAGGTAAGAGTACAAAATACCCTTTTTTGGATTGTCTCTTTGGGCCTTGTAAGTCGCAGAGTGCGGAGCTGGCAGTTACTGCTCCCTGTGGATCAAATTTGATCACCACTCCCAGTTTGGACATTAAGTCCCTTCCCATCAGGGAGACTGGGCATTGGGGCAGGATGGCAAACCGTTGTTGGCAAAGTAGCACCCCCTCCGGGGTGGTTACTGATAAGGGTGGGGTGATAGGGTGGGTAACAGGAGTCCCATTAATACCTATGGAGCTTCCCTCAGAACATTGTGGCGTGTCAAAGGTCACATCATTGATGGAGCTGGAGGTGGCACCAGTGTCAATGAGAAAACAAATGCGTTTTCCATCTACACCCAGGATCACCTGGGGTAGGCTCCTCCAGGACACATTGTAACATACCAGGCTGAGGGAAGGGACATACTCCAGGCAGCCCTATGTCCTGCTTGAGGGTTGGGTGGCAGGCCATTGCATGGGAATAGGGGCTGGTGGGGGTGGTGGAACACGAAGGGCGGCGTTGTTAGGTGGAGGGGGTCCTCGGGGTCCTTGATAGGGCTGGTGATATCTGGGGCCTGACACTGGTCCTTGGTAAGTTGGGGGACGTTGATGTTGTGGAGTTGAAGGAAAGGCGTTAGGGTAACGCCTTCGTCCATTTCCCTTCCCCCAAGGTCCCGTTTGGCCCCTACGGTAGGGACAATTGGACTTCCAATGTCCCATTTGACCACAGTTGAAACAACCCTGGTCTGGTGGTTGGCGGGCATATTCTGGTCTTCGAGTGGGGGCATATGGTTGGAGTGCCATTAAAGGGGTTGGGGGTTCAAATGTGTTATAAAATAACCCCCCTTTTTGTTCAAAAACCCCGGAAGTTTCCCTGGAGCGGGTGTCTGACATGAAATCCTCTGGGGGTTGGGTAGCCCATTTGGGGTTAATTAATTTTAGCAGCTGTACTACTTTTGGCTCCCCTCCGGCCATTACAGTAATGGTAAAAAGGGACCCATCCGCCCCATCTACCGCTTTCCAGAGGTTGTATACTCGGGTGCAAAAATCATAGAATTTTTCCTTCGGGGCTTGTTTTGTTTGGACCAGATCTTGCAGAGCTGTGACCCCTTTGTAAAGGGTGCTCCAATGTTGTCCTAGGGTTTTCCAGAAATCTGGCCAGCCCCCTTTTCCCTGGACATGGGCATTAAACAGGTCTTTTACCTTTGGGGGGTCGGGGCAGTCGGGGTCTAGAATATGTATTATACTCTCAAGATCAATCGGGTCCAGATTTGACCCGGCGCACTGGCGCAACAGGAAAGTGGCAGCTTCCCTAGGATGTTTTCTGGGGGATGGACAGAGTTCTTTGAGTTTTGTCAGTGTGCCTAGGGGCAGGGGTAGGTGAATTTCTGTGTTACCTATGGTCATAAGGGGGGCCTTAATATCGGGGGTGTCCTCATCATCCTCGTCAGTAACTACGGGGGTGGTCATAGGTGAGATAATGGGTCCTGGCGCTGGTATGGGTACGGGTAGTGGTTTCTCTGTAGCCAACTTGATTTTGACCTTACTCCTGGTGACCACCCCCATCTTAGAGAGTTTTTCCATGGCCTGATTGTCTTCGGGACTCAGGACTATAGCCTCTCCCTCAGTGGGATCACTGCTTTGGGAGGTTCCCGGGCTCTGATCCGGGTCTCCCTCTGTTTCTCGTTTTGTTTGTGCTAGGGCGGCTCGGGCTTCCCTCAGAATTCTATGTCCCCGTTCTATTTTAGCTCTGGCTGTCTCTACTTCAAGGGCAAACCGTTCCTTCTCTTCCCTAAAGTCTTTTTGCTCAGGGGTCTCCCTCGCCCTCTCGTCAGCTTCCACTTGGTCCTGGTACTCCTGACCCTCCCTGTCTCTTTTGGCTTGGGATTCCCTGTCCCAGAGTTGTCTTTGGTGCGGGGTGGAGGCGTTGTACAGTGCAGCGGATATGGCAGCCATGTCTACCCCAAGACTGGGGTAGATGGCCAAGGCCTGGGCAACCTCGCCCTCGTCAGTTTTGACAAGGACATAAGGAGGGGGTATTTCTGGGGCATTCAGGGGTGTAGTTATAGGGGCCGAGGGTATTGGTTTTCCTTCTGTGAGGGCATGATTTTTGGCATGTTTTTTTAAATAAATTTTTAGAGGGGCTTCCCATATCTTGCAAGATTTTTTCATGTAATCTACATCCCACTTCCCGGGGGGGTATGAGTGCTTATGTAACTGACAAATCTTTTTTACTACATGCCAATCTTCTGTGTTGCAGGGGCCCGCGGGACCTATATCATGGATCCCTAATTGCTGGCACCTTTCCCTAACCTGACTCCAAAATGGTTCTACATAGGGACCGGGCACTATAGTCTGCACATACTCATAGGGAGTAGGTTGTTCATAAGGGGTCCCGTCTTTGCCTACAATATTCCCCATTATGGGGGGGTGTTATGAGATGCTTGGTAAGGGGGCAGAGGTGATAGCAGCCAGTGGCACGAATCACCTGTTGTTGAACTTCTTCCAGGGAATGTAAAGCAAGGAGGTGGGGTTCACTGACTGGGCTATGCAGGTTTATTCTGACTAGCGTGACAACGGGAGATGTTTCGTCCTGGGGGTACACGGGGCGTTCTCCTAGTCTAGTGGAATATCCCCCTGGGCGAGTGGCTATCAATATCAGGATATCAATTTGTTTAAGAAACAATAAACCAACAGTACAGTGAGGGCAAGGGTTAACAATTTCACAGCAATCTGGATCACAAGGTAAAGACATTGAAAGAACAGCAAAATACAAAAAAAACTATTGAAAAGGCAAGTTTGAAATACTTACGTAACCTGGAAAGAAAAACATGAACAACTAAATCACATACAATCGTTTTACATGACCAGATAAAATGAAAAATATGAACAACTAAATCACATGCAATCGTTTTACATGACTAGATAAAATGTGCACTGTGTTTGATTTGATCAAATTACCCTTCGGGCGTCCCTTGAACATCCAACCTTATTTGGGGAGGGCGCAATCTATTGCTTCCCTTCCCTGTAATGTTCCTCTTTAATCTATTTTACTTAATAGTTTTAAGTCAGGCCAACCTAGCCGGACTCTCTTTTAATCTATTTTACTTAATAGTTTTAAGTCAGGCCAACCTAGCCGGACTCTCTTTTTTTAGGTACGAGCCCTCTACTTCTCCCGATGGGCCAGCCTAGCCCACCGCGGAGGCACAGCAGCAATACAGGTCCCGCACGTGGCGGTCACCGCGGCAGTATGAGTGACACCAAAAGATCCTCACCAATAAGGTAAATAAATCAGTAGTCACTCACCTGCCGAATCGATGACCCCACTTCCTGGTACCAGCTGTAAAGGTAGGTCCTTGCTCTGTTAGGTGCTCGATTTCCCTCTTCCTATCTTTCCTAGGCCGTGGTCTGGATGTACTTGGGAGTCCCATTCACCGGTGAGAAAACTCATACACGAGATGTATGCGAATAATGATTACAATTTAATGTTTTGAATACAACAGGTTATATGCTGAAACAGTTGGGGTGGCGCCCTGTGGAGTAGCCAATCAGGGATGCGCTCGTAGCTATACACCAAGCTTTTCCTAGTAACAGGTTTATTGACAGAACAAGCAAAATAAGCAGAAATTGTCTTCACGGCAAAGCACGTCATTAACCTTCACGCGAGATAAGAATAAGACTACGATATTTAACAATATTCAACAATATTGTGCTAATAGTCTGTGGTCCAGACGTTCTAGGTCATAGACGATATAAGATAGTTGCATATCTTGGCTTTCTCTGTACAAACTCTCGCGGCCAAGGGCATTCAAAGAAAACAGCATGTTTTCCAAATAGCAAGCATCTATGTCAAAAGTAGTTAGAATTCTAGCTTGGTCATACAAAGTTTTAAAATGGATGACAGTATAACAAAATGGAGACTTGTTAATCCTTATAATCCCTCCTGTGATCATAACTTTGGCACGAAGTTATCGATCATCCTCTATACCAGACATTCTTGGAAAAAGCCATAAGTGCTTTCTCTTCGTCATTGGGCTTGGTTGCTATTGTTGGATGGGAATCCTTGGAGGCTGCTATGCAGCAGCATTTGGCGATCACATAGAACATTACTATCAACAACACTATCATCACTAATACGAGAAATATTTTCTTGAAAAATCCCAGTATGCCCCCCCAAATACCTCCAAACCACCCTCCTGTACCCGAGAAAAGGTTCCAATCATCTCCCAAGTTTTTTGCTTTCTGTAGGAGGGTCTGTCTTTGGGCTGAATGGCTTTTGATAATATCGTAATAATCGGGTACCGACAGACTTTCCACAGGAACGGTGAAGTTGTGTATGAAGGTGCAACACATCTCCGAATTGGCCATGAGGTTACAAATCCCAGTGATGGCGGCCAAAAGTTGTTCCTGCCTCATTTTTATCAGTTCCTGCACAGTTCGGATCTTCCGAGTTTCTTCGTTTAGCAGAGAAACATCTCTGGAAGTAGAGTTCACTACCCCAGAGATTATTTCAGCAAAAAGATCTATTTTATCTAGGGCATTCCACATTCCCGGGCTTCCAATGGAGGCGGCTAATTTTTCCCACCATGATGTTACTTGTCTCTTAGCCCTCCCGAACTCTAAATGCCCATGGGCAGGGGTCATTTTGATGTACTGATTGTCAGAGGCTATACCCATATATGGTACCATCCTGGCAATGTTGCACCAACCACCTGTAGAGGAATCTAGAGGGTAAGGTATGGTGGTGTGACATATTAGACCGCAACACACCATCCATCCATGAGGCAGATGAGGTGCTGGTATTATATCAGGGGGTTGGGATATGCCTGACCGGAGTCCAACTAGGCATAACCAATCTCCTAAACTCGCGGTGCTACTGTACTCTAGTAAAGTATCATTCATGTGGTAGGACTCTAACCAGTCTTTTAGGTCAGTATCGTCAAATGTTTCTGATGGTAGTACACAGTCCATTATGTTATATAAAGACATGTTCCCTATCCTTTCGTCACTATCTCCAATGGTGGAAGTATTCAACCCCTGGATGTCAAACGTCCCATCCCGCAGAAACTTCCCTAAGTCTCTAAGGGTAAGATTTACTAGTGTGTTTCTACAGAATTGGCCATTGGGGATTTCCCCGTTTTCTTTCCAAGCTCCATTTAGGAAACAGAAGGATGGGGGTTGTGTGAAACCAGAGAAAATAAGGGGGGAGGGTCTGGTCGTTATATTGGCCATATGGTCTTGTGTCGTCTCGTTAAACAGGTCCTCTACTGGGAGGGGGATTCCCACTACTGGAATTTGATTCCTACCCGTTCCCATGTGGGAGCACACCCAACAGGGTGCCCCTTTTCCCATTACTTGACCAAACGCGTATTGCCATAAAAAATGATGTGGTATTGTTGGGGCTAAAGAAAACGTTTTACTGTCCTGGGGGGGTAGTTCGTTCCGTGCTACCATTACTCCTAAACCTTTGTTGTTATTATTATTATTATTATTATTATTATTACTGGGCCTTGGAACTAATGCTCTTCTGTCTAGTGATCGGTTCTCAGTACCTTTTGGGCTTCTTGTAAACCCACACGACCCTGTCATGATACATGTCATCATGACTATAGAAAAAACCACAAAAGTCAATACTATCGACCAGAGCAAAATGGTGTGTAGTACATACTGATCTTCTAAGCCCCTGTCTCTTTCTTTTTGCAAAGACTTCAGTCCGAGCTGGTGGGAGGAGGAGAAAAGTCCAGGGAGATTCTGACAAACTGTTCCTGGAGGGTCTGTAGGTTCGTCTCTGGGGTCCCCTTGGTGGTGGCGTCCTCCTGTTGGTCTTGGGCAAGTGTCCTCTGGGGGTGTTCTGGAGTCGGTGGAGGTTCGGGGCATTTTTTTAGTCTGCTGGCATGGATCCACTGAGGGGTGTAGTCTGTGAGGACAGCAGTCCTGGAGACCTTCTCCACGTTCCATGGACCGGAGTAGATGGGCCCCACGTGCTTCCGTTGGGCAAGCTGCTTGATCAACACTTTATCCCCCGGGATGAATGGGTGAGTAGGTTCTGTTGGAAGAGGAGAAAAGGTGACAGCAACTTGTTCATTATGTTCTTCTATTGTACTTACCAGATGTTTCACGTACTCTTCCTGTAAAGAATATATGTTAATGTCAGTCTGTGCATCTAATGCTTTTAGTTGGGTTTGTGCTGGGACACCCATTAGGATTTCGAATGGTGACAAACGTGTCCTAGAGTGGGGGGTGGTTCTGATTTGGAACAATATTCCTGGAAGGAAATCTATCCAGTTTTTTAACGTTCCTCCTGTGGCCTTTTTTAGTTTGTCCTTTATATTCCTGTTCATTCTTTCTACCACTCCTGCACTTTGGGGATGATAGGGAATGTGAAGTTTCCACTGTATTCCCAGGCATCTTGCCAATTCTCGTGTCATATCTGAAGTAAAAGCCGGGCCCTGGTCTGACCAAATGGTGGCTGGTATGCCAAACCTACATACCCAATGATTAAGGAGAGCCCTTGCCGCTATTTTAGCTGTTTCCCCAGTGCAGGGGGCCGCCTCCACCCATCCTGACCATTTGTCAACGATAACGCACAGGCATTTGATGCTTCCCTTTTGTTTGGGCATGTGGGTAAAGTCTATTTGTAGGTCCTGTAGTGGGCCTAGGGGTGGGGGCAACTGGCCGTGTATACCATGTCGTTTACCCTGCGTGTTGTTTTGAGCGCATGTGAGGCATGACTTTGTTAGGGTGTTTGCATGGTTCTTTAGATTAACTGTGCAGAAAGTTTTTTCATACAGCTGTTGCAAGGGTTGGGACCCTATATGTCCGGGACCATGCAGGTAGGAAAGGATGAGGGCCGAGCTGGCTTCAGGGATCCCAATGACCCCTCCATTTGTCCAAAGGCCTCTTTGGTCTTTGGACAATCCTTGCTGGACCCAGAAAAGGACATCAGCGTCTGTGGCCATGGATTGGATTTGGGCTGCAACTGAGGGGAAATCTGGCGCTGAAAAATCTTGTTGGAAAAATATCGTGGTAGGGGCGGGTGGATGTGTGGAGGAATTTGCCGCCGCTCGAGCGCATCTATCCGCAAGGGCGTTGCCTCGGGCAATGTAGCTACCAGTGGTGGTGTGAGCCTTGACTTTAATAATCGCCAAATGTTTGGGCAGTAATATAGCCTGGAGAAGGGCCAGGATATGCTCCTTGTTGGCTATAATTTTGTTGTCAGCCGTTCTAAACCCCCTGTTAGCCCAGATCACCCCGAAATCGTGAACCACGCCGAAGGCGTATCGACTGTCAGTGTAAATATTGACATCCCTATTTGTGAACAGGATGCATGCTCTGGTGAGGGCTACCAGTTCCGCGACCTGTGCCGAGGAAGGCGGAAGTGGCTTAGCCTCCAGAACCAGATCTGGGAGTTGTACTACCGCGTATCCTGTCAGAAAAGTGGAATCCGAAGGGCGCGAGCAACTGCCGTCCACAAAAACTTCCTCTGCACCGGCCAGAGGTACGTCTGTTAAGTCCCTACGTGGGGAGGTGACTTGGTCCAACACTTTTGTGCAGTCATGCATTTTGGATGGTTCACCATAATTCATGAGTTTGAGCAGAGAATGTAATAGCCTGAGGATGGGGGAGGTGTCAGAGGTGTGTTTGATGGTCAGATTGGAGGTGTTTAGAAGAATGATTTCATACCCGCTGGCTCTTTGGGTGGTCATATGTTGTGTATTGAGGTTTTGTATAAGGTGGGTTACTGAGTGGGTAGTGTATACAGTTAGGGGGTGTCCCAGAACTAACTTGTTGGCTTCTTGAATGGCCATGGCACATGCGGCCATGTTCTGGAGGCAAGCAGGCATGCCCTGGACCTGGAGTGGGAGTTTCTTTGAAAGGAAAGCCATCGGTCGGTAAGAATTACCGTGCTCTTGGGCAAGAACTGCTGCAAAGGCAGATCCATTAACTACACAATATAGATAAAAAGTTTTCCTGTAGTCCACTAGTCCTAAGGCCGGGGCGGAGGCAAGGGAGGAGAGGAGGGTGTTAAATGAGTGTAACATTTCCTCCGTCCATTCCACCACTTTTGGCGCAGTGGAGAGCGTGGCCCTCCTCAGAATGGAGTCATGAAATGAGCAGTCAGGGATCCATTGCCGGCAATAGACGATTGCTCCCAGGAAAGACAAGAGGGCGGCCTTGTCCCTGGGTGGCTGCAGAGCGTTAAGGGCTGCGGCACGGTGGGGGGAAACACTTCTCTCTCCCTTGTTGAGGATGCACCCCAAGTACTCTACAGTAAGGGTCACCCACTGTATCTTTTTCCGTGAGGCCAAGTGACCTGCCTTGGCTAGGTGATCCAGCAAGTTCTTTGAGTCTTCTTCACAAGCTTCTGGGGTGGGGCTGCAGAGAAGGAGGTCATCCACATATTGGATGAGTACCGACCCGGCGCTCGATTGCCAGGATTTGACTGTCTCATTCAATACCATAGAGAAGGCTGCCGGGCTGTCCACATAGCCCTGCGGTAGGCGGGTCCAGGTCAGTTGCCCCCTCCCCCCCCCCCCCAAGAAAAAGCAAACATGGGCTGGGCCAGTGGATCCACAGGGATGCTAAAAAAAAGCGTTAGCTAAGTCAATTACTGTGTAGGCCACAGAGTTTGCCGGTATGCAAGAAAAAATAAAGGCAATGTCTGAGACCAGAGGGGGGAGGGGAATCACCATTTTGTTGACTGCCCTGAGGTCCTGTACCAAGCGCCATTCCCCGCTTGCCTTTCTCACTGGGTATATGGGGGTGTTCCATGAGCTGATGATGGGTGTCAGGATGCCCATGGCTACATACCTATTGATGAGGGGTGTAATCCCCTCAATTTTGTCAGAATGTAGTGCATATTGTTTTTGAAAAACAGGTACTGAGTCTGGGCGCATTTGGGGGGTGTAAGGGGTACATGGGATGAAACCTACACTCGCGTTATTCTCTGCCCAAATAGCATGGGTTTCCAGGGAGGCAGGTAAGAGTACAAAATACCCTTTTTTGGATTGTCTCTTTGGGCCTTGTAAGTCGCAGAGTGCGGAGCTGGCAGTTACTGCTCCCTGTGGATCAAATTTGATCACCACTCCCAGTTTGGACATTAAGTCCCTTCCCATCAGGGAGACTGGGCATTGGGGCAGGATGGCAAACCGTTGTTGGCAAAGTAGCACCCCCTCCGGGGTGGTTACTGATAAGGGTGGGGTGATAGGGTGGGTAACAGGAGTCCCATTAATACCTATGGAGCTTCCCTCAGAACATTGTGGCGTGTCAAAGGTCACATCATTGATGGAGCTGGAGGTGGCACCAGTGTCAATGAGAAAACAAATGCGTTTTCCATCTACACCCAGGATCACCTGGGGTAGGCTCCTCCAGGACACATTGTAACATACCAGGCTGAGGGAAGGGACATACTCCAGGCAGCCCTATGTCCTGCTTGAGGGTTGGGTGGCAGGCCATTGCATGGGAATAGGGGCTGGTGGGGGTGGTGGAACACGAAGGGCGGCGTTGTTAGGTGGAGGGGGTCCTCGGGGTCCTTGATAGGGCTGGTGATATCTGGGGCCTGACACTGGTCCTTGGTAAGTTGGGGGACGTTGATGTTGTGGAGTTGAAGGAAAGGCGTTAGGGTAACGCCTTCGTCCATTTCCCTTCCCCCAAGGAAGGCCCCTACGGTAGGGACAATTGGACTTCCAATGTCCCATTTGACCACAGTTGAAACAACCCTGGTCTGGTGGTTGGCGGGCATATTCTGGTCTTCGAGTGGGGGCATATGGTTGGAGTGCCATTAAAGGGGTTGGGGGTTCAAATGTGTTATAAAATAACCCCCCTTTTTGTTCAAAAACCCCGGAAGTTTCCCTGGAGCGGGTGTCTGACATGAAATCCTCTGGGGGTTGGGTAGCCCATTTGGGGTTAATTAATTTTAGCAGCTGTACTACTTTTGGCTCCCCTCCGGCCATTACAGTAGTGGTAAAAAGGGACCCATCCGCCCCATCTACCGCTTTCCAGAGGTTGTATACTCGGGTGCAAAAATCATAGAATTTTTCCTTCGGGGCTTGTTTTGTTTGGACCAGATCTTGCAGAGCTGTGACCCCTTTGTAAAGGGTGCTCCAATGTTGTCCTAGGGTTTTCCAGAAATCTGGCCAGCCCCCTTTTCCCTGGACATGGGCATTAAACAGGTCTTTTACCTTTGGGGGGTCGGGGCAGTCGGGGTCTAGAATATGTATTATACTCTCAAGATCAATCGGGTCCAGATTTGACCCGGCGCACTGGCGCAACAGGAAAGTGGCAGCTTCCCTAGGATGTTTTCTGGGGGATGGACAGAGTTCTTTGAGTTTTGTCAGTGTGCCTAGGGGCAGGGGTAGGTGAATTTCTGTGTTACCTATGGTCATAAGGGGGGCCTTAATATCGGGGGTGTCCTCATCATCCTCGTCAGTAACTACGGGGGTGGTCATAGGTGAGATAATGGGTCCTGGCGCTGGTATGGGTACGGGTAGTGGTTTCTCTGTAGCCAACTTGATTTTGACCTTACTCCTGGTGACCACCCCCATCTTAGAGAGTTTTTCCATGGCCTGATTGTCTTCGGGACTCAGGACTATAGCCTCTCCCTCAGTGGGATCACTGCTTTGGGAGGTTCCCGGGCTCTGATCCGGGTCTCCCTCTGTTTCTCGTTTTGTTTGTGCTAGGGCGGCTCGGGCTTCCCTCAGAATTCTATGTCCCCGTTCTATTTTAGCTCTGGCTGTCTCTACTTCAAGGGCAAACCGTTCCTTCTCTTCCCTAAAGTCTTTTTGCTCAGGGGTCTCCCTCGCCCTCTCGTCAGCTTCCACTTGGTCCTGGTACTCCTGACCCTCCCTGTCTCTTTTGGCTTGGGATTCCCTGTCCCAGAGTTGTCTTTGGTGCGGGGTGGAGGCGTTGTACAGTGCAGCGGATATGGCAGCCATGTCTACCCCAAGACTGGGGTAGATGGCCAAGGCCTGGGCAACCTCGCCCTCGTCAGTTTTGACAAGGACATAAGGAGGGGGTATTTCTGGGGCATTCAGGGGTGTAGTTATAGGGGCCGAGGGTATTGGTTTTCCTTCTGTGAGGGCATGATTTTTGGCATGTTTTTTTAAATAAATTTTTAGAGGGGCTTCCCATATCTTGCAAGATTTTTTCATGTAATCTACATCCCACTTCCCGGGGGGGTATGAGTGCTTATGTAACTGACAAATCTTTTTTACTACATGCCAATCTTCTGTGTTGCAGGGGCCCGCGGGACCTATATCATGGATCCCTAATTGCTGGCACCTTTCCCTAACCTGACTCCAAAATGGTTCTACATAGGGACCGGGCACTATAGTCTGCACATACTCATAGGGAGTAGGTTGTTCATAAGGGGTCCCGTCTTTGCCTACAATATTCCCCATTATGGGGGGGTGTTATGAGATGCTTGGTAAGGGGGCAGAGGTGATAGCAGCCAGTGGCACGAATCACCTGTTGTTGAACTTCTTCCAGGGAATGTAAAGCAAGGAGGTGGGGTTCACTGACTGGGCTATGCAGGTTTATTCTGACTAGCGTGACAACGGGAGATGTTTCGTCCTGGGGGTACACGGGGCGTTCTCCTAGTCTAGTGGAATATCCCCCTGGGCGAGTGGCTATCAATATCAGGATATCAATTTGTTTAAGAAACAATAAACCAACAGTACAGTGAGGGCAAGGGTTAACAATTTCACAGCAATCTGGATCACAAGGTAAAGACATTGAAAGAACAGCAAAATACAAAAAAAACTATTGAAAAGGCAAGTTTGAAATACTTACGTAACCTGGAAAGAAAAACATGAACAACTAAATCACATACAATCGTTTTACATGACCAGATAAAATGAAAAATATGAACAACTAAATCACATGCAATCGTTTTACATGACTAGATAAAATGTGCACTGTGTTTGATTTGATCAAATTACCCTTCGGGCGTCCCTTGAACATCCAACCTTATTTGGGGAGGGCGCAATCTATTGCTTCCCTTCCCTGTAATGTTCCTCTTTAATCTATTTTACTTAATAGTTTTAAGTCAGGCCAACCTAGCCGGACTCTCTTTTAATCTATTTTACTTAATAGTTTTAAGTCAGGCCAACCTAGCCGGACTCTCTTTTTTTAGGTACGAGCCCTCTACTTCTCCCGATGGGCCAGCCTAGCCCACCGCGGAGGCACAGCAGCAATACAGGTCCCGCACGTGGCGGTCACCGCGGCAGTATGAGTGACACCAAAAGATCCTCACCAATAAGGTAAATAAATCAGTAGTCACTCACCTGCCGAATCGATGACCCCACTTCCTGGTACCAGCTGTAAAGGTAGGTCCTTGCTCTGTTAGGTGCTCGATTTCCCTCTTCCTATCTTTCCTAGGCCGTGGTCTGGATGTACTTGGGAGTCCCATTCACCGGTGAGATAACCAAAACTCATACACGAGATGTATGCGAATAATGATTACAATTTAATGTTTTGAATACAACAGGTTATATGCTGAAACAGTTGGGGTGGCGCCCTGTGGAGTAGCCAATCAGGGATGCGCTCGTAGCTATACACCAAGCTTTTCCTAGTAACAGGTTTATTGACAGAACAAGCAAAATAAGCAGAAATTGTCTTCACGGCAAAGCACGTCATTAACCTTCACGCAAGATAAGAATAAGACTACGATATTTAACAATATTCAACAATATTGTGCTAATAGTCTGTGGTCCAGACGTTCTAGGTCATAGACGATATAAGATAGTTGCATATCTTGGCTTTCTCTGTACAAACTCTCGCGGCCAAGGGCATTCAAAGAAAACAGCATGTTTTCCAAATAGCAAGCATCTATGTCAAAAGTAGTTAGAATTCTAGCTTGGTCATACAAAGTTTTAAAATGGATGACAGTATAACAAAATGGAGACTTGTTAATCCTTATAGTTACCTCGGGCAATCGAGAGGAAAAATACAGCAGGTCGCCAAAGCCAACAACATAATGGAAAAAAGCCTACGGCACCTGGTATTCCCAGGCGGTCTCCCATCCAGGTACTAACCAGGCCCGACCCTGCTTAGCATCCGAGATCAAACGAGATCGAGCGCATTCAGGGTGATGTGGCTGTAGGCGATCTTGCATCCTACTTACAACTCTCTTGACAAAAGCCAAGGTGGTCACCTCGGGCAATCGAGAGGAAAAATACAGAAGGTCGCCAAAACCAACAACATAATGGAAAAAAGCCTACGGCACCTGGTATTCCCAGGCGGTCTCCCATCCAGGTACTAACTAGCCCGACCCTGCTTAGCATCCGAGATCAGACGAGATCGAGTGCATTCAAGGTGATGTAGCCATAGGCAATCTTGCTCCCTACTTACAACTCTCTTGACAAAAGCCAAGGTGGTCACCTCGGGCAATCGAGAGGAAAAATACAGCAGGTCGCCAAAGCCAACAACATAATGGAAAAAAGCCTACGGCACCTGGTATTCCCAGGCGGTCTCCATATCCAGGTACTAACCAGGCCCAACCCTGCTTGGCATGCGAGATCAGATGAGATCGAGCGCATTCAGGGTGATGTGGCCGTAGGCGATCTTGCACCCTACTTACAACTCTCTTGACAAAAGCCAAGGTGGTCACCTCAGGCAATCGAGAGGAAAAATACAGCAGGTCGCCAAAGCCAACAACATAATGGAAAAAAGCACCTGGTATTCCCAGGCGGTCTCCCATCCAGGTACTAACCAGGCCCGACCCTGCTTAGCATCCGAGATCAGACGAGATCAAGCGCATTCAGGGTGATGGGGCCGTAGGCGATCTTGCACCCTACTTACAACTCTCTTGACAAAAGCCAAGGTGGTCACCTCGGGCAATCAAGAGGAAAAATACAGCAGGTCGCCAAAGCCAACAACATAATGGAAAAAAGCCTACGGCACCTGGTATTCCCAGGCGGTCTCCCATCCAGGTACTAACCAGGCCCGACCCTGCTTAGCATCCGAGATCAGACGAGATCGAGCGCATCCAGGGTGATGTGGCCGTAGGCAATCTTTGCACCCTACTTACAACTCTCTTGACAAAAGCCAAGGTGGTCACCTCGGGCAATTGAGAGGAAAAATACAGCAGGTCGCCAAAGCCAACAACATAATGGAAAAAAGCCTACGGCACCTGGTATTCCCAGGCGGTCTCCCATCCAGGTACTAACCAGGCCCGACCCTGCTTGGCATCCGAGATCAGACGAGATTGAGCGCATTCAGGGTGATGTAGCCGTAGGCGATCTTGCACCCTACTTACAACTCTCTTGACAAAAGCCAAGGTGGTCACCTCGGGCAAACGAGAGGAAAAATACAGCAGGTCGCCAAAGCCAACAACATAATGGAAAAAAGCTTACGGCACCTGGTATTCCCAGGCGGTCTCCCATCCAGGTACTAACCAGGAACGACCCTGCTTAGCATCCGATATCAGACGAGATCGAGCGCATTCAGGGTGATGTGGCCGTAGGCGATCTTGCACCCTACTTACAAATCTCTTGACAAAAGCCAAGGTGGTCACCTCGGGCAATCAAGAGGAAAAATACAGCAGGTCACCAAAGCCAACAACATAATGGAAAAAAGCCTACGGCACATGGTATTCCCAGGCGGTCTCCCATCCAGGTACTAACCAGGCCCGACCCTGCTTAGCTTCCGAGATCAGACGAGATCGAGCGCAATCAGGGTGATGTGGCCGTAGGTGATCTTGCACCCTACTTACAACTCTCTTGACAAAAGCCAAGGTGGTCACCTCGGGCAATCGAGAGGAAAAATACAGCAGGTCGCCAAAGCCAACAACATAATGGAAAAAAGCCTACGGCACCTGGTATTCCCAGGCGGTCTCCATATCCAGGTACTAACCAGGCCCGACCCTGCTTAGCATGCAAGATCAGATGAGATCGAGCGCATTCAGGGTGATGTGGCCGTAGGCGATCTTGCACCCTACTTACAACTCTCTTGACAAAAGCCAAGGTGGTCACCTCGGGCAATCGAGAGGAAAAATACAGCAGGTCGCCAAAGCCAACAACATAATGGAAAAAAGCCTACGGCACCTGGTATTCCCAGGCGGTCTCCCATCCAGGTACTAACCAGGCCCGACCCTGCTTAGCATCCGAGATCAGACGAGATCAAGCGCATTCAGGGTGATGTGGCCGTAGGCAATCTTGCACCCTACTTACAACTCTCTTGACAAAAGCCAAGGTGGTCACCTCGGGCAATCAAGAGGAAAAATACAGCAGGTCGCCAAAGCCAACAACATAATGGAAAAAAGCCTACAGCACCTGGTATTCCCAGGCGGTCTCCCATCCAGGTACTAACCAGGCCCGACCCATCTTAGCATCCGAGATCAGACGAGCTCGAGCGCATTCAGGGTGATGTGGCCGTAGGCAATCTTTGTACCCTACTTACAACTCTCTTGACAAAAGCCAAGGTGGTCACCTCGGGCAATCGAGAGGAAAAATACAGCAGGTCGCCAAAGCCAACAACATAATGGAAAAAAGCCTACGGCACCTGGTATTCCCAGGCGGTCTCCCATCCAGGTACTAACCAGGAACGACCCTGCTTAGCATCCGAGATCAGACGAGATCGAGCGCATTCAGGGTGATGTGGCCGTAGGCGATCTTGCACCCTACTTACAACTCTCTTGACAAAAACCAAGGTGGTCACCTCGGGCAATCGAGAGGAAAAATACAGCAGGTCGCCAAAGCCAACAACATAATGGAAAAAAGCCTACAGCACCTGGAATTCCCAGGCGGTCTCCCATCCAGGTACTAACCAGGCCCGACCCATCTTAGCATCCGAGATCAGACGAGATTGAGCGCATTCAGGGTGATGTGGCCGTAGGCGATCTTGCACCCTACTTACAACTCTCTTGACAAAAGCCAAGGTGGTCACCTCGGGCAATCGAGAGGAAAAATACAGCAGGTCGCCAAAGCCAACAACATAATGGAAAAAAGCCTACGGCACCTGGTATTCCCAGGCGGTCTCCCATCCAGGTACTAACCAGGCCCGACCCTGCTTGGCATCCGAGATCAGACGAGATTGAGCGCATTCAGGGTGATGTGGCCGTAGGCGATCTTGCACCCTACTTACAACTCTCTTGACAAAAGCCAAGGTGGTCACCTCGGGCAATCGAGAGGAAAAATACAGCAGGTCACCAAAGCCAACAACATAATGGAAAAAAGCCTACGGCACATGGTATTCCCAGGCGGTCTCCCATCCAGGTACTAACCAGGCCCGACCCTGCTTAGCTTCCGAGATCAGACGAGATCGAGCGCAATCAGGGTGATATGGCCGTAGGTGGTCTTGCACCCTACTTACAACTCTCTTGACAAAAGCCAAGGTGGTCACCTCGGGCAATCGAGAGGAAAAATACAGCAGGTCGCCAAAGCCAACAACATAATGGAAAAAAGCCTACGGCACCTGGTATTCCCAGGCGGTCTCCATATCCAGGTACTAACCAGGCCCGACCCTGCTTAGCATGCGAGATCAGATGAGATCGAGCGCATTCAGGGTGATGTGGCCGTAGGCGATCTTGCACCCTACTTACAACTCTCTTGACAAAAGCCAAGGTGGTCACCTCGGGCAATCGAGAGGAAAAATACAGCAGGTCGCCAAAGCCAACAACATAATGGAAAAAAGCCTACGGCACCTGGTATTCCCAGGCGGTCTCCCATCCAGGTACTAACCAGGCCCGACCCTGCTTAGCATCCGAGATCAGACGAGATCAAGCGCATTCAGGGTGATGTGGCCGTAGGCGATCTTGCACCCTACTTACAACTCTCTTGACAAAAGCCAAGGTGGTCACCTCGGGCAATCAAGAGGAAAAATACAGCAGGTCGCCAAAGCCAACAACATAATGGAAAAAAGCCTACGGCACCTGGTATTCCCAGGCGGTCTCCCATCCAGGTACTAACCAGGAACGACCCTGCTTAGCATCCGAGATCAGACGAGATCGAGCGCATTCAGGGTGATGTGGCCGTAGGCGATCTTGCACCCTACTTACAACTCTCTTGACAAAAACCAAGGTGGTCACCTCGGGCAATCGAGAGGAAAAATACAGCAGGTCGCCAAAGCCAACAACATAATGGAAAAAAGCCTACGGCACCTGGAATTCCCAGGCGGTCTCCCATCCAGGTACTAACCAGGCCCGACCCATCTTAGCATCCGAGATCAGACGAGATCGAGCGCATTTAGGGTGATGTGGCCGTAGGCAATCTTTGTACCCTACTTACAACTCTCTTGACAAAAGCCAAGGTGGTCACCTCGGGCAATCGAGAGGAAAAATATAGCAGGTCGCCAAAGCCAACAACATAATGGAAAAAAGCCTACGGCACCTGGTATTCCCAGGCGGTCTCCCATCCAGGTACTAACCAGGCCCGACCCTGCTTGGCATCCGAGATCAGACGAGATTGAGCGCATTCAGGGTGATGTGGCCGTAGGCGATCTTGCACCCTACTTACAACTCTCTTGACAAAAGCCAAGGTGGTCACCTCGGGCAATCGAGAGGAAAAATACAGCAGGTCACCAAAGCCAACAACATAATGGAAAAAAGCCTACGGCACATGGTATTCCCAGGCGGTCTCCCATCCAGGTACTAACCAGGCCCGACCCTGCTTAGCTTCCGAGATCAGACGAGATCGAGCGCAATCAGGGTGATGTGGCCGTAGGTGATCTTGCACCCTACTTACAACTCTCTTGACAAAAGCCAAGGTGGTCACCTCGGGCAATCGAGAGGAAAAATACAGCAGGTCGCCAAAGCCAACAACATAATGGAAAAAAGCCTACGGCACCTGGTATTCCCAGGCGGTCTCCATATCCAGGTACTAACCAGGCCCGACCCTGCTTAGCATGCGAGATCAGATGAGATCGAGCGCATTCAGGGTGATGTGGCCGTAGGCGATCTTGCACCCTACTTACAACTCTCTTGACAAAAGCCAAGGTGGTCACCTCGGGCAATCGAGAGGAAAAATACAGCAGGTCGCCAAAGCCAACAACATAATGGAAAAAAGCCTACGGCACCTGGTATTCCCAGGCGGTCTCCCATCCAGGTACTAACCAGGCCCGACCCTGCTTAGCATCCGAGATCAGACGAGATCAAGCGCATTCAGGGTGATGTGGCCGTAGGCAATCTTGCACCCTACTTACAACTCTCTTGACAAAAGCCAAGGTGGTCACCTCGGGCAATCAAGAGGAAAAATACAGCAGGTCGCCAAAGCCAACAACATAATGGAAAAAAGCCTACGGCACCTGGTATTCCCAGGCGGTCTCCCATCCAGGTACTAACCAGGCACGACCCTGCTTAGCATCCGAGATCAGACGAGATCGAGCGCATTCAGGGTGATGTGGCCGTAGGCAATCTTGCACCCTACTTACAAATCTCTTGACAAAAGCCAAGGTGGTCCCCTCGGGCAATCAAGAGGAAAAATACAGCAGGTCACCAAAGCCAACAACATAATGGAAAAAAGCCTACGGCACCTGGTATTCCCAGGCGGTCTCCCATCCAGGTACTAACCAGGCCCGACCCTGCTTGGCATCCGAGATCAGACGAGATTGAGCGCATTCAGGGTGATGTGGCCGTAGGCGATCTTGCACCCTACTTACAAATCTCTTGACAAAAGCGAAGGTGGTCACCTCGGGCAATCGAGAGGAAAAATACAGCAGGTCGCCAAAGCCAACAACATAATGGAAAAAAGCCTACGGCACCTGGTATTCTCAGGCGGTCTGCCATCCAGGTACTAACCAGGCACAACCCTGCTTAGCATCCGAGATCAGACGAGATCGAGCGCATTCAGGGTGATGTGGCCGTAGGCGATCTTGCACCCTACTTACAACTCTCTTGACAAAAGCCAAGGTGGTCACCTCGGGCAATAAAGAGGAAAAATACAGCAGGTCGCCAAAGCCAACAACATAATGGAAAAAAGCCTACGGCACCTGGTATTCCCAGGCGGTCTCCCATCCAGGTATTAACCAGGCCCGACCCTGCTTAGCATCCGAGATCAGACGAGATCGAGCGCTTTCAGGGTGATGTGGCCGTAGGCGATCTTGCACCCTACTTACAACTCTCTTGACAAAAGCCAAGGTGGTCACCTCGGGCAATCGAGAGGAAAAATACAGCAGGTCGCCAAAGCCAACAACATAATGGAAAAAAGCCTACGGCACCTGGTATTCCCAGGCGGTCTCCCATCCAGGTACTAACCAGGCCCGACCCTGCTTAGAATCCGAGATCAGACAAGATCGAGCGCATTCAGGGTGATGTGGCCATAGTTGATCTTGCACCCTACTTACAACTCTCTTGACAAAAGCCAAGGTGGTCACCTCGGGCAATCGAGAGGAAAAATACAGCAGGTCGCCAAAGCCAACAACATAGTGGAAAAAAGCCTACGGCACCTGTTAGTCCCAGGCGGTCTCCCATCCAGGTACTAACCAGGCCCGACCCTGCTTAGCATCCGAGATCAGACGAGATCGAGCGCATTCAGGGTGATGTGGCCGTAGGCGATCTTGCACCCTAGTTACAACTCTCTTGACAAAAGCCAAGGTGGTCACCTCGGGCAATCGAGAGGAAAAATACAGCAGGTCGCCAAAGCCAACAACATAATGGAAAAAAGCCTACGGCACCTGGTATTCCCAGGCGGTCTCCCATCCAGGTACTAACCAGGCACGACCCTGCTTAGCATCCGAGATCAGACGAGATCGAGCGCATTCAGGGTGATGTGGCCGTAGGCAATCTTGCACCCTACTTACAAATCTCTTGACAAAAGCCAAGGTGGTCACCTCGGGCAATCAAGAGGAAAAATACAGCAGGTCACCAAAGCCAACAACATAATGGAAAAAAGCCTACGGCACATGGTATTCCCAGGCGGTCTCCCATCCAGGTACTAACCAGGCCCGACCCTGCTTAGCTTCCGAGATCAGACGAGATCGAGCGCAATCAGGGTGATGTGGCCGTAGGTGATCTTGCACCCTACTTACAACTCTCTTGACAAAAGCCAAGGTGGTCACCTCGGGCAATGGAGAGGAAAAATACAGCAGGTCGCCAAAGCCAACAACATAATGGAAAAAAGCCTACGGCACCTGGTATTCCCAGGCGGTCTCCCATCCAGGTACTAAACAGGCCCGACCCTGCTTAGCATCCGAGATCAGACGAGATTGAGCGCATCCAGGGTGATGTGGCCGTAGGCAATCTTTGCACCCTACTTACAACTCTCTTGACAAAAGCCAAGGTGGTCACCTCGGGCAATCGAGAGGAAAAATACAGCAGGTCGCCAAAGCCAACAACATAATGGAAAAAAGCTTACGGCACCTGGTATTCCCAGGCGGTCTCCCATCCAGGTACTAACCAGGCCCGACCCTGCTTGGCATCCGAGATCAGACGAGATTGAGCGCATTCAGGGTGATGTAGCCGTAGGCGATCTTGCACCCTACTTACAACTCTCTTGACAAAAGCCAAGGTGGTCACCTCGGGCAAACGAGAGGAAAAATACAGCAGGTCGCCAAAGCCAACAACATAATGGAAAAAAGCTTACGGCACCTGGTATTCCCAGGCGGTCTCCCATCCAGGTACTAACCAGGAACGACCCTGCTTAGCATCCGAGATCAGACGAGATCGAGCGCATTCAGGGTGATGTGGCCGTAGGCGATCTTGCACCCTACTTACAACTCTCTTGACAAAAACCAAGGTGGTCACCTCGGGCAATCGTGAGGAAAAATACAGCAGGTCGCCAAAGCCAACAACATAATGGAAAAAAGCCTACGGCACCTGGAATTCCCAGGCGGTCTCCCATCCAGGTACTAACCAGGCCCGACCCATCTTAGCATCCGAGATCAGACGAGATCGAGCGCATTCAGGGTGATGTGGCCATAGGCGATCTTGCACCCTACTTACAACTCTCTTGACAAAAGCCAAGGTGGTCACCTCGGGCAATCGAGAGGAAAAATACAGCAGGTCGCCAAAGCCAACAACATAATGGAAAAAAGCCTACGGCACACGGTATTCCCAGGCGGTCTCCCACCCAGGTACTAACCAGGCCCGACCCTGCTTAGCATCCGAGATCAGACGAGATCGAGCGCATTCAGGGTGATGTAGCCGTAGGCGATCTGGCACCCTACTCACAACTCTCTTGACAAAAGCCAAGGTGGTCACCTTGGGCAATCGAGAGGAAAAATACAGCAGGTCGCCAAAGCCAACAACATAATGGAAAAATGCCTACGGCACCTGGTATTCCCAGGCGGTCTCCCATCCAGGTACTAACCAGGCCCGACCCTACTTAGCTTCCGAGATCAGACGAGATCGAGCGCATTCAGGGTGATGTGGCCGTAGGCGATCTTGCACCATACTTACAACTCTCTTGACAAAAGCCAAGGTGGTCACCTCGGGCAATCGAGAGGAAAAATACAGCAGGTCGCCAAAGCCAACAACATAATGGAAAAAAGCCTACGGCACACGGTATTCCCAGGCGGTCTCCCATCCAGGTACTAACCAGGCCCGACCCTGCTTAGCATCCGAGATCAGACGAGATCGAGCGCATTCAGGGTGATGTAGCCGTAGGCTATCTGGCACCCTACTCACAACTCTCTTGACAAAAGCCAAGGTGGTCACCTTGGGCAATCGAGAGGAAAAATACAGCAGGTCGCCAAAGCCAACAACATAATGGAAAAATGCCTACGGCACCTGGTATTCCCAGGCGGTCTCCCATCCAGGTACTAACCAGGCCCGACCCTGCTTAGCATCCGAGATCAGACGAGATCGAGCGCATCCAGGGTGATGTGGCCGTAGGCAATCTTTGCACCCTACTTACAACTCTCTTGACAAAAGCCAAGGTGGTCACCTCAGGCAATCGAGAGGAAAAATACAGCAGGTCTCCAAAGCCAACAACATAATGGAAAAAAGCTTACGGCACCTGGTATTCCCAGGCGGTCTCCCATCCAGGTACTAACCAGGCCCGACCCTGCTTGGCATCCGAGATCAGACGAGATTGAGCGCATTCAGGGTGATGTAGCCGTAGGCGATCTTGCACCCTACTTACAACTCTCTTGACAAAAGCCAAGGTGGTCACCTCGGGCAAACGAGAGGAAAAATACAGCAGGTCGCCAAAGCCAACAACATAATGGAAAAAAGCTTACGGCACCTGGTATTCCCAGGCAGTCTCCCATCCAGGTACTAACCAGGAACGACCCTGCTTAGCATCCGAGATCAGACGAGATCGAGCGCATTCAGGGTGATGTGGCCATAGGCGATCTTGCCCCCTACTTACAACTCTCTTGACAAAAACCAAGGTGGTCACCTCGGGCAATCGAGAGGAAAAATACAGCAGGTCGCCAAAGCCAACAACATAATGGAAAAAAGCCTACGGCACCTGGTATTCCCAGGCGGTCTCCCATCCAGGTACTAACCAGGCCCGACCCTGCTTAGCATCCGAGATCAGATGAGATCGAGCGCATTCAGGGTGATGTGGCCGTAGGCAAACTTTGCACCCTACTTACAACTCTCTTGACAAAAGCCAAGGTGGTCACCTCGGGCAAACGAGAGGAAAAATACAGCAGGTCGCCAAAGCCAACAACATAATGGAAAAAAGCTTACGGCACCTGGTATTCCCAGGCGGTCTCCCATCCAGGTTCTAACCAGGCACGACCCTGCTTAGCATCCGAGATCAGACGAGATCGAGCGCATTCAGGGTGATGTGGTCGTAGGCGATCTAGCACCCTACTTACAACTCTCTTGACAAAAACCAAGGTGGTCACCTCGGGCAATCGAGAGGAAAAATACAGCAGGTCGCCAAAGCCAACAACATAATGGAAAAAAGCCTACGGCACCTGGTATTCCCAGGCGATCTCCCATCCAGGTACTAACCAGGCCCGACCCTGCTTGGCATGCGAGATCAGACGAGATTGAGCGCATTCAGGGTGATGTGGCCGTAGGCGATCTTGCACCCTACTTACAACTCTCTTGACAAAAGCCAAGGTGGTCACCTCGGGCAATCGAGAGGAAAAATACAGCAGGTCGCCAAAGCCAACAACATAATGGAAAAAAGCCTACGGCACCTGGTATTCCCAGGCGGTCTCCCATCCAGGTACTAACCAGGCACGACCCTGCTTAGCATCCGAGATCAGACGAGATCGAGCGCATTCAGGGTGATGTGGCCGTAGGCAAGCTTGCACCCTACTTACAACTCTCTTGACAAAAGCCAAGGTGGTCACCTCGGGCAATCGAGAGGAAAAATACAGCAGGTCGCCAAAGCCAACAACATAATGGAAAAAAGCCTACGGCACCTGGTATTCCCAGGCGGTCTCCCATCCAGGTACTAACCAGGCACGACCCTGCTTAGCATCCGAGATCAGACGAGATCGAGCGCATTCAGGGTGATGTGGCCGTAGGCGATCTTGCTCCCTACTTACAACTCTCTTGACAAAAGCCAAGGTGGTCACCTCGGGCAATCGAGAGGAAAAATACAGCAGGTCGCCAAAGCCAACAACATAATGGAAAAAAGCCTACGGCACCTGGAATTCCCAGGCGGTCTCCCATCCAGGTACTAACCAAGCCTGACCCTGCTTAGCTTCCGAGATCAGACGAGATCGAGCGCATTCAGGGTGATGTGGCCGTAGGCGATCTTGCACCATACTTACAACTCTCTTGACAAAAGCCAAGGTGGTCACCTCGGGCAATCGAGAGGAAAAATACAGCAGGTCGCCAAAGCCAACAACATAATGGAAAAAAGCCTACGGCACACGGTATTCCCAGGCGGTCTCCCATCCAGGTACTAACCAGGCCCGACCCTGCTTAGCATCCGAGATCAGACGAGATCGAGCGCATTCAGGGTGATGTAGCCGTAGGCGATCTGGCACCCTACTCACAACTCTCTTGACAAATGCCAAGGTGGTCACCTTGGGCAATCGAGAGGAAAAATACAGCAGGTCGCCAAAGCCAACAACATAATGGAAAAATGCCTACGGCACCTGGTATTCCCAGGCGGTCTCCCATCCAGGTACTAACCAGGCCCGACCCTGCTTGGCATCCGAGATCAGACGAGATTGAGCGCATTCAGGGTGATGTAGCCGTAGGCGATCTTGCACCCTACTTACAACTCTCTTGACAAAAGCCAAGGTGGTCACCTCGGGCAAACGAGAGGAAAAATACAGCAGGTCGCCAAAGCCAACAACATAATGGAAAAAAGCTTACGGCACCTGGTATTCCCAGGCGGTCTCCCATCCAGGTACTAACCAGGAACGACCCTGCTTAGCATCCGAGATCAGACGAGATCGAGCGCATTCAGGGTGATGTGGCCGTGGGCGATCTTGCACCCTACTTACAACTCTCTTGACAAAAACCAAGGTGGTCACCTCGGGCAATCGAGAGGAAAAATACAGCAGGTCGCCAAAGCCAACAACATAATGGAAAAAAGCCTACGGCACCTGGTATTCCCAGGCGGTCTCCCATCCAGGTACTAACCAGGCCCGACCCTGCTTAGCATCCGAGATCAGACGAGATCGAGCGCATTCAGGGTGATGTGGCCGTAGGCAATCTTTGCACCCTACTTACAACTCTCTTGACAAAAGCCAAGGTGGTCACCTCGGGCAAACGAGAGGAAAAATACAGCAGGTCGCCAAAGCCAACAACATAATGGAAAAAAGCTTACGGCACCTGGTATTCCCAGGCGGTCTCCCATCCAGGTACTAACCAGGCACGACCCTGCTTAGCATCCGAGATCAGACGAGATCGAGCGCATTCAGGGTGATGTGGCCGTAGGCGATCTAGCACCCTACTTACAACTCTCTTGACAAAAACCAAGGTGGTCACCTCGGGCAATCGAGAGGAAAAATACAGCAGGTCGCCAAAGCCAACAACATAATGGAAAAAAGCCTACGGCACCTGGTATTCCCAGGCGGTCTCCCATCCAGGTACTAACCAGGCCCGACCCTGCTTGGCATGCGAGATCAGACGAGATTGAGCGCATTCAGGGTGATGTGGCTGTAGGCGATCTTGCACCCTACTTACAACTCTCTTGACAAAAGCCAAGGTGGTCACCTCGGGCAATCGAGAGGAAAAATACAGCAGGTCGCCAAAGCCAACAACATAATGGAAAAAAGCCTACGGCACCTGGTATTCCCAGGCGGTCTCCCATCCAGGTACTAACCAGGCACGACCCTGCTTAGCATCCGAGATCAGACGAGATCGAGCGCATTCAGGGTGATGTGGCCGTAGGCGAGCTTGCACCCTACTTACAACTCTCTTGACAAAAGCCAAGGTGGTCACCTCGGGCAATCGAGAGGAAAAATACAGCAGGTCGCCAAAGCCAACAACATAATGGAAAAAAGCCTACGGCACCTGGTATTCCCAGGCGGTCTCCCATCCAGGTACTAACCAGGCACGACCCTGCTTAGCATCCGAGATCAGACGAGATCGAGCGCATTCAGGGTGATGTGGCCGTAGGCAATCTTTGCACCCTACTTACAACTCTCTTGACAAAAGCCAAGGTGGTCACCTCGGGCAAACGAGAGGAAAAATACAGCAGGTCGCCAAAGCCAACAACATAATGGAAAAAAGCTTACGGCGCCTGGTATTCCCAGGCGGTCTCCCATCCAGGTACTAACCAGGCACGACCCTGCTTAGCATCCGAGATCAGACGAGATCGAGCGCATTCAGGGTGATGTGGCCGTAGGTGATCTAGCACCCTACTTACAACTCTCTTGACAAAAACCAAGGTGGTCACCTCGGGCAATCGAGAGGAAAAATACAGCAGGTCGCCAAAGCCAACAACATAATGGAAAAAAGCCTACGGCACCTGGTATTCCCAGGCGGTCTCCCATCCAGGTACTAACCAGGCCCGACCCTGCTTGGCATGCGAGATCAGACGAGATTGAGCGCATTCAGGGTGATGTGGCCGTAGGCGATCTTGCACCCTACTTACAACTCTCTTGACAAAAGCCAAGGTGGTCACCTCGGGCAATCGAGAGGAAAAATACAGCAGGTCGCCAAAGCCAACAACATAATGGAAAAAAGCCTACGGCACCTGGTATTCCCAGGCGGTCTCCGATCCAGGTACTAACCAGGCACGACCCTGCTTAGCATCCGAGATCAGACGAGATCGAGCGCATTCAGGGTGATGTGGCCGTAGGCGATCTTGCTCCCTACTTACAACTCTCTTGACAAAAGCCAAGGTGGTCACCTCGGGCAATCGAGAGGAAAAATACAGCAGGTCGCCAAAGCCAACAACATAATGGAAAAAAGCCTACGGCACCTGGAATTCCCAGGCGGTCTCCCATCCAGGTACTAACCAAGCCTGACCCTGCTTAGCATCCGAGATCAGACGAGATCGAGCGCATTCAGGGTGATGTGGCCGTAGGCGATCTTGCACCCTACTTACAACTCTCTTGACAAAAGCCAAGGTGGTCACCTCGGGCAAACGAGAGGAAAAATACAGCAGGTCGCCAAAGCCAACAACATAATGGAAAAACGCCTACGGCACCTGGTATTCCCAGGCGGTCTCCCATCCAGGTACTAACCAGGCCCGACCCTGCTTAGCATTCGAGATCAGATGAGATTGAGCGCATTCAGGGTGATGTGGCCGCAGGCGATCTTGCACCCTACTTACAACTCTCTTGACAAAAGCCAAGGTGGTCACCTCGGGCAATAGAGAGGAAAAATACAGCAGGTCGCCAAAGCCAACAACATAATGGAAAAAAGCCTACGGCACCTGGTATTCCCAGGCGGTCTCCCATCCATGTACTAATCAGGCCCGACCCTGCTTAGCATCCGAGATCAGACGAGATCGAGCGCATTCAGGGTGATGTGGCTGTAGGCGATCTTGTACCCTACTTACAACTCTCTTGACAAAAGCCAAGGTGGTCACCTCGGGCAATCGAGAGGAAAAATACAGCAGGTCGCCAAAGCCAACAACATAATGGAAAAAAAGCCTACGGCACCTGGTATTCCCAGGCGGTCTCCCATCCAGGTACTAACCAGGCCCGACCCTGCTTAGCATCCGAGATCAGACGAGATCGAGCGCATTCAGGGTGATGTGGGCGTAGGCGATCTTGCACTCTACTTACAACTCTCTTGACAAAAGCCAAGGTGGTCACCTCGGGCAATCGAGAGGAAAAATACAGCAGGTCGCCAAAGCCAACAACATAATGGAAAAAAGCCTACGGCACCTGGTATTCCCAGGCGGTCTCCCATCCAGGCACTAACCAGGCCCGACCCTGCTTAGCATACGAGATCAGACAAAATCGAGCGCATTCAGGGTGATGTGGCTGTAGGCGATTTTGCACCCTACTTACAACTCTCTTGACAAAAGCCAAGGTGGTCACCTCGGGCAATCGAGAGGAAAAATACAGGAGGTCGCCAAAGCCAGCAACATAATGGAAAAAAGCCTACTGCACCTGATATTCCCAGGCGGTCTCCCATCCAGGCACTAACCAGGCCCGACCCTGCTTAGCATCCGAGATCAGACGAAATCGAGCGCATTAAGGGTGATGTGGCTGTCGGCGACCTTGCGGCCTACTTACAACTCTCTTGACAAAAGCCAAGGTGGTCACCTCGGGCAATCGAGAGGAAAAATACAGGAAGTCGCCAAAGCCAACAACATAGTGGAAAAAAGCCTACGGCACCTGATATTCCCAGGCGGTCTCCCATCCAGGTACTAACCAGGCCCGTCCCTGCTTAGCATCCGAGATCAGACGAGACCGAGCGCATTCAGGGTGATGTGGCCGTAAGCGATCTTGCACCCTACTTACAACTCTCTTGACAAAAGCCAAGGTGGTCACCTCGGGCAATCGAGAGGAAAAATACAGCAGGTCGCCAAAGCCAACAACATAATGGAAAAAAGCCTACGGCACCAGGTATTCCCAGGCGGTCTCCCATCCAGGTACTAACCGACCCTGCTTAGCATCCGAGATCAGACGAGATCGAGCGCATTCAGGGTGATGTGGCCGTAGGCGATCTCACACCCTACTTACAGCTCTCTTGACAAAAGCCAAGGTGGTCACCTCGGGCAATCGAGAGGAAAAATACAGCAGGTCGCCAAAGCCAACAACATAATGAAAAAAAGCCTACGGCACCTGGTAATCCCAGGCTGTCTCCCATCCAGGTACTAACCAGGCCCGACCCTGCTTAGCATCCAAGATCAGACGAGATCGAGCGCATTCAGAGTGATGTGGCCGTAGGCGATCTTGCACCCTACTTACAACTCTCTTGACAAAAGCCAAGGTGGTCACCTCGGGCAATCGAGAGGAAAAATACAGCAGGTCACCAAAGCCAACAACATAATGGAAAAAAGCCTACGGCACCTGGTATTCCCAGGTGGTCTCCCATCCAGGTACTAACCAGGCCCGACCCTGCTTAGCATCCGAGGTCAGACGAGATCGAGCGCATTCAGGGTGATGTGGCCGCAGGCGATCTTGCACCCTACTTACAACTCTCTTGACAAAAGCCAAGGTGGTCACCTCGGGCAATCGAGAGGAAAAATACAGCAGGTCGCCAAAGCAAACAACATAATGGAAAAAAGCCTACGGCACCAGGTAGTCTCCCATCCAGGTACTAACCAGGCCCGACCCTGCTTAGCATCCGAGATCAGACGAGATCGAGCGCATTCAGGGTCATGTGGCCATAGGCGATCTTGCACCCTACGTACAACTCTCTTGACAAAAGCCAAGGTGGTCACCTCGGGCAATTGAGAGGAAAAATACAGGGGGTCGCCAAAGCCAAAAACATAATGGAAAAAAGCCTACGGCACCTGGTATTCCCAGGCTGTCTCCTATCCAGGTACTAACCAGGCCCGACCATGCTTAGCATCCGAGATCAGACGAGATCGAGCGTATTCAGGGTGATGTGGCCGTAGGCGATCTTGCTTCCTACTTACAACTCTCTTTACAAAAGCCAAGGTGGTTACCTCGGGCAATCGAGAGGAAAAATACAGCAGGTCGCCAAAGCCAACAACATAATGGAAAAAAGCCTACGGCACCTGGTATTACCAGGCAGTCTCCCATCCAGGTACTAACCAGGCCCGACCCTGCTTAGTATCCAAGATCAGACGAGATTGAGCGCATTCAGGGTGATGTGGCCGTAGGCGATCTTGCACCCTACTTACAACTCTCCTGACAAAAGCCAAGGTGGTCACCTCGGGCAATCGAGAGGAAAAATACAGCAGATCGCCAAAGCCAACAACATAATGGAAAAAAGCCTACGGCACCTGGTATTCCCAGGCGGTCTCCCATCCAGGTACTAACCAGGCCCGACCCTGCTTAGCATCCGAGATCAGATGAGATCGAGCGCATTAAGGGTGATGTGGCCGTAGGCGATCTTGCACCCTACTTACAACTCTCTTGACAAAAGCCAAGGTGGTCACCTCGGGCAATCGAGAGGAAAAATACAGCAGGTCGCCAAAGCCAACAAGATAATGGAAAAAAGCCTACGGCACCTGGTATTCCCAGGCTTTCTCCCATCCAGGTACTAACCAGGCCCGACCCTGCTTAGCATCCGAGATCAGATGAAATCGAGCGCATTCAGGGTGATGTGGCCGTAGGCGATCTTGCACCCTACTTACAACTCTCTTGACAAAAGCCAAGGTGGTCACCTCGGGCAATCAAGAGGAAAAATACAGCAGGTCGCCAAAGCCAACAACATAATGGAAAAAAGCCTACGGCACCTGGTAATCCCAGGTGGTCTCCCATCCAGGTACTAACCAGGCCCGACCCTGCTTAGCATCCGAGATCAGACGAAATCGAGCGCATTCAGGGTGATGTGGCTGTAGGCGACTTTGCGGCCTACTTACAACTCTCTTGACAAAAGCCAAGGTGGTCACCTCGGGCAATCGAGAGGAAAAATACAGGAGGTCGCCAAAGCCAACAACATAATGGAAAAAAGCCTACGGCACCTGATATTCCCAGGCGGTCTCCCATCCAGGTACTAACCAGGCCCGACCCTGCTTAGCATCCGAGATCAGACGAGATCGAGCGCATTCAGGGTGATGTGGCCGTAGGCGATCTTGCACCCTACTTACAACTCTCTTGACAAAAGCCAAGGTGGTCACCTCGGGCAATCGAGAGGAAAAATACAGCAGGTCGCCAAAGCCAACAACATAATGGAAAAAAGCCTACGGCACCAGGTATTCCCAGGCGGTCTCCCATCCAGGTACTAACCGACCCTGCTTAGCATCCGAGATCAGACGAGATCGAGCACATTCAGGGTGATGTGGCCATAGGCGATCTCACACCCTACTTACAACTCTCTTGACAAAAGACAAGGTGGTCACCTCGGGCAATCGAGAGGAAAAATACAGCAGGTCGCCAAAGCCAACAACATAATGGAAAAAAGCCTACGGCACCTGGTAGTCCCAGGTGGTCTCCCATCCAGGTACTAACCAGGCCCGACTCTGCTTAGCATCTGAGATCAGACGAGAGCGAGCGCATTCAGGGTGATGTGGCCGTAGGCGATCTTGCACCCTACTTACAACTCTCTTGACAAAAGCCAAGGTGGTCACCTCGGGCAATCGAGAGGAAAAATACAGCAGGTCGCCAAAGCCAACAACATAATGGAAAAAAGCCTACGGCACCTGGTATTCCCAGGCGGTCTCCCATCCAGGTACTAACCAGGCCCGACCCTGCTTAGCATCCGAGATCAGACGAGAGCGAGCGCATTCAGGGTGATGTGGCCGTAGGCGATCTTGCACCCTACTTACAACTCTCTTGACAAAAGCCAAGGTGGTCACCTCGGGCAATCGAGAGGAAAAATACAGCAGGTCGCCAAAGCCAACAACATAATGGAAAAAAGCCTACGGCACCTGATATTCCCAGGCGGTCTCCCATGCAGGTACTAACCAGGCCCGACCCTGCTTAGCATCCGAGATCAGACGAGATTGCGCGCATTCAGGGTGATGTGGCCGTAGGCGATCTTGCACCCTACTTACAACTCTCTTGACAAAAGCCAAGGTGGTCACCTCGGGCAATTGAGAGGAAAAATACAGCAGGTCGCCAAAGCCAACAACATAATGGAAAAAAGCCTACGGCACCTGGTATTCCCAGGCGGTCTCCCATCCAGGTACTAACCAGGCCCGACCCTGCTTAGCATCCGAGATCAGACGAGATAAAGTGCATTCAGGGTGATGTGGCTGTAGGTGATCTTGCACCCTACTTACAACTCTCTTGACAAAAGCCAAGGTGGTCACCTCGGGCAATCGAGAGGAAAAATACAGCAGGTCGCCAAAGCCAACAACATAATGGAAAAAAGCCTACGGCACCTGGTATTCCCAGGCGGTCTCCCATCCGGGTACTAACCAGGCCCGACCCTGCTTAGCATCCGAGATCAGACGAGATCGAGCGCATTCAGGGTGATGTGGCCGTAGGCGATCTTGCACCCTACTTACAACTTTCTTGACAAAAGCCAAGGTGGTCACCTCGGGCAATCGAGAGGAAAAATACAGCAGGTCGCCAAAGCCAACAACATAATGGAAAAATGCCTACGGCACCTGGTATTCCCAGGCGGTCTCCCATCCAGGTACTATCCAGGCCCGACCCTGCTTAGCATCCGAGATCAGACGAGATCGAGCGCATTCAGGGTGATGTGGCCGTAGGCAATCTTGCACCCTACTTACAACTCTCTTGACAAAAGCCAAGGTGGTCACCTCGGGCAATAGAGACGAAAAATACAGAAGGTCGCCAAAGCCAACAACATAATGGAAAAAAGCCTACGGCACCTGGAATTCCCAGGCGGTCTCCCATCCAGGTAATAACCAGGCCTGACCCTGCTTAGCATCTGAGATCAGACGATATCGAGCGCTTTCATGGTGATGTGGCCGTAGACGATCTTGCACCCTACTTACAACTCTCTTGACAAAAGCCAAGGTGGTCACCTCGGGCAATCGAGAGGAAAAATACAGCAGGTCGCCAAAGCCAACAACATAATGGAAAAAAGCCTATGGCACCTGGTATTCCCAGGCGGTCTCCCATTCAGGTACTAACCAGGCCCGACCCTGCTTAGCATCCGGGATCAGACGAGATCGAGCGCATTCAGGGTGATGTGGCCGTAGGCGATCTTGCACCCTACTTACAACTCTCTTGACAAAAGCCAAGGTGGTCACCTAGGGCAATCGAGAGGAAAAATACAGCAGGTCGCCAAAGCCAACAACATAATGGAAAAAAGCCTACGGCACCTGGTATTCCCAGGCGGTCTCCCATCCAGGTACTAACCAGGCCCGACCCTGCTTAGCATCCGAGATCAGATGAGATCGAGCGCATTCAGGGTGATGTGGCCGTAGGCGATCTTGCTTCCTACTTACAACTCTCTTAACAAAAGCCAAGGTGGTCACCTCAGGCAATCGAGAGGAAAAATACAGCAGGTCGCCAAAGCCAACAACATAATGGAAAAAAGCCTACGGCACCTGGTATTCCCAGGCGGTCTCCAATCCAGGTACTAACCAGGCCCGACCCTGCTTAGCATCCGAGATCAGATGAGATCGAGCGCATTCAGGGTGATGTGGCCGTAGGCGATCTTGCTCCCTACTTACAACTCTCTTGACAAAAGCCAAGGTGGTCACCTCGGGAAATCTAGAGGAAAAATACAGCAGGTCGCCAAAGCCAACAACATAATGGAAAAAAGCCTACGGCACCCGGTATTCCCAGGCGGTCTCCCATCCAGGTACTAACCAGGCCCGACCCTGCTTAGCATCCGAGATCAGACGAGATCGAGTGCATTCAGGGTGATGTGGCCGTAGGCGATCTTCCATCCTACTTACAACTCTCTTGACAAAAGCCAAGGTGGTCACCTCGGGCAATGGAGAGGAAAAATACAGCAGGTCGCCAAAGCCAACAACATAATGGAAAAAAGCCTACGGCACCTGGTATTCCCAGGCGGTCTCCCATCCAGGTAATAACCAGGCCTGACCCTGCTTAGCATTCGAGATCAGACGAGATCTAGCGCATTCAGTGTGACGTGGCCGTAGGCGATCTTGCATCCTACTTACAACTCTCTTGACAAAAGCCAAGGTGGTCACCTCGGGCAATCGAGAGGAAAAATACAGCAGGTCGCCAAAGCCAACAATATAATGGAAAAAAGCCTACGGCACCTGGTATTCCCAGGCGGCAGTGGCGGAACTACCGCCATAGCGACCCACGCGGGCGCTATGGGGCCCGCAGCCGAGTTGGGGCCTGGGGAGTGGTGTTAGCGGGCGGGTGCTGGCCGCTCCGGGTGACACCCGCCAGAGGGGTGACACACTGGGGTAGCGGCAGCCGCCCGCATCACTAACACTGCTCTCCGCTGTACCTCGTGCCGGGACAGGGACACAGCAGCACGGACCTCAGCCGCCTCCCCCTCCTCTCTGTTTACATCCACAGAGGAGGAGGAGCCTACGCTCGAGGGACACACACTGCACTGTGTATCAGCGCTGTTCTGAGGTATGTAGGGGGGGTCTGCACTACTGAGGGGTCTGCATTGAGTGGGGGTCTGCTGCACTGAGGGGGGTCTACACTACTGGGGGGGTCTGCACTATTGAGGGGGGGTCTGCTGCACTGAGGGGGGTCTGCACTACGGGGGGGGGGGTCTGCTGCACTGAGGGGGGTCTGCACTACTAAGGGGGGTCCTGCACTGGGGGGATCTCCAGCACTGAGGGGGGGTCCTGCACTGAGGGGGGTCTGCACTACTAGGGGTTCTGCACTACTGAGGGGGGTCTGCTGCACTGAGGGGGGTCTGCACTACTGAGGGGGGACCTGCATTGAGAGGGGTCTGCACTACTGAGGGGGGTCTGCACTATTGAGGGGGGGTCTGCTGCACTGAGGGGGTCTACACTACTGAGGGGGGTCTGCTGCACTGAGGGGGGTCTGCACTACTGAGGGGGGTCTGCACTACTGAGGGGGGGTCTGCTGCACTGAGGGGGTCTACACTACTGAGGGGGGTCTGCTGCACTGAGGGGGGTCTGCACTACTGAGGGGGGGTATGCTGCACTGAGGGGGGTCTGCACTACTGAGGGGGGGTCTGCACTACTAGGGGGTCTGCACTACTGAGGGGGGGTCTGCTGCACGGAGCGGGGTCTACACTACTGAGGGGGGTCTGCTGCACTGGGGGAGTCTGCACTACTGAGGGGGGTCTACACTACTGAGGGGGGTCTACACTACTGAGGGGGGTCTGCACTACTGAGGGGGGTCCTGCACTACTGAGGGGGGTCCTGCACTACTGAGGGGGGTCTGCACTACTGAGGGGGGTCTGCACTACTAGGGGGGTCTGCACTACTGAGGGGGGACCTGCATTGAGAGGGGTCTGCACTACTGAGGGGGGTCTGCACTATTGAGGGGGGGTCTGCTGCACTGAGGGGGTCTACACTACTGAGGGGGGTCTGCTGCACTGAGGGGGGTCTGCACTACTGAGGGGGGTCTGCACTACTGAGGGGGGGTCTGCTGCACTGAGGGGGTCTACACTACTGAGGGGGGTCTGCTGCACTGAGGGGGGTCTGCACTACTGAGGGGGGGTATGCTGCACTGAGGGGGGTCTGCACTACTGAGGGGGGGTCTGCACTACTAGGGGGTCTGCACTACTGAGGGGGGGTCTGCTGCACTGAGCGGGGTCTACACTACTGAGGGGGGTCTGCTGCACTGGGGGAGTCTGCACTACTGAGGGGGGTCTACACTACTGAGGGGGGTCTACACTACTGAGGGGGGTCTGCACTACTAAGGGGGGTCCTGCACTACTGAGGGGGGTCCTGCACTACTGAGGGGGGTCTGCACTACTGAGGGGGGTCTGCACTACTAGGGGGGTCTACACTACATAGGGGGGTCTGCACTGAGGGGGAGTCTACATTTCTGTGGAGGGGGGTCTGCACTACTGAGGGTGAGGGTCTGCACTACTGAGGGGGAGGGTCTGCACTACTGTGGGGGGGAGCTTGCACTACTGAGGGGGAAGTCTGCACTACTGAGGGGGGGGTCCTGCACTACTAGGGGGGTCTGCACTACTGAGGGGGATCTGCACTGAGGGGGAGTCTACATTACTGTGGGGGGGTCTGCACTACTGAGGGGGAGGGTCTGTGCTGAGGGGGGGTCTGCACTACTGTGGGGGGAGCCTGCACTACTGAGGGGGGGTCCTGCACTACTAGGGGGGTCTGCACTACTGAGGGGGGTCCTGCACTGAGGGGGTCTGCACTACTAGGGTGGTCTACACTACTGAGGGGGGTCTGCACTGAGGGGGAGTCTACATTACTGTGGGGGGGTCTGCACTACTGAGGGGGAGGGTCTGCGCTGAGGGGGGGTCTGCACTACTGTGGGGGGCGCCTGCACTACTGAGGGGTAAGTCTGCACTACTGAGGGGGGTCCTGCACTACTTTGGGGGTCTGCACTACTGAGGGGGGTCTACACTACTGAGGGGGGTCTGCACTACTGAGGGGGGTCTGCACTACTAGGGGGGTCTGCACTACTGAAGGGGGTCTGCACTACTGAAGGGGTCTGCACTGAGGTGGGGAGTCTGCACTACTGAGGGGGGAGCCTGCACTGCTGGGGGGGTGTCTGCACTGAGGGGAGTGTCTGCACGGCTGGGGGGTCCTGCACAGAGGGGGGTCTGTAATGGGGGGGTTGTCTGCACTACTGAGGGGTGTCTGCACTGAGGGGGGTCTGCACTACTCAGGGGGGGTGTCTGCAATGCTGGGGGGTGTCTCCAATGCTGGGGGTGTCTGTAATAAGGGGGTGTCTGCACTGGGGGGTGTCTGTACTGCTGGGGGGTCCTGCACTGAGTGGGGGTCTGTAATGGAGGGGTGTCTGCACTACTGAGGGGGGTCTTCACTGAGGGGGAGTCTGCACTACTGAGGGGGGGTCTGCACTGAGGGTGGGTGTCTGCACTGAGGGGGGTCCTGCACTGAGCGGGGTGTCTGCACTGGGGTCGGTCTGTACTGAGGGGGTGGTCTGGCCTGGGGGGTGTCTGCACTGGGAGGTATTTGTACTGCTGGGGTGGTCCTGCTCTGAGGGGGGGGGGTCTGTAATGGGGGGGGTGTCTGTACTAAGTGGGGTGTCTGCACTAGGGGGGTGTCTGCACTGCTGGGGGGTCTGTACTACTGAGGGGGGTCTATACTGCTGGGGGGTCCTGCACTGAGGGGGGTGTCTGCACTGGGAGGGTCTGCACTGGGGGGGGTGTCTGTACTGCTGGGGTTCTGCACTGAGGTAGGGGGTGTCTGTACTGCTGGGGTTCTGCACTGAGGTAGGGGGTGTCTGTACTGCTGGGGGGTCTGCACTGTACTGATGGAGGTCAGCAATCTGTGTCCTTCAGGGGCTGCATACAGTATACTGCATACTTTGTTGTTCGAAATGAATATAAGCTGTTGCCTGGGTACTGTGCCACATGGGTGTGGTAATCTGTTGTTCAATGGCATTAGTTATTTTTTTTTGGGGGGGGGCCCCATACAACATTTTGCTATGGGGCCCTGTGATTTCTAGTTACGCCCCTGGGGACAACCCAGGCGCTAGTAAATACTAGGGGACAAAAAAGGGTGTAGAAAAAAAATAAATTGAAAAATACAATAATGAGTAAATATAAATAGCGGTGTATAAAAATAAAAAATGGGTGCGTGATGACATTAATAATGAATAAATCTAAATAAAAGATTGTGAATGAAAAAAAAAGGTAAATTAAATATAAACAAAAGTATTATAAAATAAGTAAATAAGAGACTATAAATATACATAAAAAATAATAAAGATAATGAATAAAAATGAATCTAAAAAATGAAAAAGGATACATTTATGAATAAATGTAAAGAATAAATATAAAAAAAGGGTGTATAAAATAATAAATAATAATGATAAATATAATAATTAATAAATATAAAAATAACTACAAATCAGGGTGTATAAAAATAATAAATGCATATTAAAAATAAAAAAGGGTGTAGAAAAAAGGAAAAAAAAAAACAATAAATATAATAATGAGTAAATCTAAAAATAAATACGGTGTATAAAAATATAAATATAATTATGAGTAAATCTAAAAATAAATAACGATGTATAAAAATATAAATATAATAATGAGTAAATCTAGAAACAAATAACGGTGTATGAACATAAAAATGGTGCAAAAGTAAATGTAGGTTCAAATTAGGCGCATCAGGGGTAATAGTGGCAAATCAGGAGCTAATAGGTGCAACAATATAATATATATATATATAATATAATAGTTGTGGAAGAATGGGGGGGGGGGGCTGGAGAGGTGCTGCAATGCAAGCTATTGAGGATGTCTTATCTTATACATGAACATGTACTTTGGTGCATTCACCTGCGTCACAGTGTGCAGCTCAGTGCACGTGTTGAGAAGTGATTTGATGGATTCCCATCAATTTCATTGGCAAACACATCAAGCAAAAAAAGAAACAAACATGTTAATGGGCTCACTCACACTGTAGTGTTTTTTATGGAAAAACAACGCATGCGTGTGCAGTGAGAATGCTCAGAATTTTGCAGTTGCTCTGCTTTATGGGAAATGAGGCGTTCCTGTTTTTCTGTGCATTTGTATGTGCCGTGATGGCCAATAGAATAATGAGAACCCATGTGAATATGATACAATGGCCAAAAAAAAGACAAAAGTGAAAAATCATTCCAATTGGTCCAACAGATCTGGGGGTGGGCGGATATAGTTGGGTGCAAGTCCAATTACACCCACTTATAGGGATGTATTCCTGCCAGTATTGATCACTGTAATTCCATGGGAAGAGGCCTGAAAATGAATGGAATCCCTTGGGAGTAGGGTTGCCACCTGTTTGGGATTCACCTGGACAGTTCGGGTTTGGAATCATGTGTCCGAGTTTCAGACTGTCTGAGACCCGGACACATTATTGAGATTAGACTAAGTCTCCCCCCTTCTCTCTCCTGCCTCTAAGTGAGTACGCTAAGGTAAATCAGGGTTCTCAGAGCTCCCCCTTAGATCAGAGTCCTCTTTGTACACCAGAGCATCCCTTATGTTAGAGTCCCCAGAGTTCTCCCTTACATCAGAGTCTGCAGAGTCCCCCCTTACAGTGAAAGGGAACTCTGAAAGTTCAAATGTAAAAGGGAAACTCTGTGGACTCTGATGTAAAGGGGGAACTCTGTGGACTATGATGTAAAGGGGGAACTCTGTGGTCTATGATGTAAAGGGGGAACTCTGTGGACTATGATGTAAAGGGGGAACTCTGTGGACTATGATGTAAAGGGGGAACTCTGTGGACTATGATGTAAAGGGGGAACTCTGTGGACTATTATGTAAAGGGGGAACTCTGTGGACTATGATGTAATGGGGAAACTCTGTGGACTATGATGCAAAGGGGGAATGTTATTTGAAAGCAACATCTACGCATACTATGAAAAAAAATTGCTGTGCAACGCTGAAGTGCTAGGGTTTGGCTTGAAGAAAAGGTGGCAACCCTACTTGTGAGACCCCCCAGGTCACCAGAACTAATGCCCCATTGGAAGATATCCCCCTCTATTACTTCTCAGGGGACAATCCAAAATGTGGGATCTTCTTTATTTTGGCTTTCAATGATAATGGCGAACAGGACAAATAGAGGGAGAATCTCCATAACATGGGCACAGACAGCAATAAAAATCGACAGGTGTTCTAATCCCTCTGCTCTCTATCTAAAAAAAAAAAAAAAGTTTTACCTTTAGTTACACTTTAACCACTTCAGCCCCGGAAGATTTGGCTGCTGAATGACCGGGACATTTTTTGCGATAATAATGGCGGCGGCTGGTCGGCAAGCAGTTAAATAAACTGCACCCGAAACACAGGTCAGAGTTGAAGTGCATTTGCCGGCACCGGATCACATGTTACAGAAGTACCATGCGATCCGGTTGCTGTGCATTTTTAGAGTAGTGCATGCACTAGTTTTGGTGCAGTCCAGTGTGATTCAGCTCATTCAAAATAAATGGGTAAAAATCGCACTGCATGTGAATCACACAGGAATGCTCAGTTTGGCCCCGTGCGATTCCTGGTGTGAACTGGCCCTTCACTCATTTGTATGCAGAGCTGCAATGAATGGCGACTTCATGTGAGCTCTGGTGCATTGCGGGAAAATGCTGCAAGTCTGCATTTTATATGCAGTGCACTGCAACCCAGCTCATGCCAGCTTTGTAGTATGAACAGGGCACAGGGAAAACAATTGTTTTCTCTATGACCTTGTAGTGCCCGGTGTTGATAAAGTGCAGAAAAATGCATACAGTGTGAATGAGCTCTTGGGCTTCATTCCCATGGGTGTACCTATCCACACATCTGTGCTTACATCTATTCATAGCAATCCGGATACAGTGGCTGCATGGATATAGCCACAGGTTCCAGCTTGACAGCTGTACAAGGGGCAGGTTTGGCTGTCTTTTCAGCCATTGGGGCTGATTTATTATAACTGGAGCATGCAAAATCTGGTGCAGCTCTGCATAGAAACCAGTCAGCTTCCAGGATTTTTTTTTTTGTCAAAGCTTAAAGCGGAGCTCCACTGAAAAGGGGAAGTGCCTCTTGTCTGCCCCCTTTCCGGTGTCACATTTGGCACCTTGTGGTGGTGGGGGGGGGGGGGGTGGTTATCTGGCTTTGACAGGTACCTACTCCCATTCCTGCCATCCACGCAAGCGAAGTAGGAAACCAGCTGTGAACCCATAAGACTTCACTGCCGTTTCCCTTACCCAAGCTGGCGGCTTGGGTGAGGACACGCGGCATCCCTGGACAGGTAAGTGTCCTAATAGTAAAAGTCAGTAGCTACAGTATTTGTAGCTGCCGACTTATATTTTTTTGGTGGGGAGCTGGAGCTCCTCTTTAAAGTGGTTGTAAACCCCAGGACAAAAAAACCCCTGCAAGATAAAGGCATAATGAGCTAGTATTCATAGCATACTAGCTCATTATGAATGACTTACCCAGGAACAAAGCCCTCACAGCCGTCCTCGTACACCGCTCTGGCGGTCGACATCGCTCCCGGAGTTACTTCCGGGTATCGCGGGCTCCGGCGCTGTGATTGGCCGGAGCTACGATGAAGTAATTCCCGTGCATGCGCCCAGGAGCCACCAGTAATGGTACACTCACTAAAGCAATGGCACGGACGTACCGTTGCTTCAATTTGCTTCAGTGTGCATGTAACGATGACGTCGACACATACATGCAAATACAGAGATATCTCCTAAACCGTTAAGGTTCAGGAGATATCCGGGGTAGCTACAGGTAAAAGCCTTATTATAGGGTTACCTGTAGCAAAAAGTGTGCTGTAAGAGATTACAAAAACTTTCATTGAACAAGTTGAAGTTAGAAGCTGATTGGCACGCACTGTGATCACCCGAGTCAATGAGACTTGAGTGATCACAGATCCAAGTAAGGGGCCGATACCGGTCCCTTACCACGTGATCAATTGTCGGCCAATGACAGCTGATCATGTGATGTAAACAGAAGATCGGTAATCGTTTTTTTTCTTCTCACACTGACAACGTGAGAAGAAAAAAAGCCTGTTTGAAGGGACATCGGTCCCAAAGAGGAAGAGGAAAAGCTGCCTCATATATGCCCACAAGTACCGCCTGCCACCCCCAATCAGTGCCACCAATCATTGCCACCTTTCAGTGCCCACAAGTGCATCCTATCAATGCCCACCAGTGGTGCCAATCAGTGCCTCTTCAGTGCCACCTAGCAGTGCTGCCTATCAGTGTCACCTACCAGTGCCGATCAGTGTCCATCACTGCCACCCATAAGTGCCAGCTATCAGTGCCCCTATTAGTGCCCAACAGTGCAGTCTATCAGTGCCCACCAGTGCAGTCTATCAGCGCCCATCAGTGTAGCCTCATTAGCATACATCAATGAAGGAGAAAAGTTACCTGTTTGCAAAATTTATTAAAAAATATAAAACGTTTTTGTATTTTTTTTTTTAAATCGGTCCTTTTTAATTTTTTTAACAAAATATAAAAAATTGCAGAGGTGATCAAATACCACCAAAAGAAAGCTCTATTTGTGGGAAAAAAATGATAAAATTTTCATTGACACATTAACTGGTTCCCGACCAGCGCACGCCGATGTACATCGGCAGAATGGCACGGGCAGGCATATTGGCGTACAGGTACGTCCAATCTTTAATACCGCCCTGCCATCGCGACGGCGCACTCGTGTCCTGGTCAGGACCCCCATGAGTCCGGTCACGGGTCCCGCAGCCTTGATCGCTGCGGGCATTCCTACGATCGTCTCACGGGGCGGCTGAACGAGGAAATGCTGTTGTAAACAGCATCTCCCCGTTCTGCCTAGCAACTAGTGACGCTAATCTCTGATTGGAGCAAAGATCAGTGTTCACTAAATTAAAGCCCAGCCCCCAACAATTAGTAACACACCCCTAGGAACACTTAACCCCAACACCGCCACCCACTGGTTAACCCCTTCACTGCCAGTGTCATTTACACAGGAATCACTGCATTTATATAGCAGTGATTGATGTATAAATGTCAATGGTCCAAAAAATGTGTCAAAAATGTCTGATGTGTCTGCTATAATGTCGCAGTCACAATAAAAATCGCTGATCGCCACCATTACTAGTTATACTCCTGCACTGAATAACTTAAGTTGTGACACATTGTAGGGCGGCTGTGAGGGGGGAGAGACACGCCAGTCGCCAGTGCCTACTCCATGCAGACACATAGCCTTGGCCTCTGCAAGCCAATCATGTGACCTTTCCAAAACGCGAGAGGAACAGACACAGAGCCTGCTGAGCGAGCTAAGGAGACACAGACAGACCGCTGGGTAAGTGCAGAGCTGAGGGCCTTTACTTCCCTGCAGTTCACAGTCCACAAGCTCTCCAGTGTAGGACTGTCATGCTTGTCTTTCCAGGGACATGGCTGCTAATTAAAGATTGTAGTCTAGTTCTATCTTCAGTACCATCCTGGCATCATTACTTCATTGTGCAGTGCTCACTCAGTAGCCTTTAATATCTTTTCTTCTCTATTTATGGGGTGCCTGTGGATTGCTTTGATTTTTTTGATGATTTTTAAAAGTCCACTGCCCATTGACACCATCTACTGCCCACTGACGATGCACTCTGCCCACTGACACCGCATTCTGCCCACTGACACCGCATTCTGTCCACTGACACCGCATTCTGCCCACTGACACCTCACTCTGCCCACTGACACCGCACTCTGCCCACTGACACCGCACTCTGCCCACTGACAATGCACTCTGCCCACTGACAATGCACTCTGCCCACTGACATCACACTCTGCCCACTGACGCCATCTACTGCCCACTGACACCATCTACTGCCCACTGACAATGCACTCTGCCCGCTGACACCATCTACTGCCCACTGACACCATCTACTGCCCACTGACACCGCACTCTGTCCACTGACACCACACTCTGCCCATTGACAATGCACTCTGCCCACTGACAATGCACTCTGCCCACTGACACCGCACTCTGCCCACTGACACCATCTGCTGCCCACTGACACCGCACTCTGCCCCACTGACACTGCACTCTGCCCCACTGACAATACATTCTGCCCACTGACAATGCACTCTGCCCACTGACAACGCACTCTGCCCACTGACACCGCACTCTGCCCACTGACACCATCTACTGCCCACTGACACCATCTACTGCCCACTGACACCGCACTCTGCCCCACTGACACCGCACTACTGCCCACTGACACCACACTCTGCCCATTGACAATGCACTCTGCCCACTGACACCTTACTCTGCCCACTGACAATGCACTCTGCCCACTGACAATGCACTCTGCCCACTGACAATGCACTCTGCCCACTGACACCATCTACTGCCCACTGACACCACGCTCTGCCCACTGACACCGCACTCTGCCCATTGACAATGCACTCTGCCCACTGACACCGCACTCTGCCCACTGACACCTCACTCTGCCCACTGACAATGCACTCTGCCCACTGCCAATGCACTCTGCCCACTGCCAATGCACTCTGCCCACTGACAATGCATTCTGCCCACTGACACCATCTACTGCCCACTGACAATGCACTCTGCCCACTGACAATGCACTCTGCCTACTGACACCATATACTGCCCACTGACACCATCTACTGCCCACTGACAATGCACTCTGCCCACTGACACCATCTACTGCCCACTGACACCTCACTCTGCCCACTGACACCGCACTCTGCCCCACTGACACCATCTACTGCCCACTGACACCATCTACTGCCCCACTGACACCGCACTCTGCCCCACTGACACCGCACTCTGCCCCACTGACACTGCACTACTGCCCACTGACACCACACTCTGCCCATTGACAATGCACTCTGCTCATTGACAATGCACTCTGCCCATTGACAATGCACTCTGCCCACTGACACCTCACTCTGCCCACAGACAATGCACTCTGCCCACTGACAATGCACTCTGCCCACTGACACCATCTACTGCCCACTGACACCGCGCTCTGCCCACTGACACCTCACTCTGCCCACTGACACCTCACTCTGCCCACTGACAATGCACTCTGCCCACTGACAATGCACTCTGCCCACTGACATCGCACTCTGCCCACTGACACAATCTACTGCCCACTGACACCGCACTCTGCCCCACTGACACCCCACTCTGCCCCACTGACAATACATTCTGCCCACTGACAATGCACTCTGCCCACTGACAACGCACTCTGCCCACTGACACCGCACTCTGCCCACTGACACCATCTACTGCCCACTGACACCATCTACTGCCCACTGACACCGCACTCTGCCCCACTGACACTGCACTCTGCCCCACTGACACTGCACTACTGCCCACTGACACCACACTCTGCCCATTGACAATGCACTCTGCCCATTGACAATGCACTCTGCCCACTGACACCTCACTCTGCCCACTGACACCTCACTCTGCCCACTGACAATGCACTCTGCCCACTGACAATGCACTCTTCCCACTGACACCATCTACTGCCCACTGACACCACGCTCTGCCCACTGACACCGCACTCTGCCCATTGACAATGCACTCTGCCCATTGACAATGCACTCTGCCCACTGACACCGCACTCTGCCCACTGACACCTCACTCTGCCCCTGACAATGCACTCTGCCCACTGCCAATGCACTCTGCCCACTGACAATCCATTCTGCCCACTGACACCATCTACTGCCCACTGACACCATCTACTGCCCCACTGACACCGCACTCTGCCCCACTGACACCGCACTCTGCCCCACTGACAATGCACTCTGCCCACTGACACCATCTACTGCCCACTGACACCGCACACTGCCCACTGACAGCGCACTCTGCCCACTGACACCGCACTCTGCCCACTGACACCGCACTCTGCCCACTGACACCATCTACTGCCCACTGACACCATCTACTGCCCACTGACACCGCACTCTGCCCCACTGACACCGCACTCTGCCCCACTGACAATACATTCTGCCCACTGACAATGCACTCTGCCCACTGACAACGCACTCTGCCCACTGACACCATCTACTCCCCACTGACACCGCACTCTGCCCCACTGACACCGCACTCTGCCCCACTGACACCGCACTCTGCCCCACTGACACTGCACTCTGCCCCACTGACACCATCTACTGCCCACTGACACCATCTACTGCCCCACTGACACCGCACTCTGCCCCACTGACACCGCACTCTGCCCCACTGACACTGCACTACTGCCCACTGACACCGCACTCTGCCCATTGACAATGCACTCTGCTCATTGACAATGCACTCTGCCCATTGACAATGCACTCTGCCCACTGACACCTCACTCTGCCCACAGACAATGCACTCTGCCCACTGACAATGCACTCTGCCCACTGACACCATCTACTGCACACTGACACCGCGCTCTGCCCACTGACACCTCACTCTGCCCACTGACAATGCACTCTGCCCACTGACACCATCTACTGCCCACTGACACCGCACTCTGCCCACTGACACCTCACTCTGCCCACTGACAATGCACTCTGCCCACTGACAATGCACTCTGCCCACTGACACCATCTACAGCCCACTGACACCGCGCTCTGCCCACTGACACCTCACTCTGCCCACAGACAATGCACTCTGCCCACTGACAATGCACTCTGCCCACTGACACCATCTACTGCACACTGACACCGCGCTCTGCCCACTGACACCTCACTCTGCCCACTGACAATGCACTCTGCCCACTGACACCATCTACTGCCCACTGACACCGCACTCTGCCCACTGACACCTCACTCTGCCCACTGACAATGCACTCTGCCCACTGACACCATCTACTGCCCACTGACACCGCGCTCTGCCCACTGACACCTCACTCTGCCCACTGACAATGCACTCTGCCCACTGACAATGCACTCTGCCCACTGACACCATCTACTGCCCACTGACACTGCACTCTGCCCACTGACACCTCACTCTGCCCACTGACAATGCACTCTGCCCACTGACACCTCACTCTGCCCACTGACACCATCTACTGCCCCACTGACACCGCAACTCTGCCCCACTGACACCGCACTCTGCCTCACTGACACTTCACTACTGCCCACTGACACTGCACTACTGCCCACTGACACCGCACTCTGCCCATTGACAATGCACTCTGCTCATTGACAATGCACTCTGCTCATTGACAATGCACTCTGCCCACTGACACCTCACTCTGCCCACAGACAATGCACTCTGCCCACTGACAATGCACTCTGCCCACTGACACCATCTACTGCCCACTGACACCGCACTCTGCCCACTGACACCTCACTCTGCCCACTGACAATGCACTCTGCCCACTGACACCATCTACTGCCCACTGACACCGCGCTCTGCCCACTGACACCTCATTCTGCCCACTGACAATGCACTCTGCCCACTGACAATGCACTCTGCCCACTGACACCATCTACTGCCCACTGACACCGCGCTCTGCCCACTGACACCGCACTCTGCCCTTTGACAATGCACTCTGCCCACTGACAATGCACTCTGCCCACTGACAAAGCACTCTGCCCACTGACACCGCACTCTGCCCAGTGACACCTCACTCTGCCCACTGACAATGCACTCTGCCCACTGCCAATGCACTCTGCCCACTGACAATGCATTCTGCCCACTGACACCATCTACTGCCCACTGACAATGCACTCTGCCCACTGACAATGCACTCTGCCCACTGACAATGCACTCTGCCCACTGACACCATATACTGCCCACTGACACCATCTACTGCCCACTGACAATGCACTCTGCCCACTGACACCATCTACTGCCCACTGACACCATCTACTGCCCACTGACACCGCACTCTGCCCACTGACACCTCACTCTGCCCACTGACACCTCACTCTGCCCATTGACACCTCACTCTGCCCACAGACAATGCACTCTGCCCACTGACAATGCACTCTGCCCACTGACACCATCTACTGCCCACTGACACCGCACTCTGCCCACTGACAATGCACTCTGCCCAATGACAATGCACTCTGCCCACTGACACCATCTACTGCCCACTGACACCGCACTCTGCCCCACTGACACCACACTCTGCCCCACTGACAATACAGTCTGCCCACTGACAATGCACTCTGCCCACTGACAATGCACTCTGCCCACTGACAACGCACTCTGCCCACTGACAACGCACTCTGCCCACTGACACCATCTACTGCCCACTGACACCATCTACTGCCCCACTGACACACTAACACCGCACTCTGCCCCACTGACACCATCCTCTGCCCCACTAACACCATCCTCTGCCCCACTAACACCATCCTCTGCCCCACTAACACCATCCCATGCCCACTGACACCACATTCTGCCCACTGACACCATCTACTGCCCACTGACACATCTACTGCCCACTGACACATCTACTGCCCACTGACACCACACTCTGCCCACTGACACCTCACTTTGCCCACTGACACCTCACTCTGCCCACTGACACCGCACTCTGCCCCACTGACACCGCACTCTGCCCATTGACAACGTCCCCTGCCCACTGACACCATCCTCTGCCCCACTAACACCATCCCATTCCCACTGACACCATCCACTGCCCTACTGATAGTGTCCACTTTTAAGGTAGGCTAGGTTCATATTTTAACTGTGACATTTCTTTTAATAATCTAATCATAATTTATGGTCACTCAAATGCTTTTGTTTTATTTAACCATGTCCCTTTAAGTCTACCCCCCTCTCCACTGTTAAAACAATTTGGCCACAGCCACTGTTCACTGCAGCGCGCTATCTGCGCCTCCTTACTACTCTCCTAGGGTAACTCAAAGGTGTCCCAAGTCTCCTACAATCATATAGTGTCTATAGCGTGTACTGCAATAAAAATTCCCGCGCGTTGCTAAAGTGTTCGGGTTTGGCTTGACGAAAAGATGGCAACCCTAATCTGTAGCAGGGATTAGAAACGACTTTATGCTTTTTTTTGCCCTACACAAACTGACACTAAATATAATATAGTCCAAATTAAAGTTGCGCTATAATAAGTTCCTACCTAAGACACATACCGTAGCTACATAGTTAATCTGGTTGAAAAGAAGACACAAGTGCTACTAACTAATACAAATGACACTTACACTGACACAAAACCCGATCCTGATCTAGTTAAAGTGGTTCTAAAGGCAGAAAGCTGTTTACATAAAAACTTTCTGCATTTAGCTTCCCCCACAAGCCCCTCCTTATACTTACCTGAGCCTGATCTAGTGATGTACACAAGACTCTCTCGGCTGTCTGTCTCCTCACTGGCTCAGAGACAGCAACGTGAGTCATTGGCTCCCCCTGCTGTCAATCACAGCCAGTGAGAGGGGTGCATGGGTCTTATGGACACACAGAGCCGGCTTGAGAGCCATCATGCACAAAAGTCAATTGCTATGGTGGTCACTCAAAGGGAGACCCAAGAAGAGGATGATCCAGGCTGCTTGGTTAAGTATAACATGCTTGTTATTTAAAAAATAAAATTATTTAATTTACAATCACCTTAAACCAGGGGTGCCCAACCAGTGGCCCGGGGGCTGCATGCGGCCCGCAGAGCCCTCTGATGTGGCCTGCGACCTCCTGTTTTGTGATGGAATAGAATAGAATACTGTTATTAATAGTAAGTTTATTACTAAAATCACAGTGTATCTATGGGCATATCTGTTCTGCAGTGGTTACTGGGCTGCTTTCAAACTGATCCACAGGTGCAGAGCAGTGCACCTGAAGGTTACCTGCACTGAGCCATAGGCCCCTTTCACGCGGTCAGTCCGACCCATTTGGACCCTCCATTCACCTCTAAAGAGTAGCAGATGTAAATGGACTTGTGTCCGTTTACAAACGCCTACCTCCAATCCGATCCGCAAAAAAAAAGAGTAGAGTGTACTGCCATGCACATGCTCCACTCATTGTGGCCCGTGACCGGTTACCAATTTGCTTAGGTGGCCCTCGCTCTTCAAAAGGTTGGGCACCCCTGCCTTAAACTGTATTTTATTTTATTTTTTAAACTGACTTTTTTCGTCTTCTTTTTTTTTTTTTTTTTTTGTTTACAGACTTCCCCTTTTGCCAAGAGGAAAAGATACAATGCATCTTTTCCCCTACACAGAGGAGAAACAACCCTGGGTAATCACAGTGATCACATGATCAGGAGCAATTGGCTTTGGATTGTTAGAACAAGACCCGGAGCTATTCGTAACATCTCAGTCTTACTGCGGGGAGAGCGATCCACCACAATCACAGGAGCGTATATAAGTGGCACCCAGGAATTTCACCCTGGGACTGGCTACCAGTAATCTGCATTACAACCTATTTTCTACTTTATAATTTATATTTCAAAATAAATGAGGAATACAGATAATAGAAACACTGAATAAAAATAAAGTTAATAGTTGGGAAAAAGTCTGTATTGTCCAGGCTGCTCTACCCTAGCTATTCACAGGCACAATCCCACTAATCATCAGCACGAGGGTTTTGACCTGCTCTGTCTTCAACCTGGGCTGGTTCACCCCTCCTTAGGACAACCTGCTGGCTCTGGGCTCCCCTGGAAACACCATATTGATAATGAACTTAGCGTTCAGGACAACCAATCAACATAGCACAGGGTAGATCAGAACTCCTGGACTCAAGCAATCCAACAGCCTCAGCCTCCCAAGTAGCTGAGATGATAGCTGCACGCTACTGCAACCAGCGAGGAAGAGTGCTTGCTCCTGAGTAGGGATGAGCCGAACACCCCTCGGTTCGTTCGCACCAGAACTTTTGAACGGACCCCAAATTCGTACAAACGTTAGAACCCCATTGAAGTCTATGGGACTCGAACGTTCGAAATTAAAAGTGCTAATTTTAATGGCTAATATGCAAGATACTGTCCGAAAAAGGGTTTGGGGACCTGGCTTCTGCCCCAGGGGGCATGGGTCAATGCAAAAAAAAGTTTTAGAAATGGCCGTTTTGGCGGGAGCACTGATTTTAATGACGATTAAAGGGAAAAAAAATTGAAATATTCCTTTAAATATCGTGCCTGGGGGGTGTCTATAGTATGCCTGTGAAGTGCCATGTGTTTCCCGTGTTTAGAACAGTCCCTGCACAAAATGACATTTAACGGAAATAACGTCATTTCAAACTTCTTGTGGTTTTAATGTTATATCTGGTTCCTGCAATATGGTTGAAAATCATTGAGAAAAATGGCATGGGTAGCCCTCCCTGCCCATTACCAGCCCCTTTGGGTCTTGTTTTTATTAAGGGGAACCCCGTACCCATATTAAAAAAAGGAAATACGTGTGGCCCCCAGGCCCTATATACCCAGAACAGCAGTATACAGGCGGTGCAAACAAGACAGGGACTGTGTAGGTTTGTTGTGTTAAGTTGAATCTGTTTGTAATTTTCAACTGGTACATTTTTAAAGTGTAGCTCCAGTCAAAAAAACTATTTTTAAGCTTTTTGGAAAACATAGGGAAGGGTTATCACCCCTGTATAATTTGTTTTGCCGTCCGTCTTTTTTCATCTCACTTGCTGTTGTCTCCTTCCGTTTGCAGTAGGAGATGTTTGTAAGTTGGATGTTTGAAAGTAGGGGCCTGCCCTATATGCTCTGCAGAAATGGCGGAACAAGGTGTTGGTTTTGCCACAACATTGTAAGCCCTCAAAGTGACTCTTGGTGGGCGCTGGAGCGCCCTGCTGTGAACGATTATAAAAATTGACCTTTGGTGGTTGTGGTGCTGGTGCTACAACACTATAAGTCCTCACAGTTACTCTGGGTGGGCACAGGAACAGGCCTTCCTGTGAAATATTATATCAAGAATTGTAATTACATGTCCCTGTTAAACAGGGGCAGAAAAATTGGGCCTTGGGCACTGGTGCCACGACACTGAAACCTCTCCCATATACTCTAGTTTTAGTGCAGGAATTAGCCCTGCCGCAAAGCATTGCATCAAAAATTGTAATAAACCACTTCAATACCGGGCACTTAAACACCTTCCTGCCCAGACCAATTTTGAGCTTTCAGCGCTGTCGCACTTTGAATGACAATTGCGCGGTCATGCTACACTGTACCCAAATGAAATTTTTATAATTTTTTTCCCACAAATAGAGCTTTCTTTTGGTGGTATTTGATCACCTCTACGGTTTTTATTGTTTGCGCTACAAATTAAAAAATGCAGAAAATTCTGAAAAAAAAAATGTTTTTTTTGTTTCAGTTTCAAAACTTTGTAAATAAGTACGTTTTCTCCTTCACTGATGGGCACTGATGGGGCTACACTGATGGGCACTAATAAGGCGGCACTGATGGGCACCAATGATGTGGCACCAATGAAGTGGCACTGATGAGGTGGCATTGATGGACACTGATATGTGGCACTGATAGGCGGCACTGATAGGCGGCACTGATGGACGACATGGATGGGCGACACGGATGGACACTGATAGGTGGCACAAATTGGCACTGATAGCTGGCACGGATTGGCATGGATGGGCGGCACAGATGGGCATGGATAGGCGGCACAGATGGGCATGGGTGGGCACTGATAGGAGGCACAGGTGGGCACTGATAGGCGGCACAGGTGGGCACTCATAGGCGGCATTGGTGTTATACTGTACTAATAGATGCCAATCAGTGCCAAACAATAATGCAGGCCAATCAGTGATGCCCATTGTGGGCACTGATTGGCATCCATTATGGGCACTGATTGGCATCCATTGTGCTGACTGGCATCCCTGGTGGTCTAGGGAGGATTACCTTTTCCCTGGTGGTCTGGTGGCATCCCTGGTGGTCCAGTGTGGGCATCCTCTGGGGGGCTGTGCTGATAATCGATCAGCACAGACCCCCCCTGTCAGAGGAGCAGCCGATCGGCTCTCCTCTACTCGCGTCTGACAGATGCGAGTGAGGAAAAGCCGATCACCGGCTCTTCCCATTTACATTGTGATCAGCCGTGATTGGACACGGCTGATCACGTGGTAAAGAGTCTCCGTCGGAGACTCTTTACCGAGATCGTAGTTGCCGGGTGTCAGACTGACACCCCGCAACAACGATCGCCGCGATGCGCGCCCCCGGGGGCTCATAATCCTGATCATGTCATATGACGTCTGATCAGGATTATGAAACCACTTTGCCACTGTCAATTGCCTATAGGGCGGGCGGCAAGTGGTTAAACGCCCTGTTAAACAGGGGCAGAAAAATTGGGTCTTAGGCACTGGTGCTGGTGCCACGACACTGCAACCTCTCCCATAAACTCTAGTTTTAGTGCAGGAATTAGCCCTGCTGCAAAGCATTGCATCAAAAATTGTAATTAAACGCCCCTGTTAAACAGGGGCAGAAAAATTGGGCCTTAGGTGCTGGTGCTGGTGCCACGACACTGCAACCTCTCCCATATACTCTAGTTTTAGTGCAGGAATTAGCCCTGCTGCAAAGCATTGCATCAAAAATTGTAATTAAATGCCCCTGTTAAACAGGGGCAGAAAAATTGGGCCTTAGGCACTGGTGATTTTGCCACGACACTGCAACCTCTCCCATATACTCTAGTTTTAGTGCAGGAATTAGCCCTGCTGCAAAGCATTGCATCAAAAATTGTAATTAAATGCCCCTGTTAAAGAGGGGCAAAAAAATTGGGCTGGTGGCATCACCCAGAACCAAAAATGTTTTTCCAACATATCAGCGGAGGAGGAAGAGGATAGACAATCAACATAACAGGACAGTCACTCAGCATCAGCATAGGCAGTCTTGAAGGGATGTGATATTTCTAAAAAAATTATTCGGTTACATCAGCTTCAGGTGCTTGGTAACTTGGGTGATCCAAGACTGATTCATCTTGATGAAGGTCAGTTGATCAACTGATTCGGTGGACAGGGGCACCCTGTGATCGGTAACAAAGCCACCAGCAGCACTGAAGGTGCGTACCGAAAGAACGCTGGATGCAGGACAGGCCAGTAGCTCAATTGCATGCTCTGGCCAGTGATCCTTTCTCAAGACCCAGTAAGCCAGAGGATTTTCGGTGGGAAAGGTGTCCAAGTCTGACCTTGCCCCTAGGTATTTCTGCACCATGTAAATCAGACGCTGGCGATGGTTGCTGGAACCGATCATACCTTGGGGCTAAAAAACTTTTTGGAAAACAGCGCTGTCCAAACGATAACTCAATTAATCAAAACAAGGCCTAAGCCGGTGAAAACAAACTCTAAAAGTGATAATATAAATAATAACAGTATAAATTCCTGCTGCAACCCAATGTGAGATACCCACACTAGACACAAACCCAAAAAATAAGGCTGCGCTAAAACTTATACATTACAGTATTAACAATGTGACGTGTTAAATTCTAGTATTAAACAATGTATACTATCAAGAAAAATTGTGTATAAAAACATCAAACTTGAAGCACATAAAAAGTCCAAAGAGAGGGAAGTACGAAGGTATGGAATAAGTCCCTTGAAGTGACTCTTTACAAACACCCTTCAGATGTATAGCAGGTGCGCCCAAAGAGGAAGTTCTATCCACCACCTATTTCAATGAGGCTTACCAGCTGCCAAGATCTCTTTTTAGGGAGATCATACAGGCATGAAGAAAAAACGATCGTTCCTGGTCTCTCCGGTCTCTCCGATGGGTTCTGCTGGCGTCTCCACCTCTTATATCTCTTTCTTACAACGTCTCACATTCCACCGAATTTTTTAGATAAGACAAGAAAGAAAGGCTCCCATAGCGTAATTCCGCATAAAAATTTAATACGAACGAAATAAAAGTAAAACAAACTCACAAATTCCAGTTGAGTACAAGCGTAAGTACAATCACGAGCCGGCCGGCTCTCTCCTATTAACACTGCCCATCCTTCCTGGTCAACGGGGAATGGCGGTAACGTCAGCACGCCGCTCACCCTACGTAGTTTCGTCAAAAGTGACTTCTTCCTGGGGTACGGGCGGCGTGCTGACCCACCGCCTAAATACTCACTAGCTACAGAACGTAACCGCCCACTTCCGAGCTCCTGGCTACAGCTCCTAATCAGCCATTTTAGAAATGGGCAAAAATGATCGTTCGCCCTGATCATTAAATGAAACTAAATGAAATAAAATACACGAATGCTATAAGGAATCGGACACGAACCGTTTCACAAATAGGTTCATACTCATTTGATCTTTTTTGTGAATTAAAAAATCTTAAAAATAAAATAAACTAAAAAACACTCTAGAGAATCAGAACTGACCTGTTCTCTGAATGGGATCATATCTGATGGTACAATCCGGTCGCATACCTACCCATTAGGAGAGCACGATCGGACAAGGTCAACCCCCCATACCCGATCGCACAGTTCTAGTAACTGCACCCAGAACATAGGAGGGCCCACCATCATTCCCCGACCTTACTCTTCCACATGGGCAAAGGACACTGTCAGATCATCAGACCATCAGGCCATTTCTTAAGTCTAAAAATTTCATAAAACTCTATAAAGAAGGAAAGGAACATTCTCATATACAGGACATTATTCCAATTAGGCCTTATATAACATAGGCCATTGGAAAAAATCCTCAAGTAAACTAAATAAATCGCAAATAACAAAAACATCCCCAAGTGAGCCCCACATACCTTGGGGCTGCGGACTAAAAAATTGCCTGAAAGCATCGGTCAGACGGCCACCTTCTCCACCGCTCCTTCTGACCGATGCCTCAGCAACACGTTGTCCAGGACCAGGAGTTTGTAACCTCCCAGTCTCTGGAAATGTGTTGCACAGACCTTTCTGCAAGGCCTCCCGGAGATGTCTCATCCTGTGCTCCCTCTGCGACGGCAAGATAAGGTCGGCAACCTTACCCTTGTACCGTGGATCAAGGAGAGTGGCCAGCCAGTAATGGTCCCTCTCCTTGATCCGAAGAATACAAGGATCCTTCCGCAGGCTTTGCAGGATCAGGGAGGCCATGCAGCGTAGGTTAGCTGAGGCATTTGGTCCGGAGTCCTCTGGGTCACTAAGGACAACATGATCCGCAGCTACCTCCTCCCAGCCACGTACAAGTCCACGGGTTTCTTGGGACTGTAAATCATCCCTACAAGACTGCGGCTGCTGCTGCTGCTGATGCTGAGTGCCAGCCTCCACCTCCATGCTGACACAATCATCCTCCTCCTCCTCCTCCTCCTCCTCATCCTCTTCCTGTGTGATGGGTGGCACAGCAAGAATACTGTCTGGATAAAGGGGGCCTTGAGAGGCAAGGAAGTCCTCCTCTTCCTGCCTCTGTTCTGCCTCAAGTGCCCTGTCCATTATTCCACGCAGCGTATGCTCCAAGAGGTGGACAAGAGGTACAGTGTCACTGATGCATGCACTGTCACTGCTCACCATCCTTGTGGCCTCCTCAAACGGTGACAGGACAGTGCATGCATCCCTGATCATGCCCCACTGGCGTGGTGAGAAAAAACCGAGCTCCCCTTACCCTGTCTTGGTGCCGTAGTCACACAGGTACTCATTGATGGCCCTCTGCTGCGTGTTCAGCCACTGCAGCATGGCCAACGTTGAGTTCCACCTGGTGGGCATGTCACATATAAGGCGGTTCTTGGGCAGGTTCAACTCCTTTTGGAGCTCAGCCAGGCGAGCACAGGCATTAAATGATCGGCGGAAATGCACACAGACTTTCCTGGCCTGCTTCAGAACATCCTGTAAGCCCGGGTACCTGCCCAAGAACCGCTGCACAACCAGGTTAAGGACGTGAGCTACACAGGGCACATGGGTCAGTTGTCCCTGTCGGAGGGCGGAGAGGAGGTTGGTGCCATTGTCGCAAACCACCATTCCTGGCTTAAGCTGGCGTGGCATCAACCACCTCTCAGCCTGCCCCTGCAGAGCTGACAAAACATCCGCCCCAGTGTGGCTCCTGTCCCCCAAACAAACCAGCGCAAGCACGGCATGGCATCATTTTGCCTGCGTACTTGCATAGCCCCTGGAACGCCTACGGAGCACCGCTGGTTCTGAGGACAGAGCACTGGAAGAGGCCATGGAGGAAGAAGAAGAGGAGGGGGTGGAGGAGAGAGGTGTGTCACAACCAATAGTAGCATTTTGGAGGCGTGGTGGCGGAACAACCTCCAACACTACTGCACCTTGTCCTGCATCCTTCCCAGCTGCCAGAAGAGTGACGCAATGGGCCGTGAAAGACAGGTAACGTCCCTGTTTATGCCTGCTGGACCATGAGTCAGCGGTAATATGCACCTTACCGCTGACCGCCCTGTCCAGCGAGGCAAGGACATTGCCTTTCACATGCCGGTAGAAAGCCGGAATCACCTTCCGTGAGATAAAGTGGAGTTTGGGGACCTGCCACTGAGGAACCGCACATTGTACAAACTCACGGAAGGGGGCCGAGTCTACCAACTGAAAAGGCAGCAGTTGAAGTGCTAGCAATTTAGCCAAGCTAGCATTCAACCGCTGGGCATGTGGATGGCTGGGAGTGAACTTCTTTCGCCGGTCCAGCAGCTGGGGCAGGGACATTTGCCTGCTATAATCGGACGTGGGTGTACTGCTAGCAGAGTGCCTGGAAGCACTTGGCTGTGACACACCTAATTGTACACCTTCATTCCTCTCAGAGCAGGTTTCAGAGAGGACTGAAGGTCTAGTGGGGTTGGAGATGCCAGCTGATGAGGAGCAAGGAGAGGTCCGCTTTGTTCTTTGGTGTGGGTCTTTGAGGTACGCTTGCCAACGAGCTGCATGGCAGGTCAACATATGTCTGGTCAAGCATGTGGTGCCCAAGCGGCTGATGTTTTGGCCATGCGAGATACGCTTGAGACATATGTTGCAAATAGCAGTGGTGCGATCTGATGCACTCGTCTCAAAAAAGGCCCACACCAAAGAACTTTTAGAATAACGCTCAGAGGCAGCGCCCTGCACAGGCGGAGCTCTGCGGTGTGATTCAGTCGGTGTGCTGCCCCTAAGCTGGCCCCCGGAGGGCATCCTGCCTCGTTGGACATGTGCCTCCTCCTCCTCTCTCCTACCAGGCACCCACGTGGAGTCAGTGCCCTCATCATCCCCTCCCTTTTCATCGCTGGAGCAAACCTGGCAGTACGCTGCAGCTTGTGGAACATGACTGCGAGATTGCTGTCCTTCTTGAGCATCCCCTCTCTCTGCATTCGCGCTACTGCCTTCCTCTAGCTGAGTATCATCATCAGAGCCTACAAAACACTGGGCATCCTCCTGGAGCATGTACCCAACACTGTGCTCAAAGAGTTCAGGAGACTCCTCAGGAGGACGTGGTGGGTCTAGGGAAGGAGTCACTGATGATGACATTGAGAGGAGGGAAGACGATGCATTGGCAGCTGCTTTGCTAGTACCCTGAGCCTGGGTGGGAGATGATGAGGAGGATGAAGAGGGCTTGGTCATCCACTCTACCAAGTCATTGGCATGTTGCTGCTCAACATGTCTACCTGCCGAAAAGAAGGACAAGCGTGTCCCATGGCCAAGTGCTGATGATGACGATGCACCGCGTCCACGACCAGCACTGTTGTCTCTAGACACAGAGCCTGCTTGCCCTCATTTATCGGCTCGCGCCTGTCTGCCTCTCCTTGCTGGCCTTCCAGACATGGTAATGGCCTGAAGGGAGTTGGGAAAACCAGCAATTGGGTAGTGTATATTGTGCTGGAGGCACACACAACTTCCACTAACTCCTGCAGATGGCTCAAATCGAGAAGAGCTATGTAGGTGGATATAGCGGTGTATACTGGGTTCAGAGCAAGCAGACAGCACGCACAATCTCCTAACACTGTCTGCAAGCTCTATTTAAAATGAGCAAGATAGTTAGCTATATAGGTGGATATAGCGGTGTATACTGGGTTCAGAGCACGCAGACAGCACGCACAATCTCCTAACACTGACTGCAAGCTCTATTTAAAATGAGCAAGATAGTTAGCTATATAGGTGGATATAGCAGTGTATACTGGGTTCAGAGCACGCAGACAGCACGCACAATCTCCTAACACTGACTGCAAGCTCTATTTAAAATGAGCAAGATAGTTAGCTATATAGGTGGATATAGCGGTGTATACTGGGTTCAGAGCACGCAGACAGCACGCACAATCTCCTAACACTGACTGCAAGCTCTATTTAAAACGAGCAAGATAGTTAGCTATATAGGTGGATATAGCGGTGTATACTGGGTTCAGAGCATGCAGACAGCACACACAATATCCTAACACTGACTGCAAGCTCTATTTAAAACGAGCAAGATAGTTAGCTATATAGGTGGATATAGCGGTGTATACTGGGTTCAGAGTACGCAGACAGCACGCACAATCTCCTAACACTGACTGCAAGCTCTATTTAAAACGAGCAAGATGGTTAGCTATATAGGTGGATATAGCGGTGCATACTGGCTCTCCTCGCTGCCGGCGCTGTGATTGGCCAAGCAGGCGGGTCACAGTGCATGCTTGGCCAATCATGAGCCAGCAATGCACTGCGCCATCGCAGTGTATTGTGGGCCGTGAGCGCCACACAAATTTGGCGCGAATGGCCCATAACGTTCGGAATTCGCCGAATGGGCAAACAGCCGATGTTCGAGTCGAACGTATGAAGCTCATCCCTACTCCTGAGATACTAGAAGCTGAAAGCTTCATGACCTTAAATTCCCATATTCCAATATCAATATTTCAATCTGACAGCCTCAGCTGCCAAAGTAGCTGGAATTAGAGATGCAAGCCACTGCAGATGACTGCTGTCTCTGAGACACTAGAAGATGAAAGCTATATGAAGTCAATAGAAACACTATATAAAAATAAATTTAATAGTTGGGAAAAAGTCTGTGTCCCACTGTATTGTCCTGGCTGCTCTAGATTGGCTATTCAAAGGTGCAATCCCACTACTGATCAACACAGGGGTTTTGACCTGCTCTGTCACTGACCTGGGCTGGTTCACCCCTACTTAGGACATCCTGGTGGCTCAGGGCTCCCCTGGGACCACCATATTGATACCAAATCAACATAGCACAGGGTAGACCAGAACTCCTGGACTCAAGCAATCCGACAGCCTCAGCCTCCCAAGCAGCTGGGATTACAGATGCACACCACCGCTCCCAGGAAAAGACAGTGCATGCTCTGTAATACTAGAAGCTGAAAGCTTCATGATGTCAAATCCATGCCCTCGAATGCTTCCAATACCTATATTGCTATTTGCAAGCGTGTCATTAACATTATTACAATAGACATGTTACCAAAGTACAGCACGAATTAAAAACTACAAATTCTATTAACACGTTGGGGTGAGGGAGGATGGGGTAGAGGGAGCTGAGTGGGGATTCACAGGGAAGTGAAATAATTGTGTAATCCTGAAAAGAAGGGAAAAAAAGAAGGAGAGCTAATACAATGTCTGTAATTTCACCCTGGGACTGTCTACAAGTCAAAATTGTATAACCCCTAAGTGTAAAAAATAAGGTATAAATAGTACAACAGAGTACCATCATCCCAATCGATTGAAATAGATAAATAAAGGGGCCTGTCCCCAACTGGTCCCTCAGATCAAAAACGGAGTATGGACTATTGCGGTACAGATATAATTAATGTAGATTCACGTGGGTAAAAACAATATAGAATTTTATTAATACAAAACCAATATAAGATCAAGCAAGACACATATTATTGGATACATAAAAATGCATGGGGAGCAATCGGGAAGTATCACAAGTATAATGGTCCCCAAGGGGGGAAGATCACATTGGGATAACTGTTCACAGATGTCATATCTCAACTAGTTTCGTGCTCTCAATGCCGCTTCTTCAGGAGAAAATCTGCAATAGGTTCGGACAGATAATTAACAATCAATGTAAAAATAAACAAATCAATAAAAAATAAAGAAAAACAACTAGGGGAAGGAAGAGCACTGCTGCTTAACTGTGACCATGCCCAGCCAAGGTAACTGTGCCAATATATGTTCCCCCCGTGGTGACCAGGGGGGACATGCAAAGTCTGGAAGTTTCTCTAAATATAATGGGTGATTGGAAAAAAATTATAAAAAGATTGCTCATACAACATGAGATGAGAGAGAGAAGGAAAGAAGGAGATAAAAGAAAAAGGAAAAGGAAGGAGTATAATAAAAGAAGAGGAAAAAGGAAGAGGAACGCAGGAAGAAGAAAGGGAATAAGTAAAATAAATCCAGAACGAATAAAGCTAAAGAATTGAGAAGGAAAGAAGAGGAACAAAGAAAGCAGCGAAAAGGAAAAGAGGGGAAGGAAAAAGGAAGGGGTGAAGGAAACGGAGGAGAGGAAGGGGGGGTGGAAGGGGGGGGGGGGTGGAAGAGTCGAAACGGAGAAGAAAAAGGGCAAAGGGAAAGGAAAGGGGAGGAAAAAGAAGGGGAAGCAAAGTAAAAAGGAAAAGAGCAAAGTTCTGTAGGTAAACTAACCTTATGCATGATAAGGATCCAGGGCAGGGGGGTGCAATCAACTCAATCCTAAGAGTGCAGTCCTGCAAAGGACCAGCTGCCACGCTGGGGGGGGGGGGGGGGGTAATCAGAGATGGTGGTCAAAACCAGCTGCTGAAGAGGGAGATCCCCCAGTGAGGTGGTCTATAAAAGATGACAAGATGTGGCCAGAAGATGATAAAAAATAGGGCCACCTGAGTCTACTCAGAGGCACAAGGTGAAGGCTTAGATATGGAAGATACAGTGGGGCAAAAAAGTATTTAGTCAGCCACCAATTGTGCAAGTTCTGCCACTTAAAAAGATGAGAGAGGCCTGTAATTGTCATCTTAGGTATACCTAAACTATGAGAAACAAAATGTGGAAACAAAATCCAGACAATCACATTGTCTGATTTTTGAAAGAATTTATTTGCAAAGTATGGTGGAAAATAAGTATTTTGTCAATATCAAAAGTTCATCTCAATACTTTGTTATATATCCTTTGTTGGCAGTGACAGAGGTCAAACGTTTTCTGTAAGTCTTCACAAGGTTGTCACACATTGTTGCTGGTATGTTGGCTTCCATGTAATCCATGTAGATCTCCTCTAGAGCAGTGATGTTTTGGGGCTGTCTATGGGCAACACAGACTTTCAACTCCCTCCAAAGGCTTTCTATGGGGTTGAGATCTGGAGACTGGCTGGGCCATTCCAGGACCTTAAAATGCTTCTTACGAAGCCACATCATTGCCCAGGTGGTGTGTTTGGGATCATTGTAATGCTGAAAGACCCAGCCATGTTTCATCTTTAATGCCCTTGCTGATGGGAGGAGGTTTGCACTCAAAATCTCATGATACATGGCCCCATTCATTCTTTCATGTACACGGATCATTCTTCCTGTTCCCTTTGCAGAGAAACAGCCCCAAGGCATGATGTTGCCACCCTAATGCTTCACAGTAGGTATGGTGTTCTTTGGTTGCAACTCGGCATTCTCTTTCCTCCAAACACGATGAGTTGTGTTTCTACCAAACAGTTCTACTTTGGTTTCATCTGACCATATGACATTCTCCCAATCCTCTTCTGGATTAACCAAATGCTCTCTTGCAAACCTCAGATGGGACCGGACATGTACTGGCTTAAGCAGGGGTCACATCTGGCACTGCAGGATCTGAGTCCCTGGCGGCGTAGTGTGTTACTGATGGTAGCCTTTGTTACGTTGGTCCCAGCTCTATGCAGGTCATTCACTAGGCCCCCCCGTGTGGTTCTGGGATTTTTGATCACCGTTCTTGTGATAATTTTGACCCCACGGGGTGAGATGTTGCGTAAAGCCCCATATTGAGGGAGATTATCAGTGGTCTTGTATGTCTTCAAATTTCTAATTATTGCTCCCACAGTTGATTTGTTCACACCAAGCTGCTTACCTATTGCAGATTCAGTCTTCCCAGCCTGGTGCAGGTCTACAAATTTGTTTCTGGTGTCCTTCAACAACTCTGGTCTTCACCATAGTGGAGTTTGGAGTGTGACTGTTTGGGGTTGTGGACAGGTGTCTTTTATACTGATAACAAGTTCAAACAGGTGCCATTAATACAGGTAATGAGTGGAGGACAGAGTAGTCTCTTAAAGAAGAAGATACAGGTCTGTGAGAGCCAGAAATCTTGCTTGTTTGTAGGTGACCAAATACTTATTTTCCACCATAATTTGCAAATAAATTCTTTCAAAAATCAGACAATGTGATTGTCTGGATTTGTTTCCACATTTTGTCTCTCATAGTTGATGACACTTATAGGTCTATCTCATCTTTTTAAGTGGGGGAACTTGCACAATTGGTGGCTGACTAAATACTTTTTTGCCCTACTGTACTGACTTGGTATGGGAAGTACAACCAGAGCCCCAGAATCCACATCCAGCAGCATCAAGAAGCATAAATACAGCTTAAATAGTCTCAAATGAGTGGCGTGTGATGTCACCCGGTCTGTACTCCCGCATGGAGCACGTGCGCTAGTCATCCAGCCAAAGGGCAGAAAGACCCAGTTGAGACATGCACAAGTGGATGGGGCGGTCCCAGGATGTAGAAACCGTCCCTCTACCAGGGAGAGCACCTAGACACCATAAAGGGAACAGACACGGGGCACAGATGACACCCGGTGGTGGCTCAGTAAAAACTGCAGGCTGGGAAGCAGCAAAAAATCAATGACATTACCTAATTATAGCAAGAAAAACAAGAAGGACATGTGGGTTGTAATCACGTGAACCTGGCAGAGACCCTAGTAGACCCACATATAACATGAAACATAATTAAATAAGATAATTGTGTAATCCTGCGAATGCAGCTGTCTATCTAATTTCACACTGGGACTGGCTACCAGTCATCTGCATTGCAACCTATTTTCTATGATTCATCTACTTTATAATTTATATTTCAAATAAATGAGGAACTAAAACAGATAATAGAAACACTGTATAAAAATAAAGTTAATAGTTGTAAAAAAGTCTGTGTCCCACTGTATTGTCCAGGCTGCTCTACACCAGCTATTCATAGGCGCGATCCCACTGCTGATCAGCATGGCGGTTTTGACCTGCTCCGTCTCCGACCTAGCCCGGTTCACCCCTCAGGGCAACCTGGTGGCTCTGGGCTCCCCTAGAACCACCATAATTGATGCTGAACTTGGACACCTAAATTGGAAACCTAAGATTGGAACATGGACACCTAAACAACAAAGAGCAGGGTAGATCAGAATGCCTGGACTCAAGCAATCCAACAGCCTCAGCCTCCCAGGTAGATGGGATTATAGCTGCATGCCACTGCACCCAGCAAAGGACAGTGCTTGCTTCTGTGATACTAGAAGCTGAAAGCTACTTGACATCAAATCCCGCACCTTCCAATATCAATATTTCGAATTGCAAGTGTGTCATTAACATTACAATAAACATGTTACCAAAGTACAGCATGAAAAGAGGGGAAAAAAAGAAGGGAAACTAATACAATGTCTGTAATTTCACCCTGGGACTGTCTACGAGTCAAGTAGATTCTGATTGATTCAGCTTGGGTGTATCAGCTGCATTACAACCTATTCTCTATGATTCATCTACTTTATAATTTATATTTTGAACAAATGTGGAACTAATACAGATCATCTATACACTGTATAAAAAAAAGTTAATCATTTAAAAAGACCATATCTCATTATATTGTCCAGGCTGCTTTACACTGGCTATTTGCAGGTGTGATCCCACTACTGATTGGCACAGGGGTTTTGGCCTATGTTGTTTCCTTACTCCTTGGGACAATCTGATGAGTCTGGGCTCCCCTGGAACCACCATATTGATGCCATGCTTAGAGTGCACACCCAAAAGACATAGAGAAGGGTAGACCAGAACTCATAGACTCAAGCAATATGACAACATCAACTGCCAAAGTAGCTGGAATTAGAAATGCACACCACTGCAGGTTACTGTTGTCTCTGAGACACTAGAAGATGAAAGCTATATGAAGTCAATAGAAACACTGTATAAAAATAAAGTTAATAGTTGTAAAAAAGTCTGTGTCCCACTATTATCCAGGCTGTGCTATACCGGCTATTCACAGGTGCAGCCCCACTACTGATCAGCACGGTGGTGTTGACCTGCTCTGTCTCCAACCTGGGCTGGTTCACCCCTCCTTAGGACAACTTGGTAGCTTTGGGCTCCCCTGGAATCACCATATTGATACTGAACTTAGCGTGGACACCCAATCAACATAGGGCAGAGATAGATCAGAACTCCGGGACTCAAGCAATCCAACAACCTCAGCCTCCCAAGAAGCTGGGATTATAGATGCACACCACTGCAACCAGCAAATGACTGTGTTTGCTCTGCAATACTAGAAGCTGAAAGCTACGTGATGTCAAATCCCCTCCTTCCAATATCAATATTTCTAATTGCAAGCGTGTCATTAACATTACAATAAACATGTTACCAAAGTACAGCATGAATGAAAAACTACAAATTCTATTAACACATTGGGGTGAGGGAGGGTGGGGATTCACAGGGAGGTGAAATAATTGTGTAATCCTGAAAAGAGGGGAAAAAAAAGCAGGAAAAACTAATACAAAGACATGTACGGAGCTGTATAGAAAAGGAAGCGCAGGACATACATGACAGGGTGCAAGGGAATTACTGGGCTAAAGTAAAAGCAGCGTGGGGGTGGTTTAAGATGCAGGCGTACTTACCCTATTGGTGGAAGGTCACAAGGGGGGAGGAGTGTGGGTCTTTCGTCCATGTGCCAGGGTGGGGCAAGTCAGCAGTTGGGGGTCAGCAAGCGAGGAGAGACGTTGTGTCCTGCAAGCAGATAGAGAGAGGTTAGTTAGGATGAGTGGGTTGCAAGAGCTTTGGGCGCAGCTTAGGGAAGCAGCGGAGGTGCATGGCACAGAGTGGCTTCAGGGCCAGATTGCTGCCACGCTGCAGGGGGTAGGACAGGGTCCTTCCACGGCCGGGCCTGTCCAGCTGCGTGCTCGGAGGTCTAGACCCCCGGAGCGCCTGAGCCCAGACAATACCCCCCGGACTCGACGCCGTTATGGGAGCCCCAGCCGGGACCCTTCAGCCACCCCCGCCGACACTCCGGCCAGCCAGCGGGGGGCCTGGAAGGAATCCCCGTCCACTGCAAAGTCCCAGGGGGGGGGAAGTTCGGGGGGCCGGCGGGCCCCCACCCCCTCCTTCCACCTCAATGGCTCGGATCCATTCGGCTGCTGCCTCCGGCGAGGTTCCGGTCGGGGGGGCAGTCCGCCGTGGGAGACACAGAAGAGCGGGCACCAGTGCGGGAGTTGAGGCAGCAGGGGGCTTACCTCGTGGAGTCGCCATCTTGGCTGCTGGCAGTGAGCAGGATCGTGCCATTGCCGCACGTCGGTCGGGAGGCCCCGCCTCCGGGCTCAGTTTGGGTCCTGGGAGGGCTGGCCAGGGGAATGCCTGCGCGTTGGACGAGATTGCGGCGCGGCTTGATGACGTCACCGGCTCGGCGCCAATTTTGAATGCTGACAGGAACACTGTGAGGAATCCCAGCTTTTCTCCTCTGCCCAGCGCTGCAGTGCCCAGGGGGGGAGGAGGACCTGACGGACATCAGCAGTATCCGATGTCGGTGGACCGGGCTGGCAGCAGCAGTGAGGAGGGAGAGCTGCCTGAAGATCCCCAGGAGGCTGCAGGAGTATCCGGTGGGGCGGCTGGAGGTTCTCATCGCCTGGGACAGCCTGGTGAGTGTTCACACTCTTCTTTGTCTTGTGGGGTGGGGGAGGGTTGTCGGGGGGGGAGTGGGGGCGGGGGGGCCTCTGGGGGGGGGAGCGTGGCAGTTGTAGGGGGAGGGGGGTGGGGGAGGGTAGTGCTCAGGCCGGGCAGGGGGTGGGGGAGGGGTCGCAGGGGTTGTTGGAGTCCCTCAGGGAGCTGCTACGGCGATTGGACGGGGGGGAGGTGAGACCCCCGGCTCCGGTGACGCCGTGGGTTGTTCCGCCGGCGGTGGTGGGGGGGCAGGCTGGTGGGGAGGGGACGGCTCAGAAGACGTCGGTGACGACGGAGACGCAGACGGACAAGAACGCCGGGGGTACTAAGCCTGGATCAGAGACGGGGGACAAGGACTTGGACAAGGTGCGTTTGGCGGATGCAGCGCGCTGTGAGGTATATGTGTGTTTTGAGGGCCCATTGGGGGCCCACTTGAAGAAGGAGGTGCGGGAAAAGATTTGGAAGGACGAGTTTGTGGAAATATTTTCCCTGCTCCCCTTGGAGAAATTTAATTTAGATCGGGTGAAACCGGATGAGAGTAAAAAGGATGAGGAGGAGAAGAGGAGGTATAGGTTAATCCCGCGCACATTTGCAAACTGGCTGCAGGCATTTGCGATTTTTGCAAGTGTGATCGGGGAGAGGGCCCCGGAAAATTGCTCCGCACTGTTCTGCTATTTGGAGGCGATCAGTGAGGCTCATAGGGTTTATGGGGGTTTGGCATGGCTTCGGTATGACGAGCAGTTTCGTCAGCGGAAGGCTGTTCGCCCCTCCATCAGATGGGATCACAAAGACATTAGTCTTTGGATGAAGTTGATGACATCTTCGAGGGGGTCGGGGCAGTTTTTTCCAGGGGGGGCCGGCGGCGCTTCCTCCGCGGGATCGCCGGCCCCTAAAAAGAAAGGGGTCTGCTGGCAGTTCAATGAAGGAACTTGCCGTTTCGGCTCAGCGTGCAGATACAAGCACGAGTGCGCAGGCTGCAGCGGGAGCCACCCCTTCCTGCGTTGCTTTAAGCAGGGCAAGGGTCGGCCAGGGGACAACGCTGGAAAAAGGGATGACGCCGGTGAGTCTGGTAAGGATGCTTCCTTTTCTAAGTAGGTATCCGGACAGGACGGCGGCGCTGTTTTTGGAGGTTGGCTTTAGGGAGGGGTTTAGGATTCCGAGTATGGTGCGGGAAGTGCCACCGCTCTCGGATAACTTGAGGTCGGCCCGTCTCCATCAGGAGGTGGTGTCGGCCAAATTGGCCAAGGAGGTGGCGTTGGGGCGGATGGCGGGCCCGTTCGTGGATCCTCCGCTGCCAGGTTTAGTTGTTTCCCCGTTGGGAGTTGTTCCAAAAAAGGAACCGGGTCAGTACAGGATGATTCATCATCTGTCCTACCCTAAGGGCGGCTCGGTTAATGATGGTATTGACCCGCAGGCTTGTGCGGTTACCTATACATCATTTGATGCGGCGGTAGCGTGGGTTAGAAGATATGGTAGGGGATCTCTGATGGCGAAAACCGATGTGGAATCGGCCTTTCGTTTGTTGCCTGTACACCCCGAGAGCATGTGTTTGTTGGGTTGTTGCTGGCTGGGGGAGTACTTCGTGGATAGGTGTCTCCCGATGGGGTGTTCCATTTCTTGTGCGTATTTTGAGCAGTTTAGCTCGTTTTTTGAATGGGCAGTGAGGGAGGTTGCGGGGGTGAGTTCTATTATCCACTATTTGGATGATTTTTTATGCATAGGCCCCCCGGATTCTCGTTGTTGTGGCATTTTGCTCGGGACGGTTCAACATTTAGCGCACAGATTTGGGATCCCCCTGGCGGCGGATAAGACCGAAGGCCCCACATCGGCCTTGGTTTTCCTGGGCATCACGATTGATTCAATGGCCATGGAGTGTAGATTGCCGGAGGACAAATTGGTGGCATTGCGGCAGGAGGTGTGTGTGGCCAGCGGCAAGCGTAAGCTTCGCTTGAAGGAAGTGCAGTCCTTGCTTGGCAAATTGAATTTTGCTTGCAGGATTATCCCTATGGGGCGTATTTTCTGTAGACGATTGGCGGCGGCGACCGCGGGGGTACGCATGCCGAATCATTTTGTGAGGTTGACGAGGGAGTTACGGGAAGACATGAAGATTTGGGATTCCTTTCTGGCGGAATTCAATGGGCGGGCCATTTGGCAGGTTGGGCCGGTCGGCAATGCTGATCTGGTCCTGTTCACGGACGCGGCTGGGTCGGGTGGCTATGGTGCTTATTGCCAGGGTAGATGGAGCGCGGGCCCGTGGCCGGAGAGTTGGAGGGAAGCGGGTTTTCTCAAAAATTTAGTCTTGCTGGAGTTGTTCCCCATTGTTTTAGCTGTGGAGTTGTGGGGGGAGGTCTTTGAGAACAGGAAGGTGCGATTCAATTGCGACAACATGGGGGTGGTGATGGCCATTAACAACATCTCGGCCTCTTCCCCCCCGGTGATACGGTTGTTGCGCCACTTGGTGCTTTGCTGTTTGCGCATAAATGCGTTTATATATGCTGTGCATATCCCTGGGGTCGACAATGGCTTAGCGGATGCTTTGTCTCGTTTCCAGTGGGACACGTTTCGCAAATTGGCACCGGAGGCACGTCAGGAAGGGGAACTGTGCCCGCAGGAGCTGTGGACGGTTGCATTGGAGTCGCCGCAGGATTGATCAGACAGTCTCTCAGCGCAGGAACGTGGAAGGCTTATCAGAAAGTTTGGCAGGAATGGTTGGACTTGGTGAATGAGGTAGGAGGTATGGGGGGCCCGGATGGGATGGAGATGCTGGTGTTGATCTTTGTATGTGCTAATTATGCAAAGGGAGTGTCCGGGGCAGCCATCGGACGGAAGATGGCTGCGTTGGCCTTCTGGTTTCAGATGGAAGGTAGGGTGGATGTCACAAAGGCATTTTTGGTTCGCAGGGCTCTGCGGGGGTACAGAAGGGGTTCCCAAACACGCGACTCCAGGCGCCCTGTTTCTTTTGCGGTGCTGGGGTCAGTTCTGTCAGTGTTGGGGGAGGTGTGTTCCACGGGTTACGAGGTAGTACTGTTTACGGCGGCGTTTGTGCTGGCGTTCTTTGGGGCTTTTCGGATTGGGGAGCTGGTCTCGCCGTCCAGGAGGGTGGCTGGTGGACTGCGGTGGAGTGATGTCCAATGCTCGGGAGACAAGGTGAGGATCTGGATTAGGAAGTCAAAGATGGATCAGGAAGGCAGGGGGGCCTGGGTGGAGTTGTTTACAGGGGTGGAGGAGCAGCTTTGTCTGGTACTGGCTCTGCAGCGGTTTTTGGCCCTCCGCCCGCCGGAGGACGGGGCGTTGCTGGTGCATCGGGATGGCTCCTGCCTGTCCAGGTTCCAATTTTCTGCGGTTTTTCGGAGGTGTCTGGAGGCAGCTGGTCTTCCTTCGGGTGAGTATGCTTCCCACTCGTTTCGGATAGGGGCGGCTACTGAGGCAGCTAGATGGGGACTTCCGTCGGAAGTCATTAAGAGGATTGGTCGGTGGGAATCGGCTAGATACCGGTTATATGTTAGGCCACAACTGTTGTGCTGAATTGTTTTGTTGATTTTGTATGTTACTACTGTTGATGGGTTTGCATGGTTTTTTCCTTTCTTTTTCAGATCCCCCAAGATGTCTCGTTTGGATAATGGGACATTCTTTTGTTTTTTGGGGGGCCAGGAGGGCGGATGTCAGGCCTGAAGGTAGACAACTCAGGGTGGCCAGGGAGGAAGGCACGGTCAGGTGGATTGGGATCCCGGGTATGATGTGGCATAAGGTGGTCCCCGAGGTACATCGTTTTGCTGCCTTGGATCGGTCCCCGGATATTTTGGTGCTCCATGTTGGGGGCAATGATCTGGGGATCCGACCGATGCGACAAGTGATCAAAGACATACAGTGGGATTTCTTGAGGCTCCGTACCGCTTTCCCGGACATGACGGTGGTGTGGTCGGATATAGTGGCCCGCATGTCGTGGAGAGGGGCTCGATCCTGGGAAAAACTGAACAAAACCAGGATTAAGGTCAACAAAGAGGTGGGGAGGTTTGTGGCCCGGAATGGTGGGGTGGTCATCCGTCATTGGGAGTTAGAAGTGGACACCTGGAGGTATTTGAGGGGCGACGGGGTTCATTTGAACCCTGTGGGCATTGATCTGTGGGCCTTAGGGCTGGAAGATGGTGTGCACCGGGCTTTGCTGGCGTGGCGGCGGTCACAAGTGTAAGGTTTCACACTTGTTCCGCGGTGGCGTTGGGTCCTTGGCGACTTCTATATATATATATGAATATATATATGTAGAAATGCATGGGTCAATTGAAAAAGGTTGGGACCCATGCCAGAGATGGAGTCATTGTGTTTGGGCTGGTGTCAGTCCAGATTAATGGCTAACATATTTGGGGGTCTGTGGTCAGTTAGTGAGTCCTCGAGGCAAGTTTGGCGGCTGGGGACAGATGCTGACGAAGTGGGGATCACAGGCTCAAAATAATAAGGGGTCGTCAGGGACCAGCCAAAAAAGCACTTAGGGTCTTTTGGGTAACTGAAGTTGTTACAAGTTTTTGTATTATTAAAATATTTAAAATAAAGTTTAATTTTTTATTGTTATTTAAATAAAGGCCGTTGAGGCCATTTTCATCCAAGCAGGTGTCCGGGTATTTATTTTAAGATTAACAGTTAAGGTTTACATGTATTGTTGGGGAAGTAAGTTATCTGGCTACCCTAGTCATGTCTCCAGTTTCACCCTGGGGCTGTCTACGAGTCAAGTAGATTCTGATTGATTCAGCTTGGGTGTATCAGCTGCATTACAAACTATTCTCTATGATTCATCTACTTTATAATTTATATTTTGAATAAATGTGGAACTAATACAGATTTAAGAAGAACATGGCTCACTATATTGTCCAGGCTGCTCTACACCAGCTATTTGTAGGCATGATCCCACTACTGATTTTCTCTTTTTGACCAACCACCATATTAATACCAAACTTAGAGTGGACAGCCAGTTGACATAGTACAAGGTAGACCACACAAGGAATCCAACAATCCTAGCCTCCAAGGTAACTGCAATTACAGACACAGGCCACCACCAGTGGTGGCTGGTGCTCAGAATTTTTTTTTGGGGGGGTGCAAACAAACTGAAAAGAAAACCCCATCAAGCGCAGCCACTGTGCCCATCAAGCGCAGCCACTGTGCCCATTAAACACAGCCACTGTACCCATCAATTGCTGCCTGTGTGCCCATCAATTGCTGCCACTGTGTCCAATCAAGTGCTGTCAGTGTGCCCAATCAATTGCTGCCAGTGTGCCCATCAATTGCTGCGAGTGTGCCACATCAATTGCTGCCAGTGTGCCCAATCAATTGCCACCACTATGCCCAATCAATTGCTGCCAGTGTGCCCCATGAATTTCCGCAGGTGTGCCCCATGAATTGCTTCCAGTGTGCCCCATCAATTGCCATCAGTGTGACCCATCAATTGCTGCCAGTGTGCCCCATCAATTGCCGTCGGTGTGCCCCATCAATTGACGCCAATGTGCCCCATCAATTTGAAATAAAACAAGGGAAAAATAAGACGAAGAAGGGGGAAACACAAAAAACCTCAGAAAAAATTGTTGGTTGTGTTGGACTTTTTAGGCATACTAGTATAATTAAATATATAGCATAAAAAAAAAAAAAAAAGAGAAAAAAATATATATATTAAATGTAAAAAATTATTTATTTATAAAAATAAAAAATAATTATAAAACACATCAAGTACTGTTTTTATATATCCTGTCTATACTAATGCATTTTACATCATATCCATATCTATTTCCATCAGATATATATACCCAGAGGGTAAACAAATGTACATTAATGCTTAATATACAAAAAAAAGAAGGTTACAGTAGACAGGGTATTAATTACAGAACCGATCTTAGATATACTCTGGCTCTCTACATGTTTCGCGTTATTACCAACGCTTCCTCAAGAGCTTTATCGGTTTTCTAAAATAAGAAAAAATGTATCCATCAAATCAAAAATATAACATATTTTGCATACATAATTAATAATTTTACAACATAGACAAAAAAACAACTAAATTATAATTACAGAGTAAAAATCTTAGAGTAAACCTTCCTCCCAGGAGAGGAAAAAAAAAAAAAGAAAAAAAGGGGGGTATGCTGTGGGGACTTATTAATTTGAAGCAATATGGGAACGGGTGTGACATTTTCTTATTATCCAAAATATTATATAATATATAGTATACTGTCCAGGGTGTTTAATTATTATAAACAAAAGAGGAAAAAAAAAAAAAAAAAAAGGAGGAAGATTCTTCTTTAAAATGTGCTGCTAAAAAATTAAATACATTTACTTACATTTCTTAATGGGAATATCCCAAGAAAAATGTGCAGAGAGACAGAGAAGACAAATAAAGAAGAATTTCTCTAGGCAGATAAGGCGATTTTCACATCGACATCACATTTTTATATATATAGGAGCCTGCGATTAGCATAGAGGCTTCAAATATTTATGGTATAAAACAGCAACGGAAGATGATTTTGCACCATAATCTGCATAGATGAAAGCAAACATAATAAGGCACAACTTTTTTTCGTGAGTCTACCTTAATTTATTATGTGAAAGAAATTAATTATATGTATTGCAAACGAGTTGTTTATTGTTTGTATTTTTAATTGGTTATGTGAAAGGACTTCAATGTATATTTACAATTGTATAGAGGGATATAGTGTTAACGTGCGTATATATATCCTAAATATTATAAGGAATATATGGTTATACATAATTGCCCATCATTAAACTCGGGCTGTTTATCATAAGTGAGGAGTGCATTTGCCTAGAATAGGTTCTATGTGTCAAGGTATTATATTATATCTAAGGAGGATTGTGCAAAATTTTAAACTACGCTCAAATAGCATACTAAGAAAGAAAAACAAATAAATAAATAATAAAAAATAAATAAATAAATAAATAAATAATTAGAAATTGTGTATCACCTCTTGAGTTAAATTGGCCAGTTCCTCAATTCCTGTAACCTCTCCAATAGGGCGAGGAATAGGTAGGCTTATTTCGATGGCTCAAGGTTTAAAGGAGGGGCACCATCTAGCCCCTCAGGGGTCTTCCTCCAGTCGGGAAATAGGACCGCTGTGCACGGACGCCGATCCACTGCGTCCGATTTATGCACAGCCATCCCGGTAGTGGCGTCACTCCGCAACAGTGGAATCAATTGACGCTACTGTTCCCTATCAAATGCTGCCAGTGTCCCCCCCCCCCCCCCCGCCCGGCACTTACCTGTCTTGGCACTGTCCTCCACATGGAAGTCCTCCATATCTCCTCCTGTCCTCTTTCTGTCATCTCTGCTATAATTGGAAGCCTGATAGGCACCCAATCACAGCGCCTGTCGCTTCAGCCAATCAGGTGACAGGGTAACCAGACCCGAGCACCTGATTGGCTGAGAGGCGGGTCAGTGTTAGGGAAGCAATGTATTTGCTTCTCTAACACAACACTGTGTAAACAGCGAACGCACATCATTGCGCCCGCTGTTTACTAATTTGGAAGCCTATTAGAGCCCACGGCTCTAATCAGGATACCTATTAGCGCCGACAGCTCAAATCAGGCGCTTCCAAAAACACCCCCGCCGCTGTAATTCAGATGCCCGGCGCCCGACAAGGGGCCAGACACCTGAATAGGGGGCGTCAGCGGTTACAATAGATAGATTCATGCAATGCATTAATCTATCTATTGGTGATAGAATGGTGCTGGAGAGAGGGGGTGGCGCTCCTGCACCCTCTATGGAAGCACCTCTACTGGCCACCACACCCAGACATGGAAATTGCTTGCTCTGAAACACTAGAAGCTGAAAGCTAAATTAAGTCAAAGTCCTGCCATCTCCTGTTATTATTGCTAATTGTAAGTGCTTGAATGATATAACAATAGGCGTTACCAAAGAATATAGTTAACACTTTAAGGTGAGAGAGGGTGGGGTATGGGGATTTCACAGGAAGCTGTATGAGCTTCTTTTGAGCCGCAAGCATCGGCATGTTATTCATAATTACATTGGTCAAACCTTTAAAGTGCAAACATGCTAAAAAATGCCTAAAATCGCCCCATCCCATGTTTTTATTTCCTTGTAATGAGTTTTTATTTCCTAAAAATACTTAAAGTGGTTGTTAAGCTACTTTATGCTGTTTATACAATCATGCCTGTTTATCACTCCTATGTGCCCCTGTGTTTTATAAAAATAAGATGTTCTTTACTAGTTCTCAGAGCAGCGAGTGGCCCATACATGACCTGCCGCCTTTCTCCTCCCCCGTCTGACAGCAGAAGTGGGCAGGGCCAAGAATTCCCCACAGACGTAAGTCAGGAGGGGAGGAAGAGAGGAGGAGAGAGCCAGCAGGTCAAGTGAGCTGCGATCCTCTGAGAAATGCTAAAGAACAGCTTATTTTTGATCAAAAACAGGCACAGGGGCACATAGGAATATTAAATAGGCAGGATGGTCTAAAACATTAACTGAAATTTCAGCAGCAAGATGGGAGGGAGGGGGGTGTCACTGACACAGGAGCAGACAGGCAGGGTGGGATAGGACAGAGGAGGACAAGAGAGCCGCGGATGACGGAGGCACGTAAACTCATACCTTTTGAGATGGGAATGAGGTACACCTACCAGCAAATGTATGTAGGCATAGGACATGCCCCCTGCCACACCCCCTTAAAGGAGAATTAACCCAAAAAAGTTAATTAAATCCACAAGGGACTTTTTTTTACCACTACTATTACTTTATATTGGCTTATAAAATTTACAAATGTAGCAATTTATAATTTGGATGAAAGATTTAGCACTGGGAAACATGTTTTGAAAGATAAAAAGTGCAATTTATATACATCAGATCATAGATCAGACCAAAATGAAGGGCAAATGAGGGGGAAAGAGGGACAGAAGGACATTGCTTCAAATCAGGGACAGTTGGGAGCTATGCGTAAACTGACCATGGTGTTAGGGCTCAGCAGCCATTATACACTGTGGTCAGTTTACAAGGGGAGGGCAGAACCAGGCAGGGTCAGTCAGGCTTTTGAGTTGTTACAGGGGGCCAAATGACACAGCACAAGCACTGTGCTGTATACCATGCTTTCCGGGAACAGGATCAATATTATGGCACAAAAATGTCTGTAAAAATGTTGTACAAAAAACCCCCCAAAAAAACGACCCTCAACTCAAATATGGCTGTAAAAGCTGATAACATTTACATATATATTGACATTACGCAGCACTGCTTCTTTTATTATACACTCTGGATATGACTCTGTTTTTGTGCTTTGTATGAAAATCAAACACACTATCACTTCACCTGTCCTGCCACCTTGTGTCATTATTACTTATTGCAAGTTCTTCACTAATATAACAATAGACGTTTCCAAAGAATTCAGTTAACACAATAAAGCGGAGTTCCACCTCTAGTGTCAAATTTGGCCCCTTTCAGGAAGGAGCAGATACCTGTCTAATACGGGTATTTTGCTCCCACTTCCGGGCAAAGACAACCGAGCCACCCGCGGGTATCTACGCCCCTTCCGGCGCCTTTTCCGCCCCCCCCCACTGTCTTCTAGGAGGCCCCCAGGACCCAGAAGACAGCAGGGACTAGTGGGATCGCGCATCGCAAGTCACACGTGCGCAGTAGGGAACCAGGAAGTGAAGCCGCATCCTCTGTATGCTGGGTGTAACTCTCAGTATCTGTTCTTATTCTGCAGGTATGGACACCGCACTTCTATTGTTCGGTATGCGGGGTGTAATCCTCAGTACACGGCTCAGTACACGGCTCTTACTGTTCCAATTCTGTATGCTGAGTAGGGATGAGCCGAACACCCCCCGGTTCGGTTCGCACCAGAACTTTCGAACGGACCCCAAATTCGAACGAACTTTAGAACCCCATTGAAGTCTATGGGACTCGAACGTTCGAAATTAAAAGTGCTAATTTTAACAGCTAATATGCAAGATACTGTCCTAAAAAGGGTTTGGGGACCTGGCTCCTGCCCCAGGGGACATGGGTCAATGCCTAAAATGTTTTTAAAAATGGCCGTTTTGGCGGGAGCACTGATTTTAATGACGATTAAAGTGAAAAAAAAAGTGAAATATTCCTTTAAATATGGTGCCTGGGGGGTGTCTGTAGTATGCATGTGAAGTGCCACGTGTTTCCCGTGTTTAGAACAGTCCCTGCACAAAATGACATTAAACGGAAATAACACCATTTAAAACTGCTTGCGGTTTTAATGTTATATCTGGTTCCTGCAATATGGTTGAAAATCATTGTGAAAAATGGCATGGGTAGCCCTCCCTGCCCATTACCAGCCTATTTGGGTCTTGTACGCATATTAAGGGGAACCCTGTACCCATATTAAAAAAAGGAAATGCGTGTGGCCCCCAGGCCCTATATACTCAGAACAGCAGTATACAGGCGGTGCAAACAAGACAGGGACTGTGTAGGTTTGTTGTGTTAAGTTGAATCTGTTTGTAATTTTCAACTGGTACATTTTTAAAGTGTAGCTCCAGTCAAAAAAACTATTTTTAAGCTTTTTGGAAAACATAGGGAAGGGTTATCACCCCTGTATAATTTGTTTTGTCGTCCATCTTTTTTCATCTCACTTGCTGTTGTCTCCTTCCGTTTGCAAGTAGGAGATGTTTGTAAATTGGATGTTTGAAAGTAGGGGCCTGCCCTATATGCTCTGCAGAAATGGCGGAACAAGGTGTTGGTTTTGCCACAACATTGTAAGCCCTCAAAGTGACTCTTGGTGGGCGCTGGAGCGCCCTGCTGTGAACGATTATATCAAGAATTGTAATTACATGCCATTGTTGAACAGTGGTAGAAAAATTGACCTTTGGTGGTTGTGGTGCTGGTGCCACAACACTATAAGTCCTCACCGTTACTCTGGGTGGGCACAGGAAGGGGCCCTCCTGTGAAATATTATATCAAGAATTGTAATTACATGTCCCTGTTAAACAGGGGCAGAAAAATTTGGCCTTAGGCACTGGTGCTGGTGCCACCACACTGCAACCTCTGCCATATACTCTAGTTTTATTGCAGGAATTAGCCCTGCTGCAAAGCATTGCATCAAAAATTGTACTTAAACGCCCCTGTTAAACAGGGGCAGAAAAATTGGGCCTTAGGCACTGGTGCTGGTGCCACCACACTGCAACCTCTTCCATATACTCTAGTTTTATTGCAGGAATTAGCCCTGCTGCAAAGCATTGCATCAAAAATTGTAAACGCCCCTGTTAAACAGGGGCAGAAAAATTGGGCTGATGGCATCACCCAGAACCAGAAATGTTCTTCCAACATATCAGCGGAGGAGGAATAGGATAGACAATCAACATAACAGGACAGTCACTCAGCATCAACATAGGCAGTCTTGAAGGGATGTGATATTTCAAAAAAAATTATTCTGTTACATCAGCTTCAGGTGCTTGGTAGCTGTGGGTGATCCAAGACTGATTCATCTTGATGAAGATCAGTCGATCAACTGATTCGATGGACAGGCGCACCCTGTGATCGGTAACAAAGCCACCAGCAGCACTGAAGGAGCGTTCCGAAAGAACGCTGTATGCAGGACAGGCCAGTAGCTCAATTGCATACTGTGCAAGCTCTGGCCAGTGATCCATCCTCAAGACCCAGTAAGCCAGAGGATTTTCGGTGGGAAAGGTGTCCAAGTCTGACCTTGCCCCTAGGTATTCCTGCACCATGTAAATCAGACACTAGCGATGGGTGCTGGAACCGATCATACCTTGGGGCTGCGGACTAAAAAATTGTCTGAAAGCATCAGTCAGACGGCCACCTTCTCCACCGCTCCTTCTGACCGATGCCTTAGCAACACGTTGTCCAGGACCAGGAGTTTGTAACCTCCCAGTCTCTGGGAACGCGTTGCACAGACCTTTCTGCAAGGCCTCCCGGAGATGTCTCATCCTCTGCTCCCTCCCTACGAGGATCCTTCCGCAGGTTTTGCAGGATCAGGGAGGCCATGCAGCATAGGCTAGCTGAGGCATTCGGTCCGGAGTCCTCTGGGTCACTAAGGACAACATGATCCGCAGCTACCTCCTCCCAGCCATGTACAAGTCCACGTGTTTCTTGGGACTGTAAATCATCCCTACAAGACTGCTGCTGCTGCTGCTGATGCTGAGTGCCAGCCTCCACCTCCATGCTGACACAATCATCCTCCTCCTCCTCTTCCTCCTCCTCATTCTCTTCCTGTGTGATGGGTGGCACAGCAGGAACACTGTCTGGATAAAGGGGGCCTTGAGAGGCAAGGAAGTCCTCCTCTTCCTGCCTCTGTTCTGCCTCAAGTGCCCTGTCCATTATTCCACGCAGCGTGTGCTCCAAGAGGTGGACAAGAGGTACAGTGTCACTGATGCATGCACTGTCACTGCTCACCATCCTTGTGGCCTCCTCAAACGGTGACAGGACAGTGCATGCATCCCTGATCATGCCCCACTGGCGTGGTGAGAAAAAACCGAGCTCCCCTGACCCTGTCCTGGTGCCGTAGTCGCACAGGTACTCATTGATGGCCCTCTGCTGCGTGTGCAGCCGCTGCAGCATGGCCAACGCTGAGTTCCATCTGATGGGCATGTCACATATAAGGCGGTTCTTGGGCAGGTTCAACTCCTTTTGGAGCTCAGCCAGCCGAGCACAGGCATTAAATGATCGGCGGAAATGCACACAGACTTTCCTGGCCTGCTTCAGGACATCCTGTAAGCCGGGTACCTGCCCAAGAACCGCCGCACCACCAGGTTAAGGACGTGAGCTACACAGGGCACATGGGTCAGTTGTCCCTGTCGGAGGGCGGAGAGGAGGTTGGTGCCATTGTCACAAACCACCATTCCTGGCTTAAGCTGGCGTGGCGTCAACCACCTCTCGGCCTGCCCCTGCAGAGCTGACAAAACATCCGCCCCAGTGTGGCTCCTGTCCCCCAAACAAACCAGCGCAAGCACGGCATGGCATCATTTTGCCTGCGTACTTGCGTAGCCCCTGGAACGCCTACGGAGCACCGCTGGTTCTGAGGACAGAGCACTGGAAGAGGCCATGGAGGAAGAAGAAGAGGAGGGGGTGGAGGAGAGAGGTGTGTCACAACCAATAGTAGCATTTTGGAGGCGTGGTGGCGCAACAACCTCCAACACTACTGCACCTTGTCCTGCATCCTTCCCAGCTGCCAGAAGAGTGACCCAATGGGCCGTGAAAGACAGGTAACGTCCCTGTCCATGCCTGCTGGACCATGAGTCAGCGGTAATATGCACCTTACCGCTGACCGCCCTGTCCAGCGAGGCAAGGACATTGCCTTCCACATGCCGGTAGAGAGCCAGAATCGCCTTCCGTGAGAAAAAGTGGCGTTTGGGGACCTGCCACTGAGGAACCGCACATTGTACAAACTCACGGAAGGGGGCCGAGTCTACCAACTGAAAAGGCAGCAGTTGAAGTGCTAGCAATTTAGCCAAGCTAGCATTCAACCGCTGGGCATGTGGATGGCTGGGAGTGAACTTCTTTCGCCGGTCCAGCAGCTGGGGCAGGGACATTTGCCTGCTATAATCGGACGTGGGTGTACCGCTAGCAGAGTTCCCGGAAGCACTTGGCTGTGACACACCTAATTCTACACCTTCATTCCTCTCAGAGCAGGTTTCAGACTGGACTGAAGGTCTAGTGGGGTTGGAGATGCCAGCTGATGAAGAGCAAGGAGAGGTCCGCTTTGTTCTTTGGTGTGGGTCTTTGAGGTACGCTTGCCAACGAGCTGCATGGCAGGTCAACATATGTCTGGTCAAGCATGTGGTGCCCAAGCGGCTGATGTTTTGGCCACGCGAGATACGCTTGAGACATATGTTGCAAATAGCAGCGGTGCGATCTGATGCACTCGTCTCAAAAAAGGCCCACACCAAAGAACTTTTAGAATAACGCGCAGAGGCAGCGCCCTGCACAGGCGAAGCTCTGCGGTGTGATTCAGTCGGTGTGCTGCCCCTAAGCTGGCCCCCGGAGGGCATCCTGCCTCGTTGGACATGTGTCGCCTCCTCCTCCTCCTCCTCTCTCCTTCCAGGCACCCACGTGGAGTCAGTGCCCTCATCATCCCCTCCCTCTTCATCGCTGTAGCAAACATGGCAGTATGCTGCAGCTTGTGGAACATGACTGCCAGATTGCTGTCCTTCTTGAGCATCCCCTCTCTCTGCGCTCACGCTACTGCCTTCCTCTAGCTGAGTGTCATCATCAGAGCCCACCAAACACTGGGCATCCTCCTGGAGCATGTACCCAACACTGTGCTCAAAGAGTTCAGGAGACTCCTCAGGAGGACGTGGTGGGTCTAGGGAAGGAGTCACTGATGATGACATTGAGAGGAGGGAAGACGATGCGTTGGCAGCTGCTTTGCTACTACCCTGAGACTGGGTGAGAGAGGATGAGGAGGATGAAGAGGGCTTGGTCATCCACTCTACCAAGTCGTTGGCATGTTGCGGCTCAACATGTCCAGCTGCCGAAAAGAAGGACAAGCGTGTCCCATGGCCACATGCTGATGACAATGCACCGCGTCAACGACCAGCACTGTTGTCTCTAGACACAGAGCCTGCTTGCCCTCTTTTATCGGCTCGCGCCTGTCTGCCTCTCCTTGCTGGCCTTCCAGACATGGTAATGGCCTGAAGGGAGTTGGGTAAAAAAGCAGTTGGGTAGTGTATATTGTGCTAGAGGCACACAACACCCACTAACTCCTGCAGATGCCTTTATTATAGAACACCAGAGATAAAGGGGTATATACAGATGTATACTGTGCTGTGCTGGAGGCACACACAACTTCCAATAACTCCTGCAGATGGCAAGTGGTCTCAAATAGAGAAGAGCTATGTAGGTAGATATAGCGGTATGTACTGGGTACAGAGCACGCAGACAGCACGCACAAGCTCCTAACACTACTGACTGCAAGCTCTATTATAAAAGATAGATCACTAGCTATATAGGTGAGGTGAATATAGCGGTGTATACTGCGGTCAGGGCACGCAGACAACAACCACTACACAACAGCAAGATCGAAAATTGGCCGAAAACGATCGGTGTGTACTGTGTTGAAGGTACACAGAACACCCACTGCTTCAGACGCCAACACACTACACAAGGCCGCCGCGCTGGCGGCCTTATATAGTGTGGGGCGTGCACTACACAGCCTGAGCTATGATTGGCCACAGGCATCCTGCCTGTGGCCAATCATGGCTCTCCTCGCTGCTGGTGCTGCGATTGGCCAAGCATGCAGGGTCACAGTGCATGCTTGGCCAATCATGAGCCAGCAATGCACTGTGCCATCGCAGTGCATTGTGGGCCGTGAGCGCCACACGAATTTGGCGCGAACGGACCAAAATGTTCGGACTTCGCCGAACGGACGAACAGCCGATGTTCGAGTCGAACGTATGTTCAACTTGAACACGAAGCTCATCCCTAATGCTGAGAGTCAGGGACATAAGTAGGAATTTGAAAGATCCATTGAACCTTCTGGGCACCCTAAGGAGTGCAACGATGCAATGTGCATAGAACATCACAATAATGGTGGATGTGGTCAAATTGTGCTAACAGTGGGAGGTGCTTAAAGCGATGCAATGCACATGTGGAGATCAGATTACACCTCTGGCCTGGTCTCTGTGTGCTGGAATGACTGATTCCTGTGCATGCGCAGGAGGGATGTCATACTACACTGGCCCATAAAGAAGACTGAAGACCGGCACACAGCTGAAGATGCTGGCACTGTTGAGGGGCGGTGTCACTGAAGCAAAGGTAAGTTTAGTTCTGTTTTAAAGTGATTATAATGCATTCCCTGCATTAAGCTAAAAAGTGTCCCAGTGTTTGTATCGCCAATCACCCCGTTTTATACTTACCTATGTCCTCTCTCAATCCAGCGCTGTGCCCATCTGCAGTGGCTCTTTCCTCCCTCTCTCTCCGCTCACAGAGGCAGCAGAAGAAACCATTGACTCCTGACGATTAAATCCTGTGAGCAGAGAGCAGGCAGTGGGGCTGAGCCATGCTGTGTGTGCCAAAAGACGCACACAGCCTGGCTGAGGATCAATCCTGCAGGTGTGCCCCCATTGGAAGCAGCCTGCTATGGGGGGTACACAAAGCAGGGGAGGAGCCAAGAGCTCCAGCAGGTGACACCAGAAGAGGAGCACAGAGTAGGCAAGTGTAATATGTTTGTTATTTTATGAATGTTGGCTCTGGCTGCTGTCACTCATAACTTGTGAGCCAATGAGAAGTGAGAGAAGACGTCTCAACTCTGTGTCCGATTGGACACGCAGAACTGTGGCTGGTGAGCGGCCTGCTCTGGGTGCCCCCATAGCAAGCTCTTTACTCTGAGGGCACTTGGCAGATGGGAGGGGCCAGAAGCACTGGTGGGGGACCTGAGAGGATGAGGGCTGCTGTCTGCCAAATCACTGCATAAAGCAAGTAAGTATGACATGTTTTTTTGTTTTGTTTTTTAAACTGTGCCTTTAATATAATTTAATTTCCTTCTCTGCATCAAGATAATAAACTTTCTGCATTTAGCTTCCCCGCCAAAAAGTTAGCAGTAAAAAATACAGCTGTGATGTTCGGCCCGGTCCAGAGCTGGCTGAGACCATCCAAGTGCCTGCTACTGTGTGTTCGGGCAGCTCTGGTGGAGGCGGAGCCCGAGCATGTCGTGTGCTGTTATGGTGCAAGGGAGCCAATCAGAGTGGCCAGAGCCTCGTGTGTGAGTCTGCAGGAAAGGGGCAGAATAGGTCAGGAGTGGGACTGTCATTGCTGTTTAGTGCTGTTTATCTACTTTAAATCTCATTGCTAATTGCATATTGTACTTGTTTGTAGCCTAAATAGAAAAATTTGCACTTAAGTCTGGAATTTTGTAATTTTTGGAAATGCCGGTAAAAACTTGGCTGTGCCAGGAAATTTTTGGTGTCGTGCCAGTAAATTTCAATCTGGTAGGTTGGCTAAACTGCTCTGTTCTGGGCCAAGAGTAAGTAAAGCACAATGCATACCTCCCAACTTCCAGAGATGGGAACGAGGGACACCTATTAGTAAAAGTATGTAGGCACAGGACACGCCCCTTGTCACACCCCCTTAAAGGAGATTTCTACCAAAAAAAGATTAGTTAAACCCACAAGTGTTTTTTTTTTTTTTTAACCACTACTATTCCTTTATACTCGCTTTAGAAATGTACAAATGCAGCAATTTAGAAATTGGATGAAAGGTTTAGCACTGAACACTTTTTGAAAGATCAGCAGTGTATTTTATATACAACTATACAGATCAGACCAAAATGAGGGACAAATGAGGAGGAAAAAGGGACAGAGGGACATTGTTCCAAATCATGGACAGTCCCTCAAGATCGGAGACAGTTGGGAGCTTTGCAGATTGTGTAGTGGTCAGGAGCAAGTAACACACAGAGGTAAGTAACAAAGACAGGTATGTAACAAACAGAGGTAAGTAACAAACAGAGATAAGTAAAAGAGGTAAGTAACAAACAGAAGTAAGTAGTAAACAAAGGTAAGTAACAAAGAGAGGTAAGTAACAAACACAGGTAAGTAACAAAGACAGGTAAGTATCAAACAGAGGTAAGTAACAAAGAGAGGTAAGTAACAAAGGTAAGTAACAAAGAGAGGTAAGTAACAAAGGTAAGTAACAAAGAGAGGTAAGTAACAAAGAGAGCACAGGTGTTCGAAATGAGTAATGTGCAGAGCACAGAGATCAGGAGGAAGAGTTCAGAGTATCACTTCTCATGCATCCTGATGCTGGATCTTGGTATCTGCCCTTACTCAGTATTTGCACTCCACAAGTATTTCAACATCTCTTTTTTACTATGTCACTCTATAAGGCTACATGCCTACGGACGTTTTAAAAAATGGGCAGTAAAGCTAGGTCCGATGTCTGGAAAAAGTGGTGTTAAAAACTTGATTTTTACTGCGCTTTTGCACATTTTTTAACGTTTCACGTTTTTCAGCTCTAGCGCCGCACCACGGAGCGCCCTGGTCCAGGGTTTTTTTTTTTAACAGCTTAAAAATGCCTATGCCATTTGCAGCTCAAAAACGCCTAGGTGGGCATGAAGCCATAGACTAACATGGACAGGCATTTTTAAGCTGCAAAAAACGCTCAAAAAAGCGGCTGTAAAAACGTCCGTGGGCATGAGGCCTAAAAGTCAATTTTATTGCACCCTCGCTGTGCCCCCTCCTTGTAACTTTTACATGCTTCTTATGTCCAGGGGGTACAATACAGACCGTGGTCACTTACCCTATCCTTGCCCTAGCTGGCCTCTCTGGAGCCTAGACATCAATAAGTACAATATAAAAAAAAGGAAACCCTGTATTAATAAAGGAAAGCTGATACAGATATGCTGCACATATATATCATCAATGTAGCGCTTCACAAATATGTTGATGAATTTGATCAAAACCGTAAGAGTGTAACACCAATAAATCAAAGTTCCAAACTGCAACATTTGTATCCAATCTTCTTTATCTCAGGTTTATCTCAGGTTCTGCACAGACACAGCACCCCGTTCATTTGAATCACCTGCTGTACCTGCGGGGAATGGGGGAAAAAAGCCCTGAGCCTTGCTTTAAAATAGACAGAACTGTACGGTGCTGACGGACTTCGTGGTTTTGCGTACCTGAAAACACGCCGCGCTTTTCTATGTGTGGGGGGAGATTAAGAGGTGATGACATCCACTGTGCATCTGCTAAAGGGCAGCACATATTTCCTGCAGGTTGGGGAACGTGTGAGATTAGCATGTGTTTCCCATCCCACATATGTCTGATTCTAGTCTTAGTAGTTCATTTTTTCTTTTTTTGTTGTAAACTCTGCTTCTTCGCTGGTCTTCTGTTCTCCAGCACCGCCATCTTGACTGTGGGAAGCCGGCTGTGACTTCCTGATGTTCCACAGCTGGCACCCCACTGCTCATGTGCGAGATGTACTGCACTTTCACACTGGTCCCGCAACTCCTAGGGCATGAGACGTGTCCCAGGAGGCTGCGGGAGTGGGGGAGGGGGAAGCAGAACCTCGGCTTTTCTCACCTAGGGGGGAGGAGCAGAAGTGGGAGCGGGTACCTGTCAGAAAAAGAAACCCACTCCAAAAAATAAGTTGCTATAGCGGTAGAGGAGAGGGGAGGAGGATGGGCAGAACTTCACTTTTTAATCACAAATCTACAAATATTTGTAAATCTATAGCAGAAGGTCACCCAGTATTGGGATGGAAGGGATCACCTGTGCACCCAAAACATCTCACTAATGCTTTGGCAGTCTGATTGGCACCAGTTAGGTTCCTTATTCTGTCAGTAATTCCTCTGATAAATGTCACTCACAGACACTTCACTAGAGCTGATCATCAGCATCAACCTTCTGCTTTACACATTCAGGATGGCAAAAGGCAGGCTCAGAGCTCTGAGCAGAGCGACCTCGTGTGGTGAATATGCAGCATCACATGTGAGCTGAGGATGCTTTATCTATCTTTAACCAGCAGGGGTCAGTGCTGCTCATACAGTTTATTGTTTAAAAGTATTACCAATTAAAGCTAAAACAAAGAAAAAAAAAATACAAATAATTATTGAATTTGTCCCTCATAAATAACTGCAATTATTACAACACAATTATTACAACATGTTTTTGCATATATTATGCTGCAATCAATCTTTTAAAAATCTGCAATGCAATGTTACAAATAATTATCCTATAAATACGATGAAATCAAACAGAAAAGTTTGTGAATATGTGATGGAAAAAAAGGGTTAAATGAATATGAACAAATAAAGTAATATAAAAGAAATAAATAAGAGTGTAGAAAAAAATTAAAGTAATGATAATAATTAAAAAAACATATAATATAAATATAAAATATAAATATATATATATATATATATATATATATATATATATATATATATACGTATGAATAAATTTCATGAATAAATATATAATATAATAAATAAGCGTGTATAAAAAAATAAATATTTAAAATACTTAATAAATATAAAAATAACTATAAATAAGGGTGTATAAAATAATGAATAAAAATAAATAAGGGCGAGCTATTGATAATAGCAAAATACATCCTGGCTGCCATACCTCTATGTGCTTTCTATGCAAATTCAGTACCTTTTTTTTTTGCCAATATTATCATTTTCTTTTTGTGTGTTTATGGAAATAACTTAACCACTTGACAACTGAGTATTTAAACACCCCTCCTGCCCAGACCAATTTTCAGCTTTCGGTGCTCTCACATTTTGAATGACAATTACTCAGTCATGTATTGCTGTACCCAAATTAATTTTTTATCCTTTTTTCCCCACAAATAGAGCTTTCTTTTAGTGGTATTTGACCACCTCTGGGTTTTTTATTTTTTGCGTTATAAATGAAAAAACACAGAAAATGTTGAAAAAAAACACATTTTTCTTTGTTTCTGTGATAAAAGTTTGCAAATTATTAATTTGTCTTCATACATTTTGGCCACAATTTATACTGCTACATATCTTTGGTAAAAATAACCCAAATTATTGGCTATTATTGGGTCTTTGTGAAAGTTAGAGAGTCTAAAAGCTGTGGTGCAAATCATACAAAATTTATCACATCTGATGCACCGGTGGCCGATCTCATTTCTTGAGACCCGAACAAGCCAGGAAAGTACAAATACACCCCAAATGACCCCCTTTTTTAACCACTTGCAAACTGGGCACTTAAACCCCCCTCAGTCCCAGACCAATTGTCAGCTTTCAGCGCTGATGCACTTTGAATGACAATTGCGCGGGCATACAACACTGTACCCAAATGAAATTTTTATCATTTTTTTCCCACAAATAGAGCTTTCTTTTGGTGGTATTTAGTTACAGCTCGGAGTTTTATTTTTTGCTAAACAAACAAAAAAAGATGCAAAAAAAATAAATAAATAAATCATGTTTTAATAGTTTGTTATAAAATTTTGCAAACGGGTCATTTTTCTCCTTCATTGAAGTGCGCTGATTAGGCGGCACTGATAGGCTGCATTGGTGGGCACTGATAGGCTGCATTGGTGGGCACTGATAGGCTGCATTGGTGGGCACTGATAGGCTGCATTGGTGGGAACTGATAGGCTGCACTGGTGGGCACTGATAGGCATAGTTAAGGCGGCACTAATAGGCACAGATAAGGCGGCACCGATGGGCACAGATAAGGCGGCACTGATGGGCAAAGATGGGCACAGATAAGATAACACGGATGGGTGGCACGGATGGGTGGCACGGATGGGTGGCACGGATGGGCACTGATAGGTACCACTGATAGATGGGACTGATGGGCACTGATAGGTGGCACTGATAGGTGGCTCTGATAGGTGGCACTGCTGGGCACTGATGGGCGGCACTGCTGGGCACTGATGGGCGGCACTGCTGGGCACTGCTGGGCACTGATGGGCGGCACTGGGGTGCAGCACCTTTGAGGCAGATTGTGGGCACTGTGGGTGGCACTGTGGGTGGCACTGCTGGGTGGCACTGTGGGCACTGCTGGGTGGCACTGTGGGCACTGCTGGGTGGCACTATGGGCACTGCTGGGTGGCACTGACGGGGGGCACTTACTTTTTATTAGGGTGACACTGCAGGGGGCAGGTGGGCACTGGCAGGGGGCAGGTGGGCGCTTGCATTGCTGGCCGTGATCGGGACTGATGTCCCGATCACGGCCGCCGGTGATCGGCTTTTTTTTTTTCTAAATACTATCTGAATACTAGCCGATTACCGGCTCCGTTATGTCACCTGATCAGCTGTCATTGGCTGACAGCTGATCACGTGATAAGGGGTCGGGATCGACCCCTTGCACGGATCGGTGATCAGGCGAGTCTCATGGACTCGCCGATCACAGAGCGCGCCGCGCGCGCCCCTCAGGGGGCGCGCAGGCCGCTCGTACACGGGACTACGTCAATAGCCGTAGTCCCGGAAAAGGAGATCCGCGCTGTAGCCGTCATTTGGCTATAGTGCGGATCTCAAGTGGTTAAAGTAGACATTCCAAGATATTTAGTAAGAGGCATGGTGAGCTTTTTGATGTTGTCATTTTTTCCCACAATTCTTTGCAATATTAAGATTTTTTATTTATTTTTATTTTTTCCCACTAAATTGTTATTGTAATAGGTTATTTCTCTCACTTGGCATGTGTATACCACAAATGATGCCCCAAAATAAATTCTGCTACTCCTCCTGAGTATTACCATACCACATGTGTGGGACTTTTCCACAACCTTGCCACTTATAGAGGCCCAACATGCAGGGAGCACTATCAGGTGTTCTAGAAGCATAAATTACATATCTAACTTGTTGACTACCTATTACACTTTTGAAGGCCCTGGAGCACCAGGACAATGAAATGTGACACTAACGTGGCACTGATGACAGATGGCATTAATACGTGGCACTGATGACACGTGACACTGATGTGGCACTGATGACAGATGGCACTAATACCTGCCACTGATGACACATGACACTGATGAAGATGGCACTAATATGTGGCACTGATGACAGATGCCACTTATACGTGGCACTGATGACACGTGGCACTAATACGTGGCACTGATGACACATGGCTCTAATACGTGGCACTGATGACAGATGGCACTAATACGTGGCACTGATGACATGTGACACTGATGACAGATGGCACTTATACATGGCACTGATGACAGATGGCACTTATACATGACACTGGAGACAGATGCCACTGACGACAGGTGGAACTGGGGACAGATGGCACTGACGACAGGTGACACTGGGGACAGATGGCACTGATGACAGGCGGCACTGGGGACAGATGGCACTGACAGGTGGCACTGGGGGCAGATGGCACTGACAGGTGGTAGTGGGGACAGATGGCAGTGGGGAGAGGTGGCAGTGGGGACAGATGGGCACTTTATTTTCATATTTTATATTTATTATTTATTTTTTCCCACTAACCGCTGCATCTCTGACTAAGCGGTTCATCTCTCCTTCCTCAGGTGACGACAGGTGACACTGGGGACAGATGGCACTGATGACAGGCGGCACTGGGGACAGATGGCACTGACAGGTGGCACTGGGGGCAGATGGCACTGACAGGTGGTAGTGGGGACAGATGGCAGTGGGGAGAGGTGGCAGTGGGGACAGATGGGCACTTTATTTTCATATTTTATATTTATTATTTATTTTTTCCCACTAACCGCTGCATCTCTGACTAAGCGGTTCATCTCTCCTTCCTCACACGCTGTCTCTGTGTGAGGAGGGAGAGCCGGTGATGAGAGATGATCTCATATGTTTACATATGAGATTATCTCTCATTGGACACGCCGATCACGCTGTAAACGGCCGCTGCGATTGGCCATTTACAGCAATCTGTGCCTTGGACACGGCCAGCACAGAACTTCCCGATGTGAGCTCGCGGGAGTGCGCATTGCGGAAGTAAACAGGAGGACGTTCAGGGACGCCCTCCCGGCAGTTAGTGTCCGCACTGTAGCTGTCTTTTGGCTATAGCGCTGGCGCAAAGTGGTTAAATATAAAAAAATAAGGGTTTGTAAATAAAACAATCACATTAAAATAATAATAAATATAAAAATAAAAAATTTAAATAAAAGGGTATAAAATAATAAATAAAAATCATATAATATATATAATATAAAATATACTTAATAAATAATAAAAAAAATAGAGATAAATAATTATTGAATTTCTCCCTCATAAATAACTGCAATTATTACAACACAATTATTCCAACATGTACAAAGCAGGCGCAAGTCAGGCGCTAATAGGAGTAAAGTAGGCGCAATCCGAGGTGTTAATATAGATAAAGTAGGCACAATTCTTTTTACTTTATTGAGTGGCATTTAGTTCACACCAGAATGCCGGGTTGGAAGCCGCACGTTTCCTGCACCACCTTCAAAACGCACTGCAGTTGCGATTTGCAGCGGGGTGTTAATATTATGTCATGAAATGCAGGTCACACGCGCAGGGCGCTCGCCTGCACCAGACTGCGTGCTACAGAAGTACTATGCCATCCGCTTGCTGTGCGTTTCCCTTAAAGGAGTGCATGAACTGCTTTTGGTGCAGTTCGGTGCAACTCAGTCCATTCTAAATGAATAGGCTAAAATCGCACACCGCACGTGAATGGCAGAGGAACGCTCAGTACGTTGTTGTGCGATTCCGTGGTGTGGACCGGCCCTTCACTCATCTGTATGCGGAGGCCGAGCTGCAATGCCACTTCATGTGAGCTCTGGTGCATTGCGGGAAAAATGCTCCAAGTCTGCGTTTTAAAAAAAATGAATATAAATAAGGGAGTATAAAAAAAAGGCAAAAATATATATTTGTGAATGCATTTAATGAATAAATATAAAAATAAATATGGGGGTATACAAATAATAAACAACAATAAAATAGTTAATAAATATAAAAATATTTATAAATAAGGGGGTATAAAACAATAAATAACAATAAATAAGGGCGAGCGATTAATAATGCCCATACACCTCCTGGGGGCGCTACTTCTACCTGCTTTCTGTGCAAATTCAGCAGCACAAGGCAGCTTTGTGGTGTGAACAGGGCACAGAGATAACGATGGTTTTCTATGGTCCTGTGTGGTGAGCGGTGCTGATAAAGTGCAGAAAAATGCATCCAGTGTGAATGAGCTCTTAGGTGAGGTTGTCACTTTAGTTTTAAGCCAAACCCGAACGATCTAGCAGCGCACAGTACGTTTTTTGTTTTTGTTTTAGTTTTAGGGTGCTTTCACGCTGCAGCCGCCCGAGCGTTAGAGGTAAAGTTCCGCTCGTTTTAGCGCCTCTTTAACGCTGTTCGGGTGGTAACAGGGCACTTTTAACCCCCAAGAAGGGGCTCAAAAGGGGTTAAAAGCGCCCCGTGTTGCAGCCATTTCAGAAGCACTGCCCATTCATTCCAAAGGGCAGAGGCGGTCTGGGAGCCTTGGTATACAGCGCCGCTAAACCGCCCCAAAGATGCTGCTTGCAGGACTTTTTCAAACGTCCCGCCAGCGCACCGCCCCAGTATGAGAGCATACTAGAATAGGAAAATCCCCTTCAGTAGTAAATTTAATTAATAATGCATAGCATAGTCATCATGACAATTAAAATTTTGTCAGCGGCTGCTTTTGTTTTTTTTCTAACACCCTCCCCCAACCAGCGGACTTATCTAACAACCTCCCCCCACCAGCGGACTTATCTAACACCCTCCCCCCACCAGCGCACTTATCTAACAACCTCCCCCCACCAGCGGACTTATCTAACATCCTCCCCCCACCAGCGGACTTATCTAACACCCCCCCACCAGCGAAATGATCTAACACCCTCCCCCCCCACCAGCGGACTTATCTAAGACCCCCCCACCAGCGGACTTATCTAATACTCTCCCCCACCAGCGAACTTATCTAACACCCCACCCCCTACCAGCGGACTTATCTAACACCATCCCCCCACCAGCGAACTTATCTAACACTCTCCCCCCCACCATCTGACTTATCTAACACTCTCCCCCCACCAGCGGACTTATCTAACACCCCCCCACATGCAGACTTATCTAACACCCTCCCCCCACCATCGGACTTATCTAACACTCTCCCCCCACCATCGGACTTATCTAACACTCTCCCCCCACCAGCGGACTTATCTAACACCCTCCCCCACCAGCAGACTTATCTAACACCCTCCCCCCACCATCGGACTTATCTAACACTCTCCCCCCACCAGCGGACTTATCTAACACCCCCCCACATGCAGACTTATCTAACACCCTCCCCCCACCAGCGGACTTATCTAACGCACTCCCCACATGCGGACTTATCTAACACCCTCCTCCCACCAGCGGACTTATCTAACACCCTCCCCCACCAGCGGACTTATCTAACAACCTCCCCCCACCAGCGGACTTATCTAACAACCTCCCCCCACCAGCGGACTTATCTAACACCCTCCCCCCACCAGCGAACTTATCTAACACCCCCCCCACCAGCGGACTTATCTAACACCCTCCTCCCCACCAGTGGACTTATCTAACAACCTCCCCCCACCAGCAGACTTATCTAACACCCTCCCCCCACCAGCGGACTTATCTAACACCCTCCCCCACCAGCGGACTTATCTAACACCCTCCCCCCACCAGCGGACTTATCTAACAACCTCCCCCCCACCAATGGACTTATCTAACAACCTCCCTCCACCAGCGGACTTATCTAACAACCTACCCCCACTAGCGGACTTATCTAACACCCTCCCCCCACCAGTGGACTTATCTAACACCCTCCCCCCCACCAGCGGACTTATCTAACACCCTCCCCCCACCAGCGGACATATCTAACACCCTCCCCACACCAGCCAACTTATCTAACACCCTCCCACCACCAGTGGACTTATCTAACACCATGAGGGCCATCCATACGCTGCACATAGAGGACTGCTTTGCCGTTTGTAATTTGTGGTTGGACTACAGCTTCCAGTTTTCCTTTTGGGCTTATTTCCTGGGAATGGGACAAGGCAACCCTGGGTGCAAGTCATATACATGCTAATTCAGCTTGACACACACATGAAGGTGGACTTGAAACATCCAGATAGCCATTGTTTGTTCCAATTAATGTCTCACATAGAAACAAAAACCCCCCTTGCCATAGAATCCGTCTAAATGATCTGGAAGTAATTTGCAGGATATCCTGTACTTGGTTGACATCTCGATAGTATTTGAAGTACTCTTCAGACATACTTATATTTTTCTAAATGGCAGGCATTTTGATCCTCGAACTTACACCTCACTAGATTGCTATATCATCAAGTTTGTTCACCCCTGATGAAGGTTCTTAATTATCAGCAACTGGAAACGCGTTGGGTGTGGGTGATATAGGACAAGCATTGTTTTAATCATATTTTGTTCTATATATATGTTTGTTTATTAATACACCAGGAGGACATTGTTTAGCCCATTTGTACTTCCTGGTAATATTATGTACATTGTGTAATTTATGAATAAAAATTGTATATTATTGTGTCCATTTGTGTCCGGAGTTGATGGTCATTTAAAATCTCACCCATTCAGGGGGAAGCCTTTTTTTTTGATAAGTATATAGGGATTGGACCACTTCACAGTTTTTTGACCCATTTTCAGTTCTTTTCTCGTTTATATGCTAAAGAAAAGCAGGCCCAAACCATGATGCTGCCACCACCATGTTTGACAGTGGGGATGGTGTGTTGAGGGTGATGAGCTGTGTTGCTTTTACGCCAAACATATCGTTTTGCATTGTGGGCAAAAAGTTGGATTTTGGTTTCATCTGACCAGAGCACCTTCTTCCACATGTATGGTGTGTCTCCCAGGTGGTTTGTGGCAAACGTTAGACGAGACTTTTTATGGATATCTTTGAGAAATGGCTTTCTTATTGCCACTCTTCCATAAAGGCCAGATTTGTACAGTGTACGACTGATTGTTGTCCTATGGACAGACTCTCCCACCTCAGCTGTAGTTCTCTGCAGTTCATCCAGAGTGATCATGGGCCTCTTGGCTGCATCTCTGATCCGTCTTCTCCTTGTCTGAGCTGAAAGTTTAGAGGGACGGCCAGGTCTTGGTAGATTTGCAGTGGTCTGATACTCCTTCCATTTCAAAATGATCACTTGCACAGTGCTCCTTGGGATGTTTAAAGCTTGGGAAATCTTTTTTTATCCAAATCCGGCTTTAAACTTCTCCACAACAGTATTACGGACCTGCCTGGTGTGTTCCTTGGTCTTCATGATGCTCTCTGCGCTTTCAACAGAACCCTGAGACTATCACAGAGCAGTTGCATTTATACAGAGACTTGAACTTCTGGAGTGAGTTTGCTGCACTGAAAGTAAAGGGGCAGAATAATTTTGCACACACCACTTTTCAGTTTTTTATTTTCTAAAAAAGTTTAAATTATCCAACAGATTTCGTTCCACTTCACAATTGTGTCCCACTTGTTGGTGATTCTTCACAAAAAATTTAAATTTTATATCTTTATGTTTGAAGCCTGAAATGTGGCAAAAGGTTGAAAAGTTCAAAGGGGCCGAATACTTTTGCAAGGCACTGTATATCATCAATGTAGCGCTTCACAAATATGTTGATGAATTTGATCAAAACCATAAGAGTGTAACACCAATAAATCAAAGTTCCAAACGGCAACATTTGTATCCAATCTTCTTTATCTCAGGTTAGGGTCACACTTGTGCAGATCCAGTGTGACCCGTCTGCACAGACACAGTACCCCGTTCATTTGAATCACCTGCTGTACCTGCGGGAAATGGGGGAAAAAAGCCCTGACCCTTGCTTTAAAACAGACAGAACTGTACGGTACTGACGGACTTTGTGGTTTTGCGTACCTGAAAACACGCCGCGCTTTCCTATGTGTGGGGGGAGATTAAGAGGTGATGACACCCACTGTGCATCTGCTAAAGGGCAGCACATATTTCCTGCAGGTTGGGGAACGTGTGCGATTAGCATGTGTTTCCCATCCCACATATGTCTGATTCTAGTCTTAGTAGCTCATTTTTTCTTTTTTTGTTGTAAACTCTGCTTCTTCGCTGGTCTTCTGTTCTCCAGGGCCGCCATCTTGACTGTGGGAAGCCGGCTGTGACTTCCTGCTGTTCCACAGCTGGCCCCCCACTGCTCATGTGCGAGATGTACTGCACTTTCACACTGGTCCCGCAACTCCTAGGGCATGAGACGTGTCCCAGGAGGCTGCGGGAGTGGGGGAGGGGGGAAGCAGAACCTCGGCTTTTCTCACCTAGGGGGGAGGAGCAGAAGTGGGAGTGGGTACCTGTCAGAAAAAGGAACCCACTCCAAAAAATAAGTTGCTATAGCGGTAGAGGAGAGGGGAGGAATATGGGCAGAACTTCACTTTTTAATCACAAATCTACAAATATTGTGTAAATCTATAGCAGAAGGTCGCCCAGTATTGGGATGGAAGGGATCACTTGTGCACTCAAAACATCTCACTAATGTTTTGGCAGTCTGATTGACACCAGTTAGGTTCCTTATTCTGTCAGTAATTCCTCTGATAAATGTCACTCACAGACACTTCACTAGAGCTGATCATCAGCATCAACCTTCTGCTTTACACATTCAGGATGGCAAAAGGCAGGCTCAGAGCTCTGAGCAGAGCGACCTCGTGTGGTGAATATGCTGCATTACATGTGAGCTGAGGATGCTTTATCTATCTTTTACCAGCAGGGGTCAGTGCTGCTCATACAGTTTATTGTTTAAAAGTATTACCAAGTAAAGCTAAAACAAAGAAAAAAAAAACTCCATACAAATAATTATTGAATTTCTCCCTCATAAATAACTGCAATTATTACAACACAATTATTACAACATGTTTTTACATATATTATGCTGCAATCAATCTTTTAAAAATCTGCAATGCAATGTTACAAATAATTATCCTATAAATGCGATGAAATCAAACAGAAAAGTTTGTGAATATGTGATGGAAAAAAAGGGTTAAATTAATATGAACAAATAAAGTAATATAAAAGAAATAAATAAGAGTGTAGAAAAAAATTAAAGTAATGATAATAATTAAAAAAAATATATAATATAAATATAAAATATAAATATATATATACGTATGAATAAATTTCATGAATAAATATATAATATAATAAATAAGCGTGCATAAAAAATAATAATAATATTTACAATAGTTAATAAATATAAAAATCACTATAAATAAGGGTGTATAAAATAATGAATAAAAATAAATAAGGGCGAGCGATTGATGATAGCAAAATACATCCTGGCTGCCCTACCTCTATGTGCTTTCTATGCAAATTCAGTACCTTTTTTTTTGCCAATATTATCATTTTCTTTTTGTGTGTTTATGGAAAGAACTTAACCACTTGACAACTGGGCATTTAAACCCCCCACCTGCCCAGACCAATTTTCAGCTTTCGGTGCTCTCACATTTTCAATGACAATTACTCAGTCATGTATTGCTGTACCCAAACAAATTTTTTATCCTTTTTTCCCCACAAATAGAGCTTTCTTTTGGTGGTATTTGACCACCTCTGGGTTTTTTATTTTTTGCGTTATAAATGAAAAAACACCGAAAATGTTGAAAAAAAAAAAATTTTTCTTTGTTTCTGTGATAAAAGTTTGCAAATTATTAATTTTTCTTCATACATTTTGGCCACAATTTATACTGCTACATATCTTTGGTAAAATTAACCCAAATTATTGGCTATTATTTGGTCTTTGTGAAAGTTAGAGAGTCTAAAAGCTGTGGTGCAAATCATACAAAATTGATTACATCTGATGCACTGGTGGCCGATCTCATTTCTTGAGACCCGAACAAGCCAGGAAAGTACAAATACCCAACAAATGACCCCTTTTTTTTAAAGTAGACATTCCAAGGTATTTAGTAAGAGGCATGTTGAGCTTTTTGATGTTGTCATTTTTTCCCACAATTCTTTGCAATATTAAGATTTTTTATTTATTTTTATTTTTTTCCACTAAATTGTCAGTGTAATAGGTTATTTCTCTCACTTGGCATGTGTATACCACAAATGATGCCCCAAAATAAATTCTGCTACTCCTCCTGAGTATTACCATACCACATGTGTGGGACTTTTCCACAGCCTTGCCACTTAGAGAGGTCCAACATGCAAGGAGCACCATCAGGTGTTCCAGAAGCATAAATTACACATCTAACTGGTTGACTACCTATTACACTTTTGAAGGCCCTGGAGCACCAGGACAATGACATGTGACACTGACGTGGCACTGATGACAGATGGCATTGATACGTGGCACTGATGACACATGACACTGATGTGGCACTGATGACAGATGGCACTAATACGTGCCACTGATGAAACATGACACTGATGAAGATGGCACTAATATGTGGCACTGATGACAGATGGCACTTATACGTGGCACTGATGACACGAGGCACTAATACGTGGCACTGATGACACGTGACACTGATGACAGATGACACTGATACGCGGCATTGATGACACGTGACACTGATAACAGATGGCACGTGACACTGACAGATGGCACTGATACGTGGCACTGATGACAGATGGCACTAATACGTGACACCAATGACACATGACACTGATATGGCACTGATGACAGATAGCACTATGTGGCACTGATGACAGATGGCACTATGTGGCACTGATGACACGTGGCACTGATGTGGCACTGATGACAGATGGCACTATGTGGCACTGATGACACGTGGCACTGATGACAGATGGCACTTATACGTGGCACTGATTACAGATGGCACTTATACATGACACTGGGGACAGATGCCACTGACGACAGGTGGAACTGGGGACACATGGCACTGACGACAGGTGGCACTGGGGACAGATGGCATTGATGACAGGCGGCACTGGGGGCAGATGGCACTGACAGGTGGCACTGGGGGCAGATGGCACTGACAGGTGGTAGTGGGGACAGATGGCAGTGGGGAGAGGTGGCAGTGGGGACAGATGGGCACTTTATTTTCATTTTTTATATTTATTATTAATTTTTTCCCACTAACCGCTGCATCTCTGACTAAGCGGTTCATCTCTCCCTCCTCACACGCTGTCTCTGTGTGAGGAGGGAGAGCCGGTGATGAGAGATGATCTCATATGTTTACATATGAGATTATCTCTCATTGGACACGCCAATCGAGCTGTAAACGGCCGCTGCGATTGGCCATTTACAGCAATCTGTGCCTTGGACATGGTCAGCACAGAACTTTCCCGATGCGTGCTCGCGGGAGAGCGCATTGCGGAAGTAAACAGGAGGACACAAAAAAAAGAAAAAAGATTAAATATAAAAAAATAAGGGTTTGTAAATAAAACAATCACATTAAAATAATAATAAATATAAAAATAAAAAATTTAAATAAAAGGGTATAAAATAATAAATAAAAATCATATAATATATATATAATATAAAATATATATACTTAATATATAAAATATATACTTAATAAATAATAAAAAAAATAGAGATAAATAATTATTGAATTTCTCCCTCATAAATAACTGCAATTATTACAACACAATTATTCCAACATGTTTTTACATATATTATGCTGCAATAATTTTTTTACAAAATCTGCAAATAAATAATTATACTATAAATAATTATCTTATAAATGTGATGAAATCAAGCAGAAAAGATTGTGAATATGTGATGTAACTTTTTGTTTATTGTCAATGTTATCATTTTCTTTTTGTGTGTTTATTTAAAAAACTTAAACACATTTCAAAAAATAAAAATAAATAAAGGTGTCTAAACACAAAAAAAGAAAAAGGATTAAATATAAGAAAAAATAAGGGTGTGTGTGTAAATAAAACAATCACTCACATATAAAAACAAATATAAATAAGAGTGCATAAAAATAATAAATATAATAATTAGTAAATATAGAAATAAAAATGTAAATAAAGGGGTATAAAATAATAAATAAAAACCTTAAATATACATTTTTATTTTATTTTATATTATATATATTATATTTATGTTTTTTATTGCCAATGATAACATTGGCATATAAAATAACATTGACATATAAAATAATAAAAACCTTAAATACAATATACAATATTTTATTTTCTATTTATTTTCTATTATATATATTATATTTATATTTTTTATTTATTATTATTATATTTTATATTTATATATTATTATATTTTTTAATTTTTTTAATTTTTATTATTATTATTTAGGCTGCTCTAGAATAAAAATGTAAATAAAGGGGTATAAAATAATAAATGAAAACCTTAAACATAATATTTTCTATTATATTTATGTTTTTTATTTTATAAAAAATATATATATATTATTTATTTTTTTAAAGAAGGAAAAAAAAAGCGGGCTGTGTGGATTGGCCATATTTCCCCACGAGGCTTGAACTCATGGACAACACGACCAATCCAACAGCCCCACCGAGACGGCTTCTACCGTGAGGCGCCACCGCTCCCGGCACTTATAATATGTTACTCTCTTAATCTTGAAGCACGCATTCTCAGTGACGTCATCAGCTCAACACTGCCATCTACAGGTATTACTGAGAATTACACCCGCACGCTGCTGAGCAGCAGGGACGCTCTCTGCTCTATCAAACCTGCGTACAAGCTGTAACTCGGAAGGACCCTAGCGTCGCTTAGCAACCACCCGTCCTTGGCAACCGGAGTGCGACCATAGTAACCCACAGACTGCAAGGTATGTAGGGGGGGTCTGCACTACTGAGGGGGTCTGCTGCACTGAGGGGGGTCTGCACTACTGAGGGGGGACCTGCATTGAGAGGGGTCTGCACTACTGAGGGGGGGTCTGCTGCACTGAGGGGGGTCTGCTGCACTGAGGGGGGGTCTGCTGCACTGAGGGGGGTCTGCTGCACTGAGGGGGGTCTGCACTACTGAGGGGGGGTCTGCATTGAGAGGGGTCTGCACTACTGAGGGGGGTCTGCACTACTGAGGGGGGTCTGCTGCACTGAGGGGGTCTACACTACTGAGGGGGGTCTACACTACATAGGGGGGTCTGCACTGAGGGGGAGTCTACATTTCTGTGGAGGGGGGTCTGCACTACTGAGGGGGAGGGTCTGCACTACTGAGGGTGAGGGTCTGCACTACTGAGGGGGAAGTCTGCACTACTGAGGGGGGGGGTCCTGCACTACTAGGGGGGTCTGCACTGAGGGGGAGTCTGCACTACTGAGGGGGAGGGTCTGTGCTGAGGGGGGGTCTGCACTACTGTGGGGGGAGCCTGCACTACTGAGGGGGGTCCTGCACTACTTTGGGGGTCTACACTACTGAAGGGGTCTGCACTGCTGGGGGGGTGTCTGCACGGCTGGGGGTCTCCAATGCTGGGGGTGTCTGTAATAAGGGGGTGTCTGTACTGCTGGGAGGTCCTGCACTGAGTGGGGGTCTCTGCACTACTGAGGGGGGTCTTCACTGAGGGGGAGTCTGCACTACTGAGGGGGGGTCTGCACTGGGGGGTGTCTGCACTGGGAGGTATTTGTACTGCTGGGGTGGTCCTGCTCTGAGGGGGGGGGTCTGTACTAAGTGGGGTGTCTGCACTGCTGGGGGGTCTGTACTGCTGGGGTTCTGCACTGAGGTAGGGGGTGTCTGTACTGCTGGGGTTCTGCACTGAGGTAGGGGGTGTCTGTACTGCTGGGGGGTCTGCACTGTACTGATGGAGGTCAGCAATCTGTGTCCTTCAGGGGCTGCATACAGTATACTGCATACTTTGTTGTTCGAAATGAATATAAGCTGTTGCCTGGGTACTGTGCCACATGGGTGTGGTAATCTGTTGTTCAATGGCATTAGTTATTTTTTTTTGGGGGGGGGCCCATACAACATTTTGCTATGGGGCCCTGTGATTTCTAGTTACGCCCCTGCCAGGCGGTCTCCCATCCAGGTACTAACCAGGCACGACCCTGCTTAGCATCCGAGATCAGACGAGATCGAGCGCATTCAGGGTGATGTGGCTGTAGGCGAACTTGCACGCTACTTACAACTCTCTTGACAAAAGCCAAGGTGGTCACCTCGGGCAATCGAGGGGAAAAATACAGCAGGTCGCCAAAGCCAACAACATAATGGAAAAAAGCCTACGGCACCTGGTATTCTCAGGCGGTCTCCCATCCTGGTACTAACCAGGCCCGACCCTGCTTAGCATCCGAGATCAGATGAGATTGAGCGCATTCACGGTGATGTGGCTGTAGGCGATCTTGCACCCTACTTACAACTCTCTTGACAAAAGCCATGGTGGTCACCTCGGGCAATCGAGGGGAAAAATACAGCAGGTCGCCAAAGCCAACAACATAATGGAAAAAAGCCTACGGCACCTGGTATTCTCAGGCGGTCTCCCATCCTGGTACTAACCAGGCCCGACCCTGCTTAGCATCCGAGATCAGACGAGATCGAGCGCATTCCGGGTGATGTGGCAGTAGGCAATCTTGCACCCTACTTACAACTCTCTTGACAAAAGCCAAGGTGGTCACCTCGGGCAATCGAGAGGAAAAATACAGCAGGTCGCCAAAGCCAACAACATAATGGAAAAAAGCCTACGGCACCTGGTATTCCCAGGCGGTCTCCCATCCAGGTACTAACCAGGCCTGACCCTGCTTAGCATCCGAGATCAGATGAGACCGCGCGCATTCAGGGTGATGTGGCCGTAGGTGATCTTGCACCCTACTTACAACTCTCTTGACAAAAGCCAAGGTGGTCACCTCGGGCAATCAGGAGGAAAAATACAGCAGGTCGCCAAAGCCAACAACATAATGGAAAAAAGCCTACGGCACCTAGTATTCCCAGGCGTTCTCCCATCCAGGTACTAATCAGGCCCGACCCTGCTTAGCATCCGAGATCAGACAAGATCGAGCGCATTCAGGGTGATGTGGCCGTAGGTGATCTTGCACCCTACTTACAACTCTCTTGAAAAAAGCCAAGGTGGTCACCTCAGGCAATCGATAAGAAAAATACAGCAGGTCGCCAAAGCCAACAACATAATGGAAAAAAGCCTACGGCACCTGGTATTCCCAGGCGGTCTCCCATGCAGGTACTAACCAGGCCGACCCTGCTTAGCATCCGAGATCAGACGAGATTGAGCGCATTCAGGGTGATGTAGCCGTAGGCAAACTTGCACCCTACTTACAACTCTCTTGACAAAAGCCAAGGTGGTCACCTCGTGCAATCGAGAGGAAAAATACAGCAGGTCGCCAAAGCCAACAACATAATGGAAAAAAGCCTACGGCACCTGGTATTCCCAGGCGGTCTCCCATCCAGGTACTAACCAGGCCCGACCCTGCTTAGCATCCGAGATCAGACGAGATCGAGCGCATTCAGGGTGATGTGGCCGTAGGCGATCTTGCACCCTACTTACAACTCTCTTGACAAAAGCCAAGGTGGTCACCTCGGGCAATCGAGGCGAAAAATACAGCAGGTCGCCAAAGCCAACAGCATAATGGAAAAAAGCCTACAGCACCTGGTATTCCCAGGCGGTCTCCCATCCAGGTACTAACCAGGCCCAACCCTGCTTAGCATCCGAGATCAGACGAGATCGAGCACATTCAGGGTGATGTGGCTGTAGGCGATCTGGCACCCTACTTACAACTCTCTTGACAAAAGCCAAGGTGGTCACCTCGGGCAATCGAGAGGAAAAATACAGCAGGTCGCCAAAGCCAACAACATAATGGAAAAAAGCCTACGGCACCTGGTATTCCCAGGCGGTCTCCCATCCAGGTACTAACCAGGCCTGACCCTGCTTTGCATCCGAGTTCAGACGAGATCGAGCGCATTCAGGGTGATGTGGCCATAGGCTATCTTGCACCCTACTTACAACTCTCTTGACAAAAGCCAAGGTGGTCACCTCGGGCAATCGAGAGGAAAAATACAGCAGGTCGCCAAAGCCAACAACATAATGGAAAAAAGCCTACGGCACCTGGTATTCGCAGGCGGTCTCCCATCCAGGTACTAACCAGGCCCGACCCTGCTTAGCATCCGAGATCAGACGAGATCAAGCGCAATCAGGGTAATGTGGCCGTAGGCGATCTTGCACCCTACTTACAACTCTCTTGACAAAAGCCAAGGTGGTCACCTCGGGCAATCGAGATGAAAAATACAGCAGGTCGCCAAAGCCAACAGCATAATGGAAAAAAGCCTACGGCACCTGGAATTCCCAGGCGGTCTCCCATCCAAGTACTAACCAGGCCCGACCCTGCTTAGCATCCGAGATCAGACGAGATCCAGCGCATTCAGGGTGATGTGGCCATAGGCTATGTTGCACTCTACTTACAACTCTCTTGACAAAAGCCAAAGTGGTCACCTCAGGCAATCGAGAGGAAAAATACAGCAGGTCGCCAAAGCCAACAACATAATGGAAAAAAGCCTACGGCACCTGGTATTCGCAGGCGGTCTCCCATCCAGGTACTAACCAGGCCCAACCCTGCTTAGCATCCGAGATCAGACGAGATCAAGCGCAATCAGGGTGATGTGGCCGTAGGCGATCTTGCACCCTACTTACAACTCTCTTGACAAAAGCCAAGGTGGTCACCTCGGGCAATCGAGAGGAAAAATACAGCAGGTCGCCAAAGCCAACAACATAATGGAAAAAAGCCTACGGCACCTGACATTCCCAGGCGGTCTCCCATCCAGGTACTAACCAGGCCTGACCCTGCTTAGCATCCGAGATCAGACGAGATCGAGCGCATTCAGGGTGATGTGGCCGTAGGCGATCTTTGCACCCTACTTACAACTCTCTTGACAAAAGCCTAAGTGGTCACCTCGGGCAATCGAGAGGAAAAATACAGCAGGTCGCCAAAGCCAACAACATAATGGAAAAAAGCCTACGGCACCTGGTATTCGCAGGCGGTCTCCCATCCAGGTACTAACCAGGCCCGACCCTGCTTAGCATCCGAGATCAGACGAGATCAAGCGCAATCAGGGTGATGTGGCCGTAGGCGATCTTGCACCCTACTTACAACTCTCTTGACAAAAGCCAAGGTGGTCACCTCGGGCAATCGAGAGGAAAAATACAGCAGGTCGCCAAAGCCAACAACATAATGGAAAAAAGCCTACGGCACCTGACATTCCCAGGCGGTCTCCCATCCAGGTACTAACCAGGCCTGACCCTGCTTAGCATCCGAGATCAGACGAGATCGAGCGCATTCAGGGTGATGTGGCCGTAGGCGATCTTTGCACCCTACTTACAACTCTCTTGACAAAAGCCAAAGTGGTCACCTCGGGCAATCGAGAGGAAAAATACAGCAGGTCGCCAAAGCCAACAACATAATGGAAAAAAGCCTACGGCACCTGGTATTCCCAGGCGGTCTCCCATCCAGGTACTAACCAGGCCCGACCCTGCTTAGCATTCGAGATCAGACGAGATCGAGCGCATTCAGGGTGATGTGGCCGTAGGCGATCTTGCACCCTACTTACAACTCTCTTGACTAAAGCCAAGGTGGTCACCTCGGGCAATCGAGAGGAAAAATACAGCAGGTCGCCAAAGCCAACAACATAATGGAAAAAAGCCTACGGCACCTGGTATTCCCAGGCGGTCTCCCATCCAGGTACTAACCAGGCCTGACCCTGCTTAGCATCCGAGATCAAGCGCATTCAGGGTGATGTGGCCGTAGGTGATCTTGCACCCTACTTACAACTCTCTTGACAAAAGCCAAGGTGGTCACCTCGGGCAATCGAGAGGAAAAATACAGCAGGTCGCCAAAGCCAACAACATAATGGAAAAAAGCCTACGGCACCTGGTATTCCCAGGCGGTCTCCCATGCAGGTACTAACCAGGCCAGACCCTGCTTAGCATCCGAGATCAGACGAGATCGAGCGCATTCAGGGTGATGTGGCCGTAAGCTATCTTGCACCCTACTTACAACTCTCTTGACAAAAGCCAAGGTGGTCACCTCGGGCAATCGAGAGGAAAAATACAGCAGGTCGCCAAAGCCAACAACATAATGGAAAAAAGCCTACGGCACCTGGTATTGCCAGGCGGTCTCCCATCCAGGTACTAACCAGGCCCGACCCTGCTTAGCATCCAAGATAAGACGAGATAGAGCACATTCAGGGTGATGTAGCCGTAGGCAATCTTGCACACTACTTACAACTCTCTTGACAAAAGCCAAGGTGGTCACCTCGGGCAATCGAGAGGAAAAATACAGCAGGTCGCCAAAGCCAACAACATAATGGAAAAAAGCCTACAGCACCTGGTATTCCCAGGCAGTCTCCCATCCGGGTACTAACCAGGCCCGACCCTGCTTAGCATCCGAGATCAGACGAGATCGAGCGCATTCAGGGTGATGTGGCCGTAGGTGATCTTGCACCCTACTTACAACTCTCTTGACAAAAGCCAAGGTGGTCACCTCGGGCAATCGAGACGAAAAATACAGCAGGTCGCCAAGCCGACAACATAATGGAAAAAAGCCTACAGCACCTGGTATTCCCAGGCGGTCTCCCATCCGGGTACTAACCAGGCCCGACCCTGCTTAGCATCCGAGATCAGACGAGATCGAGCGCATTCAGGGTGATGTGACCGTAGGCAATCTTGCACCCTACTTACAACTCTCTTGACAAAAGCCAAGGTGGTCACCTCGGGCAATCGAGAGGAAAAATACAGCAGGTCGCCAAAGCCAACAACATAATGGAAAAAAGCCTACGGCACCTGGTATTCCCAGGCGGTCTCCCATCCGGGTACTAACCAGGCCCGACCCTGCTTAGCATCCGAGATCAGACGAGATCGAGCACATTCAGGGTGATGTGGCCGTAGGCAATCTTTGCACCCTACTTACAACTCTCTTGACAAAAGCCAAGGTGGTCACCTCGGGCAATCGAGGCGAAAAATACAGCAGGTCGCCAAAGCCAACAACATAATGGAAAAAAGCCTACGGCACCTGGTATTCCCAGGCGGTCTCCCATCCAGGTACTAACCAGGCCCGACTCTGCTTAGCATCCGAGATCAGACGAGATCGAGCGCATTCAGGGTGATGTGGCCGAAGGCGATCTTGCACCCTACTTACAACTCTCTTGACAAAAGCCAAGGTGGTCACCTCAGGCAATCGAGAGGAAAAATACAGCAGGTCGCCAAAGCCAACAACATAATGGAAAAAAGTCTACGGCACCTGGTATTCCCAGGTGGTCTCCCATCCAGGTACTAACCAGGCCCGACCCTGCTTCCCATCCGAGATCAGACGAGATCGAGCGCATTCAGGGTGATGTGGCCGTAGGCGATTTTGCACCTTACTTACAACTCTCTTGACAAAAGCCAAGGTGGTCACCTCAGGCAATCGAGAGGAAAAATACAGCAGGTCGCCAAAGCCAACAACATAATGGAAAAAAGCCTACGGCACCTGGTATTCCCAGGCGGTCTCCCATCCAGGTACTAACCAGGCCTGACCCTGCTTAGCATCCGAGATCAAGCGCATTCAGGGTGATGTGGCCGTAGGTGATCTTGCACCCTACTTACAACTCTCTTGACAAAAGCCAAGGTGGTCACCTCGGGCAATCGAGAGGAAAAATACAGCAGGTCGCCAAAGCCAACAACATAATGGAAAAAAGACTACGGCACCTAGTATTCCCACGCGTTCTCCCATCCAGGTACTAACCAGGCCCGACCCTGCTTAGCATCCGAGATCAGACGAGATCGAGCGCATTCAGGGTGATGTGGCCGTAGGCGATCTTGCACCCTACTTACAACTCTCTTGACAAAAGCCAAGGTGGTCACCTCAGGCAATCGATAGGAAAAATACAGCAGGTCGCCAAAGCCAACAACATAATGGAAAACAGCCTACGGCACCTGGTATTCCCAGGCGGTCTCCCATGCAGGTACTAACCAGGCCAGACCCTGCTTAGCATCCGAGATCAGACGAGATCGAGCGCATTCAGGGTGATGTGGCCGTAAGCTATCTTGCACCCTACTTACAACTCTCTTGACAAAAGCCAAGGTGGTCACCTCGGGCAATCGAGAGGAAAAATACAGCAGGTCGCCAAAGCCAACAACATAATGGAAAAAAGCCTACAGCACCTGGTATTCCCAGGTGGTCTCCCATCCGGGTACTAACCAGGCCTGACTCTGCTTAGCATCCGAGATCAGACGAGATCGAGCACATTCAGGGTGATGTGGCCGTAGGCAATTTTGCCCCCTACTTACAACTCTCTTGACAAAAGCCAAGGTGGTCACCTCGGGCAATGGAGAGGAAAAATACAGCAGGTCGCCAAAGCCAACAGCATAATGGAAAAAAGCCTACGGCACCTGGTATACCCAGGCGGTCTCCCATCCGGGTACTAACCAGGCCCGACCCTGCTTAGCAACTTAGATCAGACGAGATAGAGCGCATTCAGGGTGATGTGGCCGTAGGCGATCTTGCACCCTACTTACAACTCTCTTGACAAAAGCCAAGGTGGTCACCTCGGGCAATCGAGAGGAAAAATACAGCAGGTCGCCAAAGCCAACAACATAATGGAAAAAAGCCTACGGCACCTGGTATTCCCAGGCGGTCTCCCATCCAGGTACTAACCAGGCCCGACCCTGCTTAGCATCCAAGATAAGACGAGATAGAGCACATTCAGGGTGATGTGGCCGTAGGCAATCTTGCACACTACTTACAACTCTCTTGACAAAAGCCAAGGTGGTCACCTCGGGCAATCGAGAGGAAAAATACAGCAGGTCGCCAAAGCCAACAACATAATGGAAAAAAGCCTACAGCACCTGGTATTCCCAGGCGGACTCCCATCCGGGTACTAACCAGGCCCGACCCTGCTTAGCATCCGAGATCAGACGAGATCGAGCGCATTCAGGGTGATGTGGCCGTAGGTGATCTTGCACCCTACTTACAACTCTCTTGACAAAAGCCAAGGTGGTCACCTCGGGCAATCGAGACGAAAAATACAGCAGGTCGCCAAAGCCGACAACATAATGGAAAAAGCCTACAGCACCTGGTATTCCCAGGCGGTCTCCCATCCGGGTACTAACCAGGCCCGACCCTGCTTAGCATCCGAGATCAGACGAGATCGAGCGCATTCAGGGTGATGTGATCGTAGGCAATCTTGCACCCTACTTACAACTCTCTTGACAAAAGCCAAGGTGGTCACCTCGGGCAATCGAGAGGAAAAATACAGCAGGTCGCCAAAGCCAACAACATAATGGAAAAAAGCCTACGGCACCTGGTATTCCCAGGCGGTCTCCCATCCGGGTACTAACCAGGCCCGACCCTGCTTAGCATCCGAGATCAGACGAGATTGAGCGCATTCAGGGTGATGTGGCCGTAGGCGATCTTGCACCCTACTTACAACTCTCTTGACAAAAGCCAAGGTGGTCACCTCGGGCAATCGAGAGGAAAAATACAGCAGGTCGCCAAAGCCAACAACATAATGGAAAAAAGCCTACAGCACCTGGTATTCCCAGGCGGTCTCCCATCCGGGTACTAACCAGGCCCAACCCTGCTTAGCATCCGAGATCAGGCGAGATCGAGCGCATTCAGGGTGATGTGACCGTAGGCGATCTTGCACCCTACTTACAACTCTTTTGACAAAAGCCAAGGTGGTCACCTCGGGCAATCGAGAGGAAAAATACAGCAGGTCGCCAAAGCCAACAACATAATGGAAAAAAGCCTACGGCACCTGGTATTCCCAGGTGGTCTCCCATCCGGGTACTAACCAGGCCCGACCCTGCTTAGCATCCGAGATCAGACGTGATCGAGCACATTCAGGGTGATGTGGCCATAGGCGATCTTGCACCCTACTTACAACTCTCTTGACAAAAGCCAAGGTGGTCACCTCGGGCAATAGAGAGGAAAAATACAGCAGGTCGCCAAACCCAACAACATAATGGAAAAAAGCCTACGGCACCTGGTATTCCCAGGCGGTCTCCCATCCAGGTACTAACAAGGCCCGATCCTGCTTAGCATCCGAGATCAGACGAGATCGAGCGCATTCAGGGTGATGTGGCCATAGGCGATCTTGCACCCTACTTACAACTCTCTTGACAAAAGCCAAGGTGGTCACCTCGGGCAATAGAGAGGAAAAATACAGCAGGTCGCCAAAGCCAACAACATAATGGAAAAAAGCCTACAGCACCTGGTATTCCCAGGCGGTCTCCCATTCGGGTACTAACCAGGCCCGACCCTGCTTAGCATCCGAGATCAGACGAGATCGAGCACATTCAGGGTGATGTGGCCATAGGCGATCTTGCACCCTACTTACAACTCTCTTGACAAAAGCCAAGGTGGTCACCTCGGGCAATAGAGAGGAAAAATACAGCAGGTCGCCAAACCCAACAACATAATGGAAAAAAGCCTACGGCACCTGGTATTCCCAGGCGGTCTCCCATCCAGGTACTAACCAGGCCCGACGCTGCTTAGCATCCGAGATCAGACGAGATCGAGCCCATTCAGGGTGATGTGGCTGTAGGCAATCTTGCACCCTACTTACAACTCTCTTGACAAAAGCCAAGGTGGTCACCTCGGGCAATCGAGAGGAAAAATACAGCAGGTCACCAAAGCCAACAACATAATGGAAAAAAGCCTACGGCACCTGGTATTCCCGGGCGGTCTCCCATCCGGGTACTAACCAGGCCTGACCCTGCTTAGCATCCGAGATCAGACGAGATCCAGCGCATTCAGGGTGATGTGGCCGTAGGCGATCTTACACCCTACTTACAACTCTCTTGACAAAAGCCAAGGTGGTCACCTCGGGCAATCGAGAGGAAAAATACAGCAGGTCGCCAAAGCCAACAACATAATGGAAAAAAGCCTACGGCACCTGGTATTCCCAGGCGGTCTCCCATCCAGGTACTAACCAGGCCCGACCCTGCTTTGCATCCGAGATCAGACGAGATCGAGTGCATTCAGGGTGATGTGGCTGTAGGCGATCTTGCACCCTACTTACAACTCTCTTGACAAAAGCCAAGGTGGTCACCTCGGGCAATCGAGAGGAAAAATACAGCAGGTCGCCAAAGCCAACAACATAATGGAAAAAAGCCTACGGCACCTGGTATTCCCAGGCGGTCTCCCATCCAGGTACTAACCAGGCCCGATCCTGCTTGGCATCCGAGATCAGAAGAGATCGAGTGCATTCAGGGTGATGTGGCCGTAGGCGATCTTGCACCCTACTTACAACTCTCTTGACAAAAGCCAAGGTGGTCACCTCGGGCAATCGAGAGGAAAAATACAGCAGGTCGCCAAAGCCAACAACATAATGGAAAAAAGCCTACGGCACCTGGTATTCCCAGGCGGTCTCCCATCCGGGTACTAACCAGGCCCGACCCTGCTTAGCATCCGAGATCAGACGAGATCAAGCGCATTCAGGGTGATGTGGCCGTAGGCGACCTTGCACCCTACTTACAACTCTCTTGACAAAAGCCAAGGTGGTCACCTCGGGCAATAGAGAAGAAAAATACAGCAGGCCGCCAAAGCCAACAACATAATGGAAAAAAGCCTACGGCACCTGGTATTCCCAGGCGGTCTCCAATCCAGGTACTAACCAGGCCCGACGCTGCTTAGCATCCGAGATCAGACGAGATCAAGCACATTCAGGGTGATGTGGCCATAGGTGATCTGGCACCCTACTTACAACTCTCTTGACAAAAGCCAAGGTGGTCACCTTGGGCAAACAAGAGGAAAAATACAGCAGGTCACCAAAGCCAACAACATAATGGAAAAAAGCCTACGACACCTGGTATTCCCAGGCGGTCTCCCATCCAGGTACTAACCAGGCCCGAACTTGCTTAGCATCCGAGATCAGACGAGATCGAGCGCATTCAGGGTGAGGTGGCTGTAGGCGATCTTGCACCCTACTTACAACTCTCTTGACAAAAGCCAAGGTGGTCACCTCGGGCAATCGAGAGGAAAAATACAGCAGGTCGCCAAAGCCAACAACATAATGGAAAAAAGCCTACGGCACCTGGTATTCCCAGGCGGTCTCCCATCCAGGTACTAACCAGGCCCGACCCTGCTTGGCATCCGAGATCAGACGAGATCGAGCGCATTCAGGGTGATGTGGCCGTATGCGATCTTGCACCCTACTTACAACTCTCTTGACAAAAGCCAAGGTGGTCACCTCGGGCAATCGAGAGGAAAAATACAGCAGGTCGCCAAAGCCAACAACATAATGGAAAAAAGCCTACGGCACCTGGTATTCCCAGGCGGTCTCCCATCCAGGTACTAACCAGGCCCGACCCTGCTTGGCATCCGAGATCAGATGAGATCGAGCGCATTCAGTGTGATGTGGCCGTAGGCAATCTTGCACCCTACTTACAACTCTCTTGACAAAAGCCAAGGTGGTCACCTCGGGCAATCGAGAGGAAAAATACAGCAGGTCGCCAAAGCCAACAACATAATGGAAAAAAGCCTACGGCACCTGGTATTCCCAGGCGGTCTCCATATCCAGGTACTAACCAGGCCCGACCCTGCTTAGCATGCGAGATCAGATGAGATCGAGCGCATTCAGGGTGATGTGGCCGTAGGCGATCTTGCACCCTACTTACAACTCTCTTGACAAAAGCCAAGGTGGTCACTTCGGGCAATCGAGAGGAAAAATACAGCAGGTCGCCAAAGCCAACAACATAATGGAAAAAAGCCTACGGCACCTGGTATTCCCAGGCGGTCTCCCATCCAGGTACTAACCAGGCCCGACCCTGCTTAGCATCCGAGATCAGACGAGATCAAGCGCATTCAGGGTGATGTGGCCGAAGGCGATCTTGCACCCTACTTACAACTCTCTTGACAAAAGCCAAGGTGGTCACCTCGGGCAATGGAGAGGAAAAATACAGCAGGTCGCCAAAGCCAACAACATAATGGAAAAAGGCCTACGGCACCTGGTATTCCCAGGCGGTCTCCCATCCAGGTACTAACCAGGCCCGACCCTGCTTAGCATCCGAGATCAGACGAGATCGAGTGCATTCAGGGTGATGTGGCCGTAGGCGATCTTGCACCCTACTTACAACTCTCTTGACAAAAGCCAAGGTGGTCACCTCGGGCAATCGAGAGGAAAAATACAGCAGGTCGCCAAAACCAACAACATAATGGAAAAAAGCCTACGACACCTGGTATTCCCAGGCGGTCTCCCATCCAGGTACTAACCAGGCCCGACCCTGCTTAGCATCCGAGATCAGACGAGATGGAGCGCATTCAGGGTGATGTGGCCGTAGGCAATCTTGCACCCTACTTACAACTCTCTTGACAAAAGCCAAGGTGGTCACCTCGGGCAATCGAGAGGAAAAATACAGCAGGTCGCCAAAGCCAACAACATAATGGAAAAAAGCCTACGGCACCTGGAATTCCCAGGCGGTCTCCCATCCAGGCCCGACCCTGCTTAGCTTCCGAGATCGAGCGCATTCAGGGTGATGTGGCCGTAGGCGATCTTGTATCCTACTTACAACTCTCTTGAAAAAAGCCAAGGTGGTCACCTCGGGCAATCGAGAGGAAAAATACAGCAGGTCGCCAAAGCCAACAACATAATGGAAAAAAGCCTACGGCACCTGGTATTCCCAGGCGGTCTCCCATCCAGGTACTAACCAGGCCCGACCCTGCTTAGCATCCGAGATCAGACGAGATCGAGCGCATTCAGGGTGATGTGGCCATAGGCGATTTTGCACCCTACTTACAACTCTCTTGACAAAAGCCAAGGTGGTCACCTCGGGCAATCGAGAGGAAAAATACAGCAGGTCGCCAAAGCCAACAACATAATGGAAAAAAGCCTACGGCACCTGGTATTCCCAGGCGGTCCCCCATCCAGGTACTAACCAGGCCCGACCCTGCTTAGCATCCGAGTTCAGACGAGATCGAGCGCATTCAGGGTGATGTGGCCGTAGGCAATCGTGCACCCTACTTACAACTCTCTTGACAAAAGCCAAGGTGGTCACCTCAGGCAATCGAGAGGAAAAATACAGCAGGTCACCAAAGCCAACAACATAATGGAAAAAAGCATACAGCACCTGGTATTCCCAGGCGGTCTTCCATGCAGGTACTAACCAGGCTCGACCCTGCTTAGCATCCGAGATCAGACGAGATCGAGCGCATTCAGGGTAATGTGGCCGTAGGCGATCTTGCACCCTACTTACAACTCTCTTGACAAAAGCCAAGGTGGTCACCTCGGGCAATCGAGAGGAAAAATACAGCAGGTCGCCAAAGCCAACAACATAATGGAAAAAAGCCTACGGCACCTGGTATTCCCAGGCGGTCTCCAATCCAGGTACTAACCAGGCCCGACCCTGCTTAGCATCCGAGATCGAGCGCATTCAGGGTGATGTGGCCGTAGGCGATCTTGCATCCTACTTACAACTCTCTTGAAAAAAGCCAAGGTGGTCACCTCGGGCAATCGAGAGGAAAAATACAGCAGGTCGCCAAAGCCAACAACATAATGGAAAAAAGCCTACGGCACCTGGTATTCCCAGGCGGTCCCCCATCCAGGTACTAACTAGGCCCGACCCTGCTTAGCATCCGAGTTCAGACGAGATCGAGCGCATCCAGGGTGATGTGGCCGTAGGCAATCTTGCACCCTACTTACAACTCTCTTGACAAAAGCCAAGGTGGTCACCTCAGGCAATCGAGAGGAAAAATACAGCAGGTCACCAAAGCCAACAACATAATGGAAAAAAGCATACAGCACCTGGTATTCCCAGGCGGTCTTCCATGCAGGTACTAACCAGGCTCGACCCTGCTTAGCATCCGAGATCAGACGAGATCAAGCGCATTCAGGGTGATGTGGCCGTAGGCGATCTTGCACCCTACTTACAACTCTCTTGACAAAAGCCAAGGTGGTCACCTCGGGCAATCGAGAGGAAAAATACAGCAGGTCGCCAAAGCCAAAAACATAATGGAAAAAAGCCTACGGCACCTGGTATTCCCAGGCGGTCTCCCGTCCAGGTACTAACCAGGCCCGACCCTGCTTAGAATCCGAGATCAGACGAGATCGAGCGCATTCAGGGTGATGTGGCCGTAGGCAATCTTACACCTTACTTACAACTCTCTTGACAAAAGCCAAGGTGGTCACCTCGGGCAATCGAGAGGAAAAATACAGCAGGTCGCCAAAGCCAACAACATAATGGAAAAAAGCCTACGGCACCTGGTATTCCCAGGTGGTCTCCCATCCAGGTACTAACCAGGCCCGACCCTGCTTAGCATCCGAGATCAGACGAGATCGAGTGCATTCAGGGTGATGTGGCTGTAGGCGATCTTGCACCCTACTTACAACTCTCTTGACAAAAGCCAAGGTGGTCACCTCGGGCAATCGAGAGGAAAAATACAGCAGGTCGCCAAAGCCAACAACATAATGGAAAAAAGCCTACGGCACCTGGCATTCCCAGGTGGTCTCCCACCCAGGTACTAACCAGGCCCGACCCTGCTTAGCGTCCGAGATAAGACGAGATCGAGCGCATTCAGGGTGATGTGGCCGTAGGCAATCTTACTCCTTACTTACAACTCTCTTGACAAAAGCCAAGGTGGTCACCTCGGGCAATCGAGAGGAAAAATACAGCAGGTCGCCAAAGCCAACAACATAATGGAAAAAAGCCTACGGCACCTGGTATTCCCAGGTGGTCTCCCATCCAGGTACTAACCAGGCCCGACCCTGCTTAGCATCCGAGATCAGACGAGATCGAGCGCATTCAGGGTGATGTGGCCGTAGGCGATCTTGCATCCTACTTACAACTCTCTTGACAAAAGCCAAGGTGGTCACCTCGGGCAATCGAGAGGAAAAATACAGCAGGTCGCCAAAGCCAACAACATAATGGAAAAAAGCCTACGGCACCTGGTATTCCCAGGCGGTCTCCCATCCAGGTACTAACCAGGCCCGACCCTGCTTAGCATCCGAGATCAGACGAGATCGAGCGCATTTAGGGTGATGTGGCCGTAGGCGATCTTGCAACCTACTTACAACTCTCTTGACAAAAGCCAAGGTGGTCACCTCAGGCAATCGAGAGGAAAAATACAGCAGGTCGCCAAAGCCAACAACATAATAGAAAAAAGCCTACAGCACCTGGTATTCCCAGGCGGTCTCCCATCCAGGTACTAACCAGGCCCGACCCTGCTTAGCATCCAAGATCAGACGAGATCGAGCGCATTCAGGGTGATGTGGCCGTAGGCGATCTTGCACCCTACTTACAACTCTCTTAACAAAAGCCAAGGTGGTCACCTCGGGCAATCGAGAGGAAAAATACAGCAGGTCGCCAAAGCCAACAACATAATGGAAAAAAGCCTACGGCACCTGGTATTCCCAGGCGGTCTCCCATCCAGGTACTAACCAGGCCCGACCCTGCTTAGCATCCGAGATCAGACGAGATCGAGCGCATTCAGGGTGATGTGGCCGTAGGCGAGCTTGCACCCTACTTACAACTCTCTTGACAAAAGCCAAGGTGGTCACCTCGGGCAATCGAGAGGAAAAATACAGCAGGTCGCCAAAGCCAACAACATAATGGAAAAAAGCCTACGGCACCTGGTATTCCCAGGCGGTCTCCCATCCAGGTACTAACCAGGCCCGACCCTGCTTAGCATCCGAGATCAGACGAGATCGAGCGCATTCAGGGTGATGTGGCTGTAGGCGATCTTGCACCCTACTTACAACTCTCTTGACAAAAGCCAAGGTGGTCACCTCGGGCAATCGAGAGGAAAAATACAGCAGGTCGCCAAAGCCAACAACATAATGGAAAAAAGCCGACGGCACCTGGTATTCCCAGGCGGTCTCCCATCCAGGTACTAACCAGGCCCGACCCTGCTTAGCATCCGAGATCAGACGAGATCGAGCGCATTCAGGGTGATGTGGCCGTAGGCGAGCTTGCACCCTACTTACAACTCTCTTGACAAAAGCCAAGGTGGTCACCTCGGGCAATCGAGAGGAAAAATACAGCAGGTCGCCAAAGGCAACAACATAATGGAAAAAAGCCTACGGCACCTGGTATTCCCAGGCGGTCTCCCATCCAGGTACTAACCAGGCCCGACCCTGCTTAGCATCCGAGATCAGACGAGATCAAGCGCATTCAGGGTGATGTGGCCGTAGGCGATCTTGCACCCTACTTACAACTCTCTTGACAAAAGCCAAGGTGGTCACCTCGGGCAATCGAGAGGAAAAATACAGCAGGTCGCCAAAGGCAACAACATAATGGAAAAAAGCCTACGGCACCTGGTATTCCCAGGCGGTCTCCCATCCAGGTACTAACCAGGCCCGACCCTGCTTAGCATCCGAGATCAGACGAGATCGAGCGCATTCAGGGTGATGTGGCCGTAGGCGAGCTTGCACCCTACTTACAACTCTCTTGACAAAAGCCAAGGTGGTCACCTCGGGCAATCGAGAGGAAAAATACAGCAGGTCGCCAAAGGCAACAACATAATGGAAAAAAGCCTACGGCACCTGGTATTCCCAGGCGGTCTCCCATCCAGGTACTAACCAGGCCCGACCCTGCTTAGCATCCGAGATCAGACGAGATCAAGCGCATTCAGGGTGATGTGGCCGTAGGCGATCTTGCACCCTACTTACAACTCTCTTGACAAAAGCCAAGGTGGTCACCTCGGGCAATCGAGAGGAAAAATACAGCAGGTCGCCAGAGCCAACAACATAATGGAAAAAAGCCTACGGCACCTGGTATTCCCAGGCGGTCTCCCATCCAGGTACTAACCAGGCCCGACCCTGCTTAGCATCCGAGATCAGACGAGATCGAGCGCATTCAGGGTGATGTGGCCGTAGGTGATCTTGCACCCTACTTACAACTCTCTTGACAAAAGCCAAGGTGGTCACCTCGGGCAATCGAAAGGAAAAATACAGCAGTTCGCCAAAGCCAACAACATAATGGAAATAAGCCTACGGCACCTGGTATTCCCAGGCGGTCTCCCATCCAGGTACTAACCAGGCCCGACCCTGCTTAGCATGCGAGATCAGACGAGATCAAGCGCATTCAGGGTGATGTGGCCGTAGGCGATCTTGCACCCTACTTACAACTCTCTTGACAAAAGCCAAGGTGGTCACCTCGGGCAATCGAGAGGAAAAATACAGCAGGTCGCCAAAGCCAACAACATAATGGAAAAAAGCCTACGGCACCTGGTATTCCCAGGCGGTCTCCCATCCAGGTACTAACCAGGCCCGACCCTGCTTAGCATCCGAGATCAGACGAGATCGAGCGCATTCAGGGTGATGTGGCCGTAGGTGATCTTGCACCCTACTTACAACTCTCTTGACAAAAGCCAAGGTGGTCACCTCGGGCAATCGAAAGGAAAAATACAGCAGTTCGCCAAAGCCAACAACATAATGGAAAAAAGCCTACGGCACCTGGTATTCCCAGGCGGTCTCCCATCCAGGTACTAACCAGGCCCGACCCTGCTTAGCATGCGAGATCAGACGAGATCGAGCGCATTCAAGGTGATGTGGCCGTAGGCGATCTTGCACCCTACTTACAACTCTCTTGACAAAAGCCAAGGTGGTCACCTCGGGCAATCGAGAGGAAAAATACACCAGGTCGCCAAAGCCAACAACATAATGGAAAACAGCCTGCGGCACCAGGTATTCCCAGGTGGTCTCCCATCCAGGTACTAACCAGGCCCGACCCTGCTTAGCATCCGAGATCAGACAAGATCGAGCGCATTCAGGGTGATGTGGCCATAGGCGATCTTGCACCCTACTTACAACTCTCTTGACAAAAGCCAAGGAGGTCACCTCGGGCAATCGAGAGGAAAAATACAGCAGGTCGCCAAAGCCAACAACATAATGGAAAAAAGCCTACGGCACCTGGTATTCCCAGGCGGTCTCTCATCCAGGTACTAACCAGGCCAGATCCTGCTTAGCATGCGAGATCAGGTGAGATCGAGCGCATTCAGAGTGATGTGGCCGTAGGCAATCTTGCCCCCTACTTACAACTCTCTTGACAAAAACCAAGGTGGTCACCTCGGGAAATCGAGAGGAAAAATACAGCAGGTCGCCAAAGCCAACAACATAATGGAAAAAAGCCTACGGCACCTGGAATTCCCAGGCGGTCTCCCATCCAGGTACTAACCAGGCCCGACCCTGCTTAGCATCCGAGATCAGACGAGATCAAGCGCATTCAGGGTGATGTGGCCGTACGCAACCTTGCACCCTACTTACAACTCTCTTGACAAAAGCCAAGGTGGTCACCTCGAGCAATCGAGAGGAAAAATACAGCAGGTCTCCAAAGCCAACAACATAATGGAAAAAAGCCGACGGCACCTGGTATTCCCAGGCGGTCTCACATCCAGGTACTAACCAGGCCAGATCCTGCTTAGCATGCGAGATCAGGTGAGATCGAGCGCATTCAGAGTGATGTGGCCGTAGGCAATCTTGCCCCCTACTTACAACTCTCTTGACAAAAGCCAAGGTGGTCACCTCGGGCAAACGAGAGGAAAAATACAGCAGGTCGCCAAAGCCAACAACATAATGGAAAAAAGCCTACGGCACCTGGTATTCCCAGGCGGTCTCCCATCCAGGTACTAACCAGGCCCGACCCTGCTTAGCATCCGAGATCGAGCGCATTCAGGGTGATGTGGCCGTAGGCGATCTTGCACCCTACTTACAACTCTTTTGACAAAAGCCAAGGTGGTCACCTCGGGCAATCGAGAGGAAAAATACAGCAGATCGCCAAAGCCAACAACATAATGGAAAAAAGCCTACGGCATCTGGTATTCCAAGGCGGTCTCCCATCCAGGTACTAACCAGGCCCGACCCTGCTTAGCATCCAAGATCAGACGAGATCGAGCGCTTTCAGGGTGATGTGGCTATAGGCGATCTTGCACACTACTTACAACTCTCTTGACAAAAGCCAAGGTGGTCACCTCGGGCAATCGAGAGGAAAAATACAGCAGGTCGCCAAAGCCAGCAACATAATGGAAAAAAGCCTACGGCACCTGGTATTCCCAGGCGGTCTCCCTTCCAGGTACTAACCAAGCCCGACCCTGCTTAGCATCCGAGATCAGACGAGATCGAGCGCATTCAGGGTGATGTGTCCGCAGGCGATCTTGCACCCTACTTACAACTCTCTTGAAAAAAGCCAAGGTGGTCACCTCGGGCAATCGAGAGGAAAAATACAGCAGGTCGCCAAAGCCAACAACATAATGGAAAAAAGCCTACGGCACCTGGTATTCCCAGGCGGTCTCCCATCCAGGTACTAACCAGGCCAGACCCTGCTTAGCATCCGAGATCAAACGAGATCAAGCGCATTCAGGGTGATGTGGCCGTAGGCGATCTTGCACCTTACTTACAACTCTCTTGACAAAAGCCAAGGTGGTCACCTCGGGCAATCAAGAGGAAAAATGCAACAGGTCGCCAAAGCCAACAACATAATGGAAAAAAGCCTACGGCACCTGGTATTCCCAGGTGGTCTCCCATCCAGGTACTAACCAGCCCCGACCCTGCTTAGCATCCGAGATCAGACGAGATCGAGCGCATTAAGGGTGATGTGGCCACACCCAATTTTACACCCAATTTTACACCCAATTTTACACCCAATTTTGCACCCTACTTACAACTCTCTTGACAAAAGCCAAGGTGGTCACCTCGGGCAATCGATAGGAAAAATACAGCAGGTCGCCAAAGCCAACAACATAATGGAAAAAAGCCTACGGCACCTGGTATTCCCAGGCGGTCTCCCATCCAGGTACTAACCAGGCCCGACGCTGCTTAGCATCCGAGATCGAGCGCATTCAGGGTGATGTGGCCGTAGGCGATCTTGCACCCTACTTACAACTCTCTTGACAAAAGCCAAGGTGGTCACCTCGGGCAATCGAGAGGAAAAATGCAACAGGTCGTCAAAGCCAACAACATAATGGAAAAAAGCCTACGGCACCTGGTATTCCCAGGTGGTCTCCCATCCAGGTACTAACCAGGCCCGACCCTGCTTAGCATCCGAGATCAGACAAGATCGAGCGCATTCAGGGTGATGTGGCCATAGGTTATCTTGAACCCTACTTACAGCTCTCTTGACAAAAGCCAAGGTGGTCACCTCGGGCAATCGAGAGGAAAAATACAGCAGGTCGCCAAAGCCAACAACATAATGGAAAAAAGCCTACGGCACCTGGTATTCCCAGGCGGTCTCCCATCCAGGTACTTAACCAGGCCCGACCCTGCTTAGCACCCGAGATCAGACGAGATCAAGCGCATTCAGGGTGATGTGGCCGTAGGCAATCTTGCAACCTACTTACAACTCTCTTGACAAAAGCCAAGGTGGTCACCTCGGGCAATCAAGAGGAAAAATACAGCAGGTCGCCAAAGCCAACAACATAATGGAAAAAAGCCTACGGCACCTGGTATTCCCAGGCGGTCTCCCATCCAGGTACTAACCAGGCCCGACACTGCTTAGCATCCGAGATCAGACGAGATCCAGTGCATTCAGGGTGATGTGGCTGTAGGCGTTCTTGCATCCTACTTACTACTATCTTGACAAAAGCCAAGGTGGTCACCTCGGGCAATCGAGAGGAAAAATACAGCAGGTCGCCAAAGCCAACAACATAATGGAAAAAAGCTTACTGCACCTGGAATTCCCAGGCGGTCTCCCATCCAGGTACTAACCAGGCCCGACCCTGCTTAGCATCCGAGATCAGACGAGATGGAGCGCATTCAGGTTGATGTGGCCGTAGGCGATCTTGCACCCTACTTACAACTCACTTGACAAAAGCCAAGGTGGTCACCTCGGGCAATCGAGAGGAAAAATACAGCAGGTCGCCAAAGCCAACAACATAATGGAAAAAAGCCTATGGCACCTGGTATTCCCAGGCGGTCTCCCATCCAGGTACTAACCAGGCCCGACCCTGCTTAGCATCCGAGATCAGACGAGATCGAGCGCATTCAGGGTGATGTGGCCGTAGGCAATCTTACACCCTACTTACAACTCTCTTGGCAAAAGCGAAGGTGGTCACCTCGGGCAATCAAGAAGAAAAATACAGCAGGTCGCCAAAGCCAACAACATAATGGAAAAAAGCCTACGGCACCTGGTATTCCCAGGCGGTCTCCCATGCAGGTACTAACCAGACCCGACCCTGCTTAGCATACGAGATCAGATGAGATCGAGCGCATTCAGGGTGATGTGGCCACAGGCAATCTTGCACCCTACTTACAACTCTCTTGACAAAAGCCAAGGTGGTCACCTCGGGCAATCGAGAGGAAAAATACAGCAGGTCGCCAAAGCCAACAACATAATGGAAAAAAGCCTACGGCACCTGGTATTCCCAGGCGGTCTCCATATCCAGGTACTAACCAGGCCCGACCCTGCTTAGCATGCGAGATCAGACGAGATCGTGCGCATTCAGGGTGATGTGGCCGTAGGCGATCTTGCACCCTACTTACAACTCTCTTGACAAAAGCCAAGGTGGTCACCTCGCGCAATCGAGAGGAAAAATACAGCAGGTCGCCAAAGCCAACAACATAATGGAAAAAAGCCTACGGCACCTGGTATTCCCAGATGGTCTCCCATCCAGGTACTAACCAGGCCCGACCCTGCTTAGCATCAGAGATCAGACGAGATCGAGCGCATTCAGGGTGATGTGGCCGTAGGCGATCTTGCACCCTACTTACAACTCTCTTGACAAAAGCCAAGGTGGTCACCTCGGGCAAACGAGAGGAAAAATACAGCAGGTCGCCAAAGCCAACAACATAATGGAAAAAAGCCTACGGCACCTGGTATTCCCAGGCGGTCTCCCATCCAGGTACGAACCAGGCCCGACCCTGCTTAGCATCCGAGATCAGACGAGATCGAGCGCATTCAGGGTGATGTGGCCGTAGGCGATCTTGCACCCTACTTACAACTCTCTTGACAAAAGCCAAGGTGGTCACCTCGGGCAATCAAGAGGAAAAATACAGCAGGTCGCCAAAGCCAACAACATAATGGAAAAAAGCCTACGGCACCTGGTATTCCCAGGCGGTCTCCCATCCAGGTACTAAGCAGGCCCGACCCTGCTTAGCATCCGAGATCAGACGAGATCGAGCGCATTCAGGGTGAGGTGGCCGTAGGCGATCTTGCACCCTACTTACAACTCTCTTGACAAAAGCCAAGGTGGTCACCTCGGGCAATCGAGAGGAAAAATACAGCAGGTCGCCAAAGCCAACAACATAATGAAAAAAAGCCTACGGCACCTGGTAATCCCAGGCTGTCTCCCATCCAGGTACTAACCAGGCCCGACCCTGCTTAGCATCCGAGATCAGACGAGATCGAGCGCATTCAGAGTGATGTGGCCGTAGGCGATCTTGCACCCAACTTACAACTCTCTTGACAAAAGCCAAGGTGGTCACCTCGGGCAATCGAGAGGAAAAATACAGCAGGTCACCAAAGCCAACAACATAATGGAAAAAAGCCTACGGCACCTGGTATTCCCAGGCGGTCTCCCATCCAGGTACTAACCAGGCCCGACCCTGCTTAGCATTCGAGGTCAGACGAGATCGAGCGCATTCAGGGTGATGTGGCCGCAGGCGATCTTGCACCCTACTTACAACTCTCTTGACAAAAGCCAAGGTGGTCACCTCGGGCAATCGAGAGGAAAAATACAGCAGGTCGCTAAAGCAAACAACATAATGGAAAAAAGCCTACGGCACCAGGTAGTCTCCCATCCAGGTACTAACCAGGCCCGACCCTGCTTAGCATCCGAGATCAGACAAGATCGAGCGCATTCAGGGTGATGTGGCCATAGGCGATCTTGCACCCTACTTACAACTCTCTTGACAAAAGCCAAGGTGGTCACCTCGGGCAATTGAGAGGAAAAATACAGGGGGTCGCCAAAGCCAAAAACATAATGGAAAAAAGCCTACGGCACCTGGTATTCCCAGGCTGTCTCCTATCCAGGTACTAACCAGGCCCGACCCTGCTTAGCATCCGAGATCAGACGAGATCGAGCGTATTCAGGGTGATGTGGCCGTAGGCGATCTTGCTTCCTACTTACAACTCTCTTGACAAAATCCAAGGTGGTCACCTCGGGCAATCGAGAGGAAAAATACAGCAGGTCGCCGAAGCCAACAACATAATGGAAAAAAGCCTACGGCACCTGGTATTCCCAGGCGGTCTCCCATCCAGGTACTAACCAGGCCCGACCCTGCTTAGCATCCGAGATCAGATGAGATCGAGCGCATTCAGGGTGATGTGGCCGTAGGCAATCTTGCACCCTACTTACAACTCTCTTGACAAAAGCCAAGGTGGTCACCTCGGGCAATCGAGAGGAAAAATACAGCAGGTCGCCAAAGCCAACAACATAATGGAAAAAAGCCTACGGCACCTGGTATTACCAAGCGGTCTCCCATCCAGGTACTAACCAGGCCCGACCCTGCTTAGCATTCGAGATGAGATGAGATCGAGCGCATTCAGGGTGATGTGGCCGCAGGCGATCTTGCACCCTACTTACAACTCTCTTGACAAAAGCCAAGGTGGTCACCTCGGGCAATCGAGAGGAAAAATACAGCAGGTCGCCAAAGCCAACAACATAATGGAAAAAAAACCACGGCACCTGGCATTCCCAGGCGGTCTCCCATCCAGGTACTAACCAGGCCCGGCCCTGCTTAGCATCCGAGATAAGAAGAGATTGTGCGCATTCATGGTGATATGGCCGTAGGCGATCTTGCACCCTACTTACAACTCTCTTGACAAAAGCCAAGGTGGTCACCTCGGGCAATCGAGAGGAAAAATACAGCAGGTCGCCAAAGCCAAAAACATAATGGAAAAAAGCCTACAGCACCTGGTATTCCCAGGCGGTCTTCCATCCAGGTACTAACCAGGCCCGACCCTGCTTAGCATCCGAGATCAGACGAGATCGAGTGCATTCAGGGTGATGTGGCTGTAGGCGATCTTGCACCCTACTTACAACTCTCTTGACAAAAGCCAAGGTGGTCACCTCGGGCAATCGAGAGGAAAAATACAGCAGGTCACCAAAGCCAACAACATAATGGAAAAAAGCCTACGGCACCTGGTATTCCCAGGCGGTCTCCGATCCAGGTACTAACCAGGCCCGACCCTGCTTAGCATCCGAGGTCAGACGAGATCGAGCGCATTCAGGGTGATGTGGCCGCAGGCGATCTTGCACCCTACTTACAACTCTCTTGACAAAAGCCAAGGTGGTCACCTCGGGCAATCGAGAGGAAAAATACAGCAGGTCGCCAAAGCAAACAACATAATGGAAAAAAGCCTACGGCACCAGGTAGTCTCCCATCCAGGTACCATCCAGGCCCGACCCTGCTTAGCATCCGAGATCAGACGAGATCGAGCGCATTCAGGGTGATGTGGCCATAGGCGATCTTGCACCCTACTTACAACTCTCTTGACAAAAGCCAAGGTGGTCACCTCGGGCAATTGAGAGGAAAAATACAGGGGGTCGCCAAAGCCAAAAACATAATGGAAAAAAGCCTACGGCACCTGGTATTCCCAGGCTGTCTCCTATCCAGGTACTAACCAGTCCCGACCCTGCTTAGCATCCGAGATCAGACGAGATCAAGCGCATTCAGGGTGATGTGGCCCTAGGCGATCTTGCACCCTACTTACAACTCTCTTGACAAAAGCCAAGGTGGTCACCTTGGGCAATCGAGAAGAAAAATACAGCAGGTCGCCAAAGCCAACAACATAATGGAAAAAAGCCTATGGCACCTGGTATTCCCAGGCGGTCTGCCATCCAGGTACTAACCAGGCCCGACCCTGCTTAGCATCCGAGATCAGACAAGATCGAGCGCATTCAGGATGATGTGGTCGTAGGCGATCTTGCCCCCTACTTACAACTCTCTTGACAAAAGCCAAGGTGGTCACCTCGGGCAATCGAGAGGAAAAATACAGCAGGTCGCCAAAGCCAACAACATAATGGAAAAAAGCCTATGGCACCTGGTATTCTCAGGCGGTCTGCAATCCAGGTACTAACCAGGCCCGACCCTGCTTAGCATCCGAGATCAGACGAGATCGAGCACATTCAGGGTGACGTGGCCGTAGGCGATCTTGCACCCTACTTACAACTCTCTTGACAAAAGCCAAGGTGGTCACCTCGGGCAATCGAGAGGAAAAATACAGCAGGTCGCCAAAGCCAACAACATAATGGAAAAAAGCCTACGGCACCTGGTATTCCCAGGCGGTCTCCCATCCAGGTACTAACCAGGCCCGACCCTGCTTAGCATCCGAGATCAGATGAGATAACGTGCATTCAGGGTGATGTGGCTGTAGGTGATCTTGCACCCTACTTACAACTCTCTTGACAAAAGCCAAGGTGGTCACCTCGGGCAATCGAGAGGAAAAATACAGCAGGTCGCCAAAGCCAACAACATAATGGAAAAAAGCCTACTGCACCTGGTATTCCCAGGAGGTCTCCCATCCAGGTACTAACCAGGCCCGACCCTGCTTAGCATCCGAGATCAAGCGCATTCAGGGTGATGTGGCCGTAGGCAATCTTGCACCCTACTTACAACTCTCTTGACAAAAGCCAAGGTGGTCACCTCGGGCAATAGAGACGAAAAATACAGCAGGTCGCCAAAGCCAACAACATAATGGAAAAAAGCCTACGGCACCTGGTATTCCCAGGCGGTCTCCCATCCAGGTACTAACCAGGCCCGACCCTGCTTAACATCCGAGATCAGACGAGATCGAGTGCATTCAGGGTGATGTGGCAGTAGGCGATCTTGCACCCTACTTACAACTCTCTTGACAAAAGCCAAGGTGGTCACCTCGGGCAATCGAGAGGAAAAATACAGCAGGTCGCCAAAGCCAACAACATAATGGAAAAAAGCCTACGGCACCTGGTATTCCCAGGCGGTCTCCCATCCAGGTACTAACCAGGCCCGAACCTGCTTAGCATCCGAGATCAGACGAGATCGAGCGCACTCAGGGTGATGTGGCCGTAGGCGATCTTGCACCCTACTTACAACTCTCTTGACAAAAGCCGAGGTGGTCACCTCGGGCAATCGAGTGGAAAAATACAGCAGGTCGCCAAAGCCAACAACATAATGGAAAAAAGCCTACGGCACCTGGTATTCCAAGGCGGTCTCCCATCCAGGTACTAACCAGGCCCAACCCTGCTTACCATTCGAGATCAGACGAGATCGAGCGCATTCAGGGTGATGTGGCCGTAGGCGATCTTGCACCCTACTTACAACTCTCTTGACAAAAGCCAAGGTGGTCACCTCGGGCAATCGAGAGGAAAAATACAGCAGGTCGCCAAAGCCAACAACATAATGGAAAAAAGCCTACGGCACCTGGTATTCCCAGGCAGTCTCCCATCCAGGTACTAACCAGGCCCGACCCTGCTTAGCATCCGAGAATCAGACGAGATCAAGCGCATTCAGGGTGATGTGGCCGTAGGCGATCTTGCACCCTACTTACAACTCTCTTGACAAAAGCCAAGGTGGTCACCTTGGGCAATCGAAAGGAAAAATACAGCAGGTCGCCAAAGCCAACAACATAATGGAAAAAAGCCTATGGCACCTGGTATTCCCAGGCGGTCTGCCATCCAGGTACTAACCAGGCCCGACCCTGCTTAGCATCCGAGATCAGACAAGATCGAGCGCATTCAGGGTGATGTGGTCGTAGGCGATCTTGCACCCTACTTACAACTCTCTTGACAAAAGCGAAGGTGGTCACCTCGGGCAATCGAGAGGAAAAATACAGCAGGTCGCCAAAGCCAACAACATAATGGAAAAAAGCCTATGGCACCTGGTATTCCCAGGCGGTCTGCCATCCAGGTACTAACCAGGCCCGACCCTGCTTAGCATCCGAGATCAGACGAGATCAAGCGCATTCAGGGTGATGTGGCCGTAGGCGATCTTGCACCCTACTTACAACTCTCTTGACAAAAGCCAAGGTGGTCACCTCGGGCAATCGAGACGAAAAATACAGCAGGTCGCCAAAGCCAACAACATAATGGAAAAAAGCCTACGGCACCTGGTATTCCAAGGCGGTCTCCCATCCAGGTACTAACCAGGCCCAACCCTGCTTACCATCCGAGATCAGACGAGATCGAGCGCATTCAGGGTGATGTGGCCGTAGGCGATCTTGCACCCTACTTACAACTCTCTTGACAAAAGCCAAGGTGGTCACCTCGGGCAATCGAGAGGAAAAATACAGCAGGTCGCCAAAGCCAACAACATAATGGAAAAAAGCCTACGGCACCTGGTATTCCCAGGCAGTCTCCCATCCAGGTACTAACCAGGCCCGACCCTGCTTAGCATCCGAGAATCAGACGAGATCAAGCGCATTCAGGGTGATGTGGCCGTAGGCGATCTTGCACCCTACTTACAACTCTCTTGACAAAAGCCAAGGTGGTCACCTTGGGCAATCGAAAGGAAAAATACAGCAGGTCGCCAAAGCCAACAACATAATGGAAAAAAGCCTATGGCACCTGGTATTCCCAGGCGGTCTGCCATCCAGGTACTAACCAGGCCCGACCCTGCTTAGCATCCGAGATCAGACAAGATCGAGCGCATTCAGGGTGATGTGGTCGTAGGCGATCTTGCACCCTACTTACAACTCTCTTGACAAAAGCGAAGGTGGTCACCTCGGGCAATCGAGAGGAAAAATACAGCAGGTCGCCAAAGCCAACAACATAATGGAAAAAAGCCTATGGCACCTGGTATTCCCAGGCGGTCTGCCATCCAGGTACTAACCAGGCCCGACCCTGCTTAGCATCCGAGATCAGACGAGATCGAGCGCATTCAGGGTGATGTGGCCGTAGGCGATCTTGCACCCTACTTACAACTCTCTTGACAAAAGCCAAGGTGGTCACCTCGGGCAATCGAGACGAAAAATACAGCAGGTCGCCAAAGCCAACAACATTATGGAAAAAAGCCTACGGCACCTGGAATTCCCAGGCGGTCTCCCATCCAGGTAATAACCAGGCCTGACCCTGCTTAGCATCTGAGATCAGACGAGATCGAGCGCTTTCAGGGTGATGTGGCCGTAGACGATCTTGCATCCTACTTACAACTCTCTTGACAAAAGCCAAGGTGGTCACCTCGGGCAATCGAGAGGAAAAATACAGCAGGTCGCCAAAGCCAACAACATAGTGGAAAAAAGCCTACGGCACCTGGTATTCCCAGGCGGTCTCCCATCCAGGTACTAACCAGGCCCGACTCTGCTTAGCATCTGAGATAAGACGAGAGCGAGCGCAATCAGGGTGATGTGGCCATAGGCGATCTTGCACCCTACTTACAACTCTCTTGACAAAAGCCAAGGTGGTCACCTCGGGCAATTGAGAGGAAAAATACAGCAGGTCGCCAAAGCCAACAACATAATGGAAAAAAGCCTACGGCACCTGGTATTCCCAGGCGGTCTCCCATCCGGGTACTAACCAGGCCCGACCCTGCTTAGCATCCGAGATCAGACGAGATCGAGCGCATTCAGGGTGATGTGGCCGTAGGCGATCTTGCACCCTACTTACAACTCTCTTGACAAAAGCCAAGGTGGTCACCTCGGGCAATCTAGAGGAAAAATACAGCAGGTCGCCAAAGCCAACAACATAATGGAAAAACGCCTACGGCACCTGGTATTCCCAGGCGGTCTCCCATCCAGGTACTAACCAGGCCCGACCCTGCTTAACATCCGAGATCAGACGAGATCGAGTGCATTCAGGGTGATGTGGCAGTAGACGATCTTGCACCCTACTTACAACTCTCTTGACAAAAGCCAAGGTGGTCACCTCGGGCAATCGAGAGGAAAAATACAGCAGGTCGCCAAAGCCAACAACATAATGGAAAAAAGCCTACGGCACCTGGTATTCCCAGGCGGTCTCCCATCCAGGTACTAACCAGGCCTGAACCTGCTTAGCATCCGAGATCAGACGAGATCGAGCGCACTCAGGGTGATGTGGCCGTAGGCGATCTTGCACCCTACTTACAACTCTCTTGACAAAAGCCGAGGTGGTCACCTCGGGCAATCGAGTGGAAAAATACAGCAGGTCGCCAAAGCCAACAACATAATGGAAAAAAGCCTACGGCACCTGGTATTCCAAGGCGGTCTCCCATCCAGGTACTAACCAGGCCCAACCCTGCTTACCATCCGAGATCAGACGAGATCGAGAGCATTCAGGGTGATGTGGCCGTAGGCGATCTTGCACCCTACTTACAACTCTCTTGACAAAAGCCAAGGTGGTCACCTCGGGCAATCGAGAGGAAAAATACAGCAGGTCGCCAAAGCCAACAACATAATGGAAAAAAGCCTACGGCACCTGGTATTCCCAGGCAGTCTCCCATCCAGGTACTAACCAGGCCCGACCCTGCTTAGCATCCGAGAATCAGACGAGATCAAGCGCATTCAGGGTGATGTGGCCGTAGGCAATCTTGCACCCTACTTACAACTCTCTTGACAAAAGCCAAGGTGGTCACCTTGGGCAATCGAAAGGAAAAATACAGCAGGTCGCCAAAGCCAACAACATAATGGAAAAAAGCCTATGGCACCTGGTATTCCCAGGCGGTCTGCCATCCAGGTACTAACCAGGCCCGACCCTGCTTAGCATCCGAGATCAGACAAGATCGAGCGCATTCCGGGTGATGTGGTCGTAGGCGATCTTGCACCCTTCTTACAACTCTCTTGACAAAAGCGAAGGTGGTCACCTCGGGCAATCGAGAGGAAAAATACAGCAGGTCGCCAAAGCCAACAACATAATGGAAAAAAGCCTATGGCACCTGGTATTCCCAGGCGGTCTGCCATCCAGGTACTAACCAGGCCCGACCCTGCTTAGCATCCGAGATCAGACGAGATCGAGCGCATTCAGGGTGATGTGGCCGTAGGCGATCTTGCACCCTACTTACAACTCTCTTGACAAAAGCCAAGGTGGTCACCTCGGGCAATCGAGAGGAAAAATACAGCAGGTCGCCAAAGCCAACAACATAATGGAAAAAAAACCACGGCACCTGGCATTCCCAGGCGGTCTCCCATCCAGGTACTAACCAGGCCCGGCCCTGCTTAGCATCCGAGATAAGAAGAGATCGTGCGCATTCATGGTGATATGGCCGTAGGCGATCTTGCACCCTACTTACAACTCTCTTGACAAAAGCCAAGGTGGTCACCTCGGGCAATCGAGAGGAAAAATACAGCAGGTCGCCAAAGCCAAAAACATAATGGAAAAAAGCCTACAGCACCTGGTATTCCCAGGCGGTCTTCCATCCAGGTACTAACCAGGCCCGACCCTGCTTAGCATCCGAGATCAGACGAGATCGAGTGCATTCAGGGTGATGTGGCTGTAGGCGATCTTGCACCCTACTTACAACTCTCTTGACAAAAGCCAAGGTGGTCACCTCGGGCAATCGAGAGGAAAAATACAGCAGGTCACCAAAGCCAACAACATAATGGAAAAAAGCCTACGGCACCTGGTATTCCCAGGCGGTCTCCCATCCAGGTACTAACCAGGCCCGACCCTGCTTAGCATCCGAGGTCAGACGAGATCGAGCGCATTCAGGGTGATGTGGCCGCAGGCGATCTTGCACCCTACTTACAACTCTCTTGACAAAAGCCAAGGTGGTCACCTCGGGCAATCGAGAGGAAAAATACAGCAGGTCGCCAAAGCAAACAACATAATGGAAAAAAGCCTACGGCACCAGGTAGTCTCCCATCCAGGTACCATCCAGGCCCGACCCTGCTTAGCATCCGAGATCAGACGAGATTGAGCGCATTCAGGGTGATGTGGCCATAGGCGATCTTGCACCCTACTTACAACTCTCTTGACAAAAGCCAAGGTGGTCACCTCGGGCAATTGAGAGGAAAAATACAGGGGGTCGCCAAAGCCAAAAACATAATGGAAAAAAGCCTACGGCACCTGGTATTCCCAGGCTGTCTCCTATCCAGGTACTAACCAGGCCCGACCCTGCTTAGCATCCGAGATCAGACGAGATCAAGCGCATTCAGGGTGATGTGGCCCTAGGCGATCTTGCACCCTACTTACAACTCTCTTGACAAAAGCCAAGGTGGTCACCTTGGGCAATCGAGAAGAAAAATACAGCAGGTCGCCAAAGCCAACAACATAATGGAAAAAAGCCTATGGCACCTGGTATTCCCAGGCGGTCTGCCATCCAGGTACTAACCAGGCCCGACCCTGCTTAGCATCCGAGATCAGACAAGATCGAGCGCATTCAGGATGATGTGGTCGGAGGCGATCTTGCCCCCTACTTACAACTCTCTTGACAAAAGCCAAGGTGGTCACCTCGGGCAATCGAGAGGAAAAATACAGCAGGTCGCCAAAGCCAACAACATAATGGAAAAAAGCCTATGGCACCTGGTATTCCCAGGCGGTCTGCAATCCAGGTACTAACCAGGCCCGACCCTGCTTAGCATCCGAGATCAGACGAGATCGAGCACATTCAGGGTGATGTGGCCGTAGGCGATCTTGCACCCTACTTACAACTCTCTTGACAAAAGCCAAGGTGGTCACCTCGGGCAATCGAGAGGAAAAATACAGCAGGTCGCCAAAGCCAACAACATAATGGAAAAAAGCCTACGGCACCTGGTATTCCCAGGCGGTCTCCCATCCAGGTACTAACCAGGCCCGACCCTGCTTAGCATCCGAGATCAGACGAGATAAAGTGCATTCAGGGTGATGTGGCTGTAGGTGATCTTGCCCCCTACTTACAACTCTCTTGACAAAAGCCAAGGTGGTCACCTCGGGCAATCGAGAGGAAAAATACAGCAGGTCGCCAAAGCCAACAACATAATGGAAAAAAGCCTACTGCACCTGGTATTCCCAGGAGGTCTCCCATCCAGGATACTAACCAGGCCCGACCCTGCTTAGCATCCGAGATCAAGCGCATTCAGGGTGATGTGGCCGTAGGCAATCTTGCACCCTACTTACAACTCTCTTGACAAAAGCCAAGGTGGTCACCTCGGGCAATAGAGACGAAAAATACAGCAGGTCGCCAAAGCCAACAACATAATGGAAAAAAGCCTACGGCACCTGGTATTCCCAGGCGGTCTCCCATCCAGGTACTAACCAGGCCTGAACCTGCTTAGCATCCGAGATCAGACGAGATCGAGCGCACTCAGGGTGATGTGGCAGTAGGCGATCTTGCACCCTACTTACAACTCTCTTGACAAAAGCCGAGGTGGTCACCTCGGGCAATCGAGTGGAAAAATACAGCAGGTCGCCAAAGCCAACAACATAATGGAAAAAAGCCTACGGCACCTGATATTCCAAGGCGGTCTCCCATCCAGGTACTAACCAGGCCCAACCCTGCTTACCATCCGAGATCAGACGAGATCGAGAGCATTCAGGGTGATGTGGCCGTAGGCGATCTTGCACCCTACTTACAACTCTCTTGACAAAAGCCAAGGTGGTCACCTCGGGCAATCGAGAGGAAAAATACAGCAGGTCGCCAAAGCCAACAACATAATGGAAAAAAGCCTACGGCACCTGGTATTCCCAGGCAGTCTTCCATCCAGGTACTAACCAGGCCCGACCCTGCTTAGCATCCGAGAATCAGACGAGATCAAGCGCATTCAGGGTGATGTGGCCGTAGGCAATCTTGCACCCTACTTACAACTCTCTTGACAAAAGCCAAGGTGGTCACCTTGGGCAATCGAAAGGAAAAATACAGCAGGTCGCCAAAGCCAACAACATAATGGAAAAAAGCCTACGGCACCTGGTATTCCCAGGCAGTCTCCCATCCAGGTACTAACCAGGCCCGACCCTGCTTAGCATCCGAGAATCAGACGAGATCAAGCGCATTCAGGGTGATGTGGCCGTAGGCGATCTTGCACCCTACTTACAACTCTCTTGACAAAAGCCAAGGTGGTCACCTTGGGCAATCGAAAGGAAAAATACAGCAGGTCGCCAAAGCCAACAACATAATGGAAAAAAGCCTATGGCACCTGGTATTCCCAGGCGGTCTGCCATCCAGGTACTAACCAGGCCCGACCCTGCTTAGCATCCGAGATCAGACAAGATCGAGCGCATTCAGGGTGATGTGGTCGTAGGCGATCTTGCACCCTACTTACAACTCTCTTGACAAAAGCGAAGGTGGTCACCTCGGGCAATCGAGAGGAAAAATACAGCAGGTCGCCAAAGCCAACAACATAATGGAAAAAAGCCTATGGCACCTGGTATTCCCAGGCGGTCTGCCATCCAGGTACTAACCAGGCCCGACCCTGCTTAGCATCCGAGATCAGACGAGATCAAGCGCATTCAGGGTGATGTGGCCGTAGGCGATCTTGCACCCTACTTACAACTCTCTTGACAAAAGCCAAGGTGGTCACCTCGGGCAATCGAGACGAAAAATACAGCAGGTCGCCAAAGCCAACAACATAATGGAAAAAAGCCTACGGCACCTGGTATTCCAAGGCGGTCTCCCATCCAGGTACTAACCAGGCCCAACCCTGCTTACCATCCGAGATCAGACGAGATCGAGCGCATTCAGGGTGATGTGGCCGTAGGCGATCTTGCACCCTACTTACAACTCTCTTGACAAAAGCCAAGGTGGTCACCTCGGGCAATCGAGAGGAAAAATACAGCAGGTCGCCAAAGCCAACAACATAATGGAAAAAAGCCTACGGCACCTGGTATTCCCAGGCAGTCTCCCATCCAGGTACTAACCAGGCCCGACCCTGCTTAGCATCCGAGAATCAGACGAGATCAAGCGCATTCAGGGTGATGTGGCCGTAGGCAATCTTGCACCCTACTTACAACTCTCTTGACAAAAGCCAAGGTGGTCACCTTGGGCAATCGAAAGGAAAAATACAGCAGGTCGCCAAAGCCAACAACATAATGGAAAAAAGCCTATGGCACCTGGTATTCCCAGGCGGTCTGCCATCCAGGTACTAACCAGGCCCGACCCTGCTTAGCATCCGAGATCAGACAAGATCGAGCGCATTCAGGGTGATGTGGTCGTAGGCGATCTTGCACCCTACTTACAACTCTCTTGACAAAAGCGAAGGTGGTCACCTCGGGCAATCGAGAGGAAAAATACAGCAGGTCGCCAAAGCCAACAACATAATGGAAAAAAGCCTATGGCACCTGGTATTCCCAGGCGGTCTGCCATCCAGGTACTAACCAGGCCCGACCCTGCTTAGCATCCGAGATCAGACGAGATCGAGCGCATTCAGGGTGATGTGGCCGTAGACGATCTTGCATCCTACTTACAACTCTCTTGACAAAAGCCAAGGTGGTCACCTCGGGCAATCGAGAGGAAAAATACAGCAGGTCGCCAAAGCCAACAACATAGTGGAAAAAAGCCTACGGCACCTGGTATTCCCAGGCGGTCTCCCATCCAGGTACTAACCAGGCCCGACTCTGCTTAGCATCTGAGATAAGACGAGAGCGAGCGCAATCAGGGTGATGTGGCCATAGGCGATCTTGCACCCTACTAACAACTCTCTTGACAAAAGCCAAGGTGGTCACCTCGGGCAATCGAGACGAAAAATACAGCAGGTCGCCAAAGCCAACAACATAATGGAAAAAAGCCTACGGCACCTGGAATTCCCAGGCGGTCTCCCATCCAGGTAATAACCAGGCCTGACCCTGCTTAGCATCTGAGATCAGACGAGATCGAGCGCTTTCAGGGTGATGTGGCCGTAGACGATCTTGCATCCTACTTACAACTCTCTTGACAAAAGCCAAGGTGGTCACCTCGGGCAATCGAGAGGAAAAATACAGCAGGTCGCCAAAGCCAACAACATAGTGGAAAAAAGCCTACGGCACCTGGTATTCCCAGGCGGTCTCCCATCCAGGTACTAACCAGGCCCGACTCTGCTTAGCATCTGAGATAAGACGAGAGCGAGCGCAATCAGGGTGATGTGGCCATAGGCGATCTTGCACCCTACTAACAACTCTCTTGACAAAAGCCAAGGTGGTCACCTCGGGCAATTGAGAGGAAAAATACAGCAGGTCGCCAAAGCCAACAACATAATGGAAAAAAGCCTACGGCACCTGGTATTCCCAGGCGGTCTCCCATCCGGGTACTAACCAGGCCCGACCCTGCTTAGCATCCGAGATCAGACGAGATCGAGCGCATTCAGGGTGATGTGGCCGTAGGCGATCTTGCACCCTACTTACAACTCTCTTGACAAAAGCCAAGGTGGTCACCTCGGGCAATCTAGAGGAAAAATACAGCAGGTCGCCAAAGCCAACAACATAATGGAAAAAAGCCTACGGCACCTGGTATTCCCAGGCGGTCTCCCATCCAGGTACTAACCAGGCCCGACCCTGCTTAACATCCGAGATCAGACGAGATCGAGTGCATTCAGGGTGATGTGGCAGTAGGCGATCTTGCACCCTACTTACAACTCTCTTGACAAAAGCCAAGGTGGTCACCTCGGGCAATCGAGAGGAAAAATACAGCAGGTCGCCAAAGCCAACAACATAATGGAAAAAAGCCTACGGCACCTGGTATTCCCAGGCGGTCTCCCATCCAGGTACTAACCAGGCCTGAACCTGCTTAGCATCCGAGATCAGACGAGATCGAGCGCACTCAGGGTGATGTGGCCGTAGGCGATCTTGCACCCTACTTACAACTCTCTTGACAAAAGCCAAGGTGGTCACCTCGGGCAATCGAGAGGAAAAATACAGCAGGTCGCCAAAGCCAACAACATAATGGAAAAAAGCCTACGGCACCTGGTATTCCCAGGGGGTCTCCCATCCAGGTACTAACCAGGCCCGACCCTGCTTACCATCCGAGATCAGACGAGAGCGAGCGCATTCAGGGTGATGTGGCCGTAGGCGATCTTGCACCCTACTTACAACTCTCTTGACAAAAGCCAAGGTGGTCACCTCGGGCAAACGAGAGGAAAAATACAGCAGGTCGCCAAAGCCAACAACATAATGGAAAAAAGCCTACGGCACCTGATATTCCCAGGCGGTCTCCCATGCAGGTACTAACCAGGCCCGACCCTGCTTAGCATCCGAGATCAGACGAGATTGCGCGCATTCAGGGTGATGTGGCCGTAGGCGATCTTGCACCCTACTTACAACTCTCTTGACAAAAGCCAAGGTGGTCACCTCGGGCAATCGAGAGGAAAAATACAGCAGGTCGCCAAAGCCACCAACATAATGGAAAAAAGCCTACGGCACCTGGTATTCCCAGGCGGTCTCCCATCCAGGTACTAACCAGGCCCGACCCTGCTTAGCATCCGAGATCAGACGAGATAAAGTGCATTCAGGGTGATGTGGCTGTAGGTGATCTTGCACCCTACTTACAACTCTCTTGACAAAAGCCAAGGTGGTCACCTCGGGCAATCGAGAGGAAAAATACAGCAGGTCGCCAAAGCCAACAACATAATGGAAAAATGCCTACGGCACCTGGTATTCCCAGGCGGTCTCCCATCCAGGTACTATCCAGGCCCGACCCTGCTTAGCATCCAAGATCAGACGAGATCAAGCGCATTCAGGGTGATGTGGCCGTAAGCAATCTTGCACCCTACTTACAACTCTCTTGACAAAAGCCAAGGTGGTCACCTCGGGCAATAGAGACGAAAAATACAGAAGGTCGCCAAAGCCAACAACATAATGGAAAAAAGCCTACGGCACCTGGAATTCCCAGGCGGTCTCCCATCCAGTTAATAACCAGGCCTGACCCTGCTTAGCATCCGGGATCAGACGAGATCGAGCGCATTCAGGGTGATGTGGCCGTAGGCGATCTTGCACCCTACTTACAACTCTCTTGACAAAAGCCAAGGTGGTCACCTCGGGCAATAGAGACGAAAAATACAGAAGGTCGCCAAAGCCAACAACATAATGGAAAAAAGCCTACGGCACCTGGAATTCCCAGGCGGTCTCCCATCCAGGTAATAACCAGGCCTGACCCTGCTTAGCATCTGAGATCAGACGATATCGAGCGCTTTCATGGTGATGTGGCCGTAGACGATCTTGCACCCTACTTACAACTCTCTTGACAAAAGCCAAGGTGGTCACCTCGGGCAATCGAGAGGAAAAATACAGCAGGTCGCCAAAGCCAACAACATAATGGAAAAAAGCCTATGGCACCTGGTATTCCCAGGCGGTCTCCCATTCAGGTACTAACCAGGCCCGACCCTGCTTAGCATCCGGGATCAGACGAGATCGAGCGCATTCAGGGTGATGTGGCCGTAGGCGATCTTGCACCCTACTTACAACTCTCTTGACAAAAGCCAAGGTGGTCACCTAGGGCAATCGAGAGGAAACATACAGCAGGTCGCCAAAGCCAACAACATAATGGAAAAAAGCCTACGGCACCTGGTATTCCCAGGCGGTCTCCCATCCAGGTACTAACCAGGCCCGACCCTGCTTAGCATCCGAGATCAGATGAGATCGAGCGCATTCAGGGTGATGTGGCCGTAGGCGATCTTGCTTCCTACTTACAACTCTCTTAACAAAAGCCAAGGTGGTCACCTCAGGCAATCGAGAGGAAAAATACAGCAGGTCGCCAAAGCCAACAACATAATGGAAAAAAGCCTACGGCACCTGGTATTCCCAGGCGGTCTCCAATCCAGGTACTAACCAGGCCCGACCCTGCTTAGCATCCGAGATCAGATGAGATCGAGCGCATTCAGGGTGATGTGGCCGTAGGCGATCTTGCTCCCTACTTACAACTCTCTTGACAAAAGCCAAGGTGGTCACCTCGGGAAATCTAGAGGAAAAATACAGCAGGTCGCCAAAGCCAACAACATAATGGAAAAAAGCCTACGGCACCCGGTATTCCCAGGCGGTCTCCCATCCAGGTACTAACCAGGCCCGACCCTGCTTAGCATCCGAGATCAGACAAGATCGAGTGCATTCAGGGTGATGTGGCCGTAGGCGATCTTCCATCCTACTTACAACTCTCTTGACAAAAGCCAAGGTGGTCACCTCGGGCAATGGAGAGGAAAAATACAGCAGGTCGCCAAAGCCAACAACATAATGGAAAAAAGCCTACGGCACCTGGTATTCCCAGGCGGTCTCCCATCCAGGTAATAACCAGGCCTGACCCTGCTTAGCATTCGAGATCAGACGAGATCGAGCGCATTCAGTGTGACGTGGCCGTAGGCGATCTTGCATCCTACTTACAACTCTCTTGACAAAAGCCAAGGTGGTCACCTCGGGCAATCGAGAGGAAAAATACAGCAGGTCGCCAAAGCCAACAATATAATGGAAAAAAGCCTACGGCACCTGGTATTCCCAGGCGGCAGTGGCGGAACTACCGTCATAGCGACCCACGCGGGCGCTATGGGGCCCGCAGCCGAGTTGGGGCCTGGGGAGTGGTGTTAGCGGGCGGGTGCTGGCCGCTCCGGGTGACACCCGCCAGAGGGGTGACACACTGGGGTAGCGGCAGCCGCCCGCATCACTAACACTGCTCTCCGCTGTACCTCGTGCCGGGACAGGGACACAGCAGCACGGACCTCAGCCGCCTCCCCCTCCTCTCTGTTTACATCCACAGAGGAGGAGGAGCCTACGCTCGAGGGACACACACTGCACTGTGTATCAGCGCTGTTCTGAGGTATGTAGGGGGGGTCTGCACTACTGAGGGGGTCTGCATTGAGTGGGGGTCTGCTGCACTGAGGGGGGTCTACACTACTGGGGGGGTCTGCACTATTGAGGGGGGGTCTGCTGCACTGAGGGGGGTCTGCACTACGGGGGGGGGGTCTGCTGCACTGAGGGGGGTCTGCACTACTAAGGGGGGTCCTGCACTGGGGGGATCTCCAGCACTGAGGGGGGGTCCTGCACTGAGGGGGGTCTGCACTACTAGGGGTTCTGCACTACTGAGGGGGGTCTGCTGCACTGAGGGGGGTCTGCACTACTGAGGGGGGACCTGCATTGAGAGGGGTCTGCACTACTGAGGGGGGTCTGCACTATTGAGGGGGGGTCTGCTGCACTGAGGGGGTCTACACTACTGAGGGGGGTCTGCTGCACTGAGGGGGGTCTGCACTACTGAGGGGGGTCTGCACTACTGAGGGGGGGTCTGCTGCACTGAGGGGGTCTACACTACTGAGGGGGGTCTGCTGCACTGAGGGGGGTCTGCACTACTGAGGGGGGGTCTGCTGCACTGAGGGGGGTCTGCACTACTGAGGGGGGGTCTGCACTACTAGGGGGTCTGCACTACTGAGGGGGGGTCTGCTGCACTGAGCGGGGTCTACACTACTGAGGGGGTCTGCTGCACTGGGGGAGTCTGCACTACTGAGGGGGGTCTACACTACTGAGGGGGGTCTACACTACTGAGGGGGGTCTGCACTACTGAGGGGGGTCCTGCACTACTGAGGGGGGTCCTGCACTACTGAGGGGGGTCTGCACTACTGAGGGGGGTCTGCACTACTAGGGGGGTCTACACTACATAGGGGGGTCTGCACTGAGGGGGAGTCTACATTTCTGTGGAGGGGGGTCTGCACTACTGAGGGTGAGGGTCTGCACTACTGAGGGAGAGGGTCTGTACTACTGTGGGGGGAGCTTGCACTACTGAGGGGGAAGTTTGCACTACTGAGGGGGGGGGGTCCTGCACTACTAGGGGGGTCTGCACTACTGAGGGGGATCTGCACTGAGGGGGAGTCTACATTACTGTGGGGGGGTCTGCACTACTGAGGGGGAGGGTCTGTGCTGAGGGGGGGTCTGCACTACTGTGGGGGGAGCCTGCACTACTGAGGGGGGGCCCTGCACTACTAGGGGGGTCTGCACTACTGAGGGGGGTCCTGCACTGAGGGGGTCTGCACTACTAGGGTGGTCTACACTACTGAGGGGGGTCTGCACTGAGGGGGAGTCTACATTACTGTGGGGGGGTCTGCACTACTGAGGGGGAGGGTCTGCGCTGAGGGGGGGTCTGCACTACTGTGGGGGGCGCCTGCACTACTGAGGGGTAAGTCTGCACTACTGAGGGGGGGTCCTGCACTACTTTGGGGGTCTGCACTACTGAGGGGGGTCTACACTACTGAGGGGGGTCTGCACTACTGAGGGGGGTCTGCACTACTAGGGGGGTCTGCACTACTGAAGGGGGTCTGCACTACTGAAGGGGTCTGCACTGAGGTGGGGAGTCTGCACTACTGAGGGGGGAGCCTGCACTGCTGGGGGGGGAGCCTGCACTGAGGGGAGTGTCTGCACGGCTGGGGGGTCCTGCACAGAGGGGGGTCTGTAATGGGGGGGTTGTCTGCACTACTGAGGGGTGTCTGCACTGAGGGGGGTCTGCACTACTCAGGGGGGGTGTCTCCAATGCTGGGGGTGTCTGTAATAAGGGGGTGTCTGCACTGGGGGGTGTCTGTACTGCTGGGGGGTCCTGCACTGAGTGGGGGTCTGTAATGGAGGGGTGTCTGCACTACTGAGGGGGGTCTTCACTGAGGGGGAGTCTGCACTACTGAGGGGGGGTCTGCACTGAGGGTGGGTGTCTGCACTGAGGGGGGTCCTGCACTCTGCCCACTGACACCATCTACTCCCCACTGACACCGCACTCTGCCCCACTGACACCGCACTCTGCCCCACTGACACCGCACTCTGCCCCACTGACACTGCACTCTGCCCCACTGACACCATCTACTGCCCACTGACACCATCTACTGCCCCACTGACACCGCACTCTGCCCCACTGACACCACACTCTGCCCCACTGACACTGCACTACTGCCCACTGACACCGCACTCTGCCCATTGACAATGCACTCTGCTCATTGACAATGCACTCTGCCCACTGACACCTCACTCTGCCCACAGACAATGCACTCTGCCCACTGACAATGCACTCTGCCCACTGACACCATCTACTGCACACTGACACCGCGCTCTGCCCACTGACACCTCACTCTGCCCACTGACAATGCACTCTGCCCACTGACACCATCTACTGCCCACTGACACCGCACTCTGCCCACTGACACCTCACTCTGCCCACTGACAATGCACTCTGCCCACTGACAATGCACTCTGCCCACTGACACCATCTACAGCCCACTGACACCGCGCTCTGTCCACTGACACCTCACTCTGCCCACAGACAATGCACTCTGCCCACTGACAATGCACTCTGCCCACTGACACCATCTACTGCACACTGACACCGCGCTCTGCCCACTGACACCTCACTCTGCCCACTGACAATGCACTCTGCCCACTGACACCATCTACTGCCCACTGACACCGCACTCTGCCCACTGACACCTCACTCTGCCCACTGACAATGCACTCTGCCCACTGACAATGCACTCTGCCCACTGACACCATCTACTGCCCACTGACACTGCACTCTGCCCAATGACACCTCACTCTGCCCACTGACAATGCACTCTGCCCACTGACACCTCACTCTGCCCACTGACACCATCTACTGCCCCACTGACACCGCACTCTGCCCCACTGACACCGCACTCTGCCTCACTGACACTTCACTACTGCCCACTGACACTGCACTACTGCCCACTGACACCGCACTCTGCCCATTGACAATGCACTCTGCTCATTGACAATGCACTCTGCTCATTGACAATGCACTCTGCCCACTGACACCTCACTCTGCCCACAGACAATGCACTCTGCCCACTGACAATGCACTCTGCCCACTGACACCATCTACTGCCCACTGACACCGTGCTCTGCCCACTGACACCTCACTCTGCCCACTGACAATGCACTCTGCCCACTGACAATGCACTCTGCCCACTGACACCATCTACTGCCCACTGACACCGCACTCTGCCCACTGACACCTCACTCTGCCCACTGACAATGCACTCTGCCCACTGACACCATCTACTGCCCACTGACACCGCGCTCTGCCCACTGACACCTCATTCTGCCCACTGACAATGCACTCTGCCCACTGACAATGCACTCTGCCCACTGACACCATCTACTGCCCACTGACACCGCGCTCTGCCCACTGACACCGCACTCTGCCCTTTGACAATGCACTCTGCCCACTGACAATGCACTCTGCCCACTGACAAAGCACTCTGCCCACTGACACCGCACTCTGCCCAGTGACACCTCACTCTGCCCACTGACAATGCACTCTGCCCACTGCCAATGCACTCTGCCCACTGACAATGCACTCTGCCCACTGACAATGCACTCTGCCCACTGACACCATATACTGCCCACTGACACCATCTACTGCCCACTGACAATGCACTCTGCCCACTGACACCATCTACTGCCCACTGACACCGCACTCTGCCCCACTGACACCGCACTCTGCCCCACTGACACCGCACTCTGCCCCACTGACACTGCACTCTGCCCCACTGACACCATCTACTGCCCACTGACACCATCTACTGGGGGTGGGTGTCTGCACTGAGGGGGGTCCTGCACTCTGCCCACTGACACCATCTACTCCCCACTGACACCGCACTCTGCCCCACTGACACCGCACTCTGCCCCACTGACACCGCACTCTGCCCCACTGACAATGCACTCTGCCCACTGACACCATCTACTGCCCACTGACACCGCACTCTGCCCACTGACACCTCACTCTGCCCACTGACAATGCACTCTGCCCACTGACAATGCACTCTGCCCACTGACACCATCTACAGCCCACTGACACCGCGCTCTGCCCACTGACACCTCACTCTGCCCACAGACAATGCACTCTGCCCACTGACAATGCACTCTGCCCACTGACACCATCTACTGCACACTGACACCGCGCTCTGCCCACTGACACCTCACTCTGCCCACTGACAATGCACTCTGCCCACTGACACCATCTACTGCCCACTGACACCGCACTCTGCCCACTGACACCTCACTCTGCCCACTGACAATGCACTCTGCCCACTGACAATGCACTCTGCCCACTGACACCATCTACTGCCCACTGACACTGCACTCTGCCCAATGACACCTCACTCTGCCCACTGACAATGCACTCTGCCCACTGACACCTCACTCTGCCCACTGACACCATCTACTGCCCCACTGACACCGCACTCTGCCCCACTGACACCGCACTCTGCCTCACTGACACTTCACTACTGCCCACTGACACTGCACTACTGCCCACTGACACCGCACTCTGCCCATTGACAATGCACTCTGCTCATTGACAATGCACTCTGCTCATTGACAATGCACTCTGCCCACTGACACCTCACTCTGCCCACAGACAATGCACTCTGCCCACTGACAATGCACTCTGCCCACTGACACCATCTACTGCCCACTGACACTGTGCTCTGCCCACTGACACCTCACTCTGCCCACTGACAATGCACTCTGCCCACTGACACCATCTACTGCCCACTGACACCGCGCTCTGCCCACTGACACCTCATTCTGCCCACTGACAATGCACTCTGCCCACTGACAATGCACTCTGCCCACTGACACCATCTACTGCCCACTGACACCGCGCTCTGCCCACTGACACCGCACTCTGCCCTTTGACAATGCACTCTGCCCACTGACAATGCACTCTGCCCACTGACAAAGCACTCTGCCCACTGACACCGCACTCTGCCCAGTGACACCTCACTCTGCCCACTGACAATGCACTCTGCCCACTGCCAATGCACTCTGCCCACTGACAATGCATTCTGCCCACTGACACCATCTACTGCCCACTGACAATGCACTCTGCCCACTGACAATGCACTCTGCCCACTGACACCATATACTGCCCACTGACACCATCTACTGCCCACTGACAATGCACTCTGCCCACTGACACCATCTACTGCCCACTGACACCATCTACTGCCCACTGACACCGCACTCTGCCCACTGACACCTCACTCTGCCCACTGACACCTCACTCTGCCCATTGACACCTCACTCTGCCCACAGACAATGCACTCTGCCCACTGACAATGCACTCTGCCCACTGACACCATCTACTGCCCACTGACACCGCACTCTGCCCACTGACAATGCACTCTGCCCAATGACAATGCACTCTGCCAACTGACACCATCTACTTCCCACTGACACCGCACTCTGCCCCACTGACACCACACTCTGCCCCACTGACAATACAGTCTGCCCACTGACAATGCACTCTGCCCACTGACAATGCACTCTGCCCACTGACAACGGACTCTGCCCACTGACAACGCACTCTGCCCACTGACACCATCTACTGCCCACTGACACCATCTACTGCCCCACTGACACACTAACACCGCACTCTGCCCCACTGACACCATCCTCTGCCCCACTAACACCATCCTCTGCCCCACTAACACCATCCTCTGCCCCACTAACACCATCCCATGCCCACTGACACCACATTCTGCCCACTGACACCATCTACTGCCCACTGACACATCTACTGCCCACTGACACATCTACTGCCCACTGACACCACACTCTGCCCACTGACACCTCACTTTGCCCACTGACACCTCACTCTGCCCACTGACACCGCACTCTGCCCCACTGACACCGCACTCTGCCCATTGACAACGTCCCCTGCCCACTGACACCATCCTCTGCCCCACTAACACCATCCCATTCCCACTGACACCATCCACTGCCCTACTGATAGTGTCCACTTTTAAGGTAGGCTAGGTTCATATTTTAACTGTGACATTTCTTTTAATAATCTAATCATAATTTATGGTCACTCAAATGCTTTTGTTTTATTTAACCATGTCCCTTTAAGTCTACCCCCCTCTCCACTGTTAAAACAATTTGGCCACAGCCACTGTTCACTGCAGCGCGCTATCTGCGCCTCCTTACTACTCTCCTAGGGTAACTCAAAGGTGTCCCAAGTCTCCTACAATCATATAGTGTCTATAGCGTGTACTGCAATAAAAATTCCCGCGCGTTGCTAAAGTGTTCGGGTTTGGCTTGACGAAAAGATGGCAACCCTAATCTGTAGCAGGGATTAGAAACGACTTTATGCTTTTTTTTGCCCTACACAAACTGACACTAAATATAATATAGTCCAAATTAAAGTTGCGCTATAATAAGTTCCTACCTAAGACACATACCGTAGCTACATAGTTAATCTGGTTGAAAAGAAGACACAAGTGCTACTAACTAATACAAATGACACTTACACTGACACAAAACCCGATCCTGATCTAGTTAAAGTGGTTCTAAAGGCAGAAAGCTGTTTACATAAAAACTTTCTGCATTTAGCTTCCCCCACAAGCCCCTCCTTATACTTACCTGAGCCTGATCTAGTGATGTACACAAGACTCTCTCGGCTGTCTGTCTCCTCACTGGCTCAGAGACAGCAACGTGAGTCATTGGCTCCCCCTGCTGTCAATCACAGCCAGTGAGAGGGGTGCATGGGTCTTATGGACACACAGAGCCGGCTTGAGAGCCATCATGCACAAAAGTCAATTGCTATGGTGGTCACTCAAAGGGAGACCCAAGAAGAGGATGATCCAGGCTGCTTGGGTAAGTATAACATGCTTGTTATTTAAAAAATAAAATTATTTAATTTACAATCACCTTAAACCAGGGGTGCCCAACCAGTGGCCCGGGGGCTGCATGCGGCCCGCAGAGCCCTCTGATGTGGCCTGCTACCTCCTGTTTTGTGATGGAATAGAATAGAATACTGTTATTAATAGTAAGTTTATTACTAAAATCACAGTGTATCTATGGGCATATCTGTTCTGCAGTGGTTACTGGGCTGCTTTCAAACTGATCCACAGGTGCAGAGCAGTGCACCTGAAGGTTACCTGCACTGAGCCATAGGCCCCTTTCACGCGGTCAGTCCGACCCATTTGGACCCTCCATTCACCTCTAAAGAGTAGCAGATGTAAATGGACTTGTGTCCGTTTACAAACGCCTACCTCCAATCCGATCCGCAAAAAAAAAGAGTAGAGTGTACTGCCATGCACATGCTCCACTCATTGTGGCCCGTGACCGGTTACCAATTTGCTTAGGTGGCCCTCGCTCTTCAAAAGGTTGGGCACCCCTGCCTTAAACTGTATTTTATTTTATTTTTTAAACTGACTTTTTTCGTCTTCTTTTTTTTTTTTGTTTACAGACTTCCCCTTTTGCCAAGAGGAAAAGATACAATGCATCTTTTCCCCTACACAGAGGAGAAACAACCCTGGGTAATCACAGTGATCACATGATCAGGAGCAATTGGCTTTGGATTGTTAGAACAAGACCCGGATCTATTCGTAACATCTCAGTCTTACTGCGGGGAGAGCGATCCACCACAATCACAGGAGCGTGTATAAGTGGCACCCAGGAATTTCACCCTGGGACTGGCTACCAGTAATCTGCATTACAACCTATTTTCTACTTTATAATTTATATTTCAAAATAAATGAGGAATACAGATAATAGAAACACTGAATAAAAATAAAGTTAATAGTTGGAAAAAAGTCTGTATTGTCCAGGCTGCTCTACCCTAGCTATTCACAGGCACAATCCCACTAATCATCAGCACGAGGGTTTTGACCTGCTCTGTCTTCAACCTGGGCTGGTTCACCCCTCCTTAGGACAACCTGCTGGCTCTGGGCTCCCCTGGAAACACCATATTGATAATGAACTTAGCGTTCAGGACAACCAATCAACATAGCACAGGGTAGATCAGAACTCCTGGACTCAAGCAATCCAACAGCCTCAGCCTCCCAAGTAGCTGAGATGATAGCTGCACGCTACTGCAACCAGCGAGGAACAGTGCTTGCTCCTGAGTAGGGATGAGCCGAACACCCCTCGGTTCGTTCGCACCAGAACTTTTGAACGGACCCCAAATTCGTACAAACGTTAGAACCCCATTGAAGTCTATGGGACTCGAACGTTCGAAATTAAAAGTGCTAATTTTAATGGCTAATATGCAAGATACTGTCCGAAAAAGGGTTTGGGGACCTGGCTTCTGCCCCAGGGGGCATGGGTCAATGCAAAAAAAAGTTTTAAAAATGGCAGTTTTGGCGGGAGCACTGATTTTAATGACGATTAAAGGGAAAAAAAATTGAAATATTCCTTTAAATATCGTGCCTGGGGGGTGTCTATAGTATGCCTGTGAAGTGCCATGTGTTTCCCGTGTTTAGAACAGTCCCTGCACAAAATGACATTTAACGGAAATAACGTCATTTCAAACTTCTTGTGGTTTTAATGTTATATCTGGTTCCTGCAATATGGTTGAAAATCATTGAGAAAAATGGCATGGGTAGCCCTCCCTGCCCATTACCAGCCCCTTTGGGTCTTGTTTTTATTAAGGGGAACCCCGTACCCATATTAAAAAAAGGAAATACGTGTGGCCCCCAGGCCCTATATACCCAGAACAGCAGTATACAGGCGGTGCAAACAAGACAGGGACTGTGTAGGTTTGTTGTGTTAAGTTGAATCTGTTTGTAATTTTCAACTGGTACATTTTTAAAGTGTAGCTCCAGTCAAAAAAACTATTTTTAAGCTTTTTGGAAAACATAGGGAAGGGTTATCACCCCTGTATAATTTGTTTTGCCGTCCGTCTTTTTTCATCTCACTTGCTGTTGTCTCCTTCCGTTTGCAGTAGGAGATGTTTGTAAGTTGGATGTTTGAAAGTAGGGGCCTGCCCTATATGCTCTGCAGAAATGGCGGAACAAGGTGTTGGTTTTGCCACAACATTGTAAGCCCTCAAAGTGACTCTTGGTGGGCGCTGGAGCGCCCTGCTGTGAACGATTATAAAAATTGACCTTTGGTGGTTGTGGTGCTGGTGCTACAACACTATAAGTCCTCACAGTTACTCTGGGTGGGCACAGGAACAGGCCTTCCTGTGAAATATTATATCAAGAATTGTAATTACATGTCCCTGTTAAACAGGGGCAGAAAAATTGGGCCTTGGGCACTGGTGCCACGACACTGAAACCTCTCCCATATACTCTAGTTTTAGTGCAGGAATTAGCCCTGCCGCAAAGCATTGCATCAAAAATTGTAATAAACCACTTCAATACCGGGCACTTAAACACCTTCCTGCCCAGACCAATTTTGAGCTTTCAGCGCTGTCGCACTTTGAATGACAATTGCGCGGTCATGCTACACTGTACCCAAATGAAATTTTTATAATTTTTTTCCCACAAATAGAGCTTTCTTTTGGTGGTATTTGATCACCTCTACGGGTTTTTATTGTTTGCGCTACAAATTAAAAAATGCAGAAAATTCTGAAAAAAAAAATGTTTTTTTTGTTTCAGTTTCAAAACTTTGTAAATAAGTACGTTTTCTCCTTCACTGATGGGCACTGATGGGGCTACACTGATGGGCACTAATAAGGCGGCACTGATGGGCACCAATGATGTGGCACCAATGAAGTGGCACTGATGAGGTGGCATTGATGGACACTGATATGTGGCACTGATAGGCGGCACTGATAGGCGGCACTGATGGACGACATGGATGGGCGACACGGATGGACACTGATAGGTGGCACAAATTGGCACTGATAGCTGGCACGGATTGGCATGGATGGGCGGCACAGATGGGCATGGATAGGCGGCACAGATGGGCATGGGTGGGCACTGATAGGAGGCACAGGTGGGCACTGATAGGCGGCACAGGTGGGCACTCATAGGCGGCATTGGTGTTATACTGTACTAATTGATGCCAATCAGTGCCAAACAATAATGCAGGCCAATCAGTGATGCCCATTGTGGGCACTGATTGGCATCCATTATGGGCACTGATTGGCATCCATTGTGCTGACTGGCATCCCTGGTGGTCTAGGGAGGATTACCTTTTCCCTGGTGGTCTGGTGGCATCCCTGGTGGTCCAGTGTGGGCATCCTCTGGGGGGCTGTGCTGATAATCGATCAGCACAGACCCCCCTGTCAGAGGAGCAGCCGATCGGCTCTCCTCTACTCGCGTCTGACAGATGCGAGTGAGGAAAAGCCGATCACCGGCTCTTCCCATTTACATTGTGATCAGCCGTGATTGGACACGGCTGATCACGTGGTAAAGAGTCTCCGTCGGAGACTCTTTACCGAGATCGTAGTTGCCGGGTGTCAGACTGACACCCCGCAACAACGATCGCCGCGATGCGTGCCCCCGGGGGCTCATAATCCTGATCACGTCATATGACGTCTGATCAGGATTATGAAACCACTTTGCCACTGTCAATTGCCTATAGGGCGGGCGGCAAGTGGTTAAACGCCCTGTTAAACAGGGGCAGAAAAATTGGGTCTTAGGCACTGGTGCTGGTGCCACGACACTGCAACCTCTCCCATAAACTCTAGTTTTAGTGCAGGAATTAGCCCTGCTGCAAAGCATTGCATCAAAAATTGTAATTAAACGCCCCTGTTAAACAGGGGCAGAAAAATTGGGCCTTAGGTGCTGGTGCTGGTGCCACGACACTGCAACCTCTCCCATATACTCTAGTTTTAGTGCAGGAATTAGCCCTGCTGCAAAGGATTGCATCAAAAATTGTAATTAAATGCCCCTGTTAAACAGGGGCAGAAAAATTGGGCCTTAGGCACTGGTGATTTTGCCACGACACTGCAACCTCTCCCATATACTCTAGTTTTAGTGCAGGAATTAGCCCTGCTGCAAAGCATTGCATCAAAAATTGTAATTAAATGCCCCTGTTAAAGAGGGGCAAAAAAATTGGGCTGGTGGCATCACCCAGAACCAAAAATGTTTTTCCAACATATCAGCGGAGGAGGAAGAGGATAGACAATCAACATAACAGGACAGTCACTCAGCATCAGCATAGGCAGTCTTGAAGGGATGTGATATTTCTAAAAAAATTATTCGGTTACATCAGCTTCAGGTGCTTGGTAACTGTGGGTGATCCAAGACTGATTCATCTTGATGAAGGTCAGTTGATCAACTGATTCGGTGGACAGGGGCACCCTGTGATCGGTAACAAAGCCACCAGCAGCACTGAAGGTGCGTACCGAAAGAACGCTGGATGCAGGACAGGCCAGTAGCTCAATTGCATGCTCTGGCCAGTGATCCTTTCTCAAGACCCAGTAAGCCAGAGGATTTTCGGTGGGAAAGGTGTCCAAGTCTGACCTTGCCCCTAGGTATTTCTGCACCATGTAAATCAGACGCTGGCGATGGTTGCTGGAACCGATCATACCTTGGGGCTAAAAAACTTTTTGGAAAACAGCACTGTCCAAACGATAACTCAATTAATCAAAACAAGGCCTAAGCCGGTGAAAACAAACTCTAAAAGTGATAATATAAATAATAACAGTATAAATTCCTGCTGCAACCCAATGTGAGATACCCACACTAGACACAAACCCAAAAAATAAGGCTGCGCTAAAACTTATACATTACAGTATTAACAATGTGACGTGTTAAATTCTAGTATTAAACAATGTATACTATCAAGAAAAATTGTGTATAAAAACATCAAACTTGAAGCACATAAAAAGTCCAAAGAGAGGGAAGTACGAAGGTATGGAATAAGTCCCTTGAAGTGACTCTTTACAAACACCCTTCAGATGTATAGCAGGTGCGCCCAAAGAGGAAGTTCTATCCACCACCTATTTCAATGAGGCTTACCAGCTGCCAAGATCTCTTTTTAGGGAGATCATACAGGCATGAAGAAAAAACGATCGTTCCTGGTCTCTCCGGTCTCTCCGATGGGTTCTGCTGGCGTCTCCACCTCTTATATCTCTTTCTTACAACGTCTCACATTCCACCGAATTTTTTAGATAAGACAAGAAAGAAAGGCTCCCATAGCGTAATTCCGCATAAAAATTTAATACGAACGAAATAAAAGTAAAACAAACTCACAAATTCCAGTTGAGTACAAGCGTAAGTACAATCACGAGCCGGCCGGCTCTCTCCTATTAACACTGCCCATCCTTCCTGGTCAACGGGGAATGGCGGTAACGTCAGCACGCCGCTCACCCTACGTAGTTTCGTCAAAAGTGACTTCTTCCTGGGGTACGGGCGGCGCGCTGACCCACCGCCTAAATACTCACTAGCTACAGAACGTAACCGCCCACTTCCGAGCTCCTGGCTACAGCTCCTAATCAGCCATTTTAGAAATGGGCAAAAATGATCGTTCGCCCTGATCATTAAATGAAACTAAATGAAATAAAATACACGAATGCTATAAGGAATCGGACACGAACCGTTTCACAAATAGGTTCATACTCATTTGATCTTTTTTGTGAATTAAAAAATCTTAAAAATAAAATAAACTAAAAAACACTCTAGAGAATCAGAACTGACCTGTTCTCTGAATGGGATCATATCTGATGGTACAATCCGGTCGCATACCTACCCATTAGGAGAGCACGATCGGACAAGGTCAACCCCCCATACCCGATCGCACAGTTCTAGTAACTGCACCCAGAACATAGGAGGGCCCACCATCATTCCCCGACCTTACTCTTCCACATGGGCAAAGGACACTGTCAGATCATCAGACCATCAGGCCATTTCTTAAGTCTAAAAATTTCATAAAACTCTATAAAGAAGGAAAGGAACATTCTCATATACAGGACATTATTCCAATTAGGCCTTATATAACATAGGCCATTGGAAAAAATCCTCAAGTAAACTAAATAAATCGCAAATAACAAAAACATCCCCAAGTGAGCCCCACATACCTTGGGGCTGCGGACTAAAAAATTGCCTGAAAGCATCGGTCAGACGGCCACCTTCTCCACCGCTCCTTCTGACCGATGCCTCAGCAACACGTTGTCCAGGACCAGGAGTTTGTAACCTCCCAGTCTCTGGAAATGTGTTGCACAGACCTTTCTGCAAGGCCTCCCGGAGATGTCTCATCCTGTGCTCCCTCTGCGACGGCAAGATAAGGTCGGCAACCTTACCCTTGTACCGTGGATCAAGGAGAGTGGCCAGCCAGTAATGGTCCCTCTCCTTGATCCGAAGAATACAAGGATCCTTCCGCAGGCTTTGCAGGATCAGGGAGGCCATGCAGCGTAGGTTAGCTGAGGCATTTGGTCCGGAGTCCTCTGGGTCACTAAGGACAACATGATCCGCAGCTACCTCCTCCCAGCCACGTACAAGTCCACGGGTTTCTTGGGACTGTAAATCATCCCTACAAGACTGCGGCTGCTGCTGCTGCTGATGCTGAGTGCCAGCCTCCACCTCCATGCTGACACAATCATCCTCCTCCTCCTCCTCCTCCTCCTCATCCTCTTCCTGTGTGATGGGTGGCACAGCAGGAACACTGTCTGGATAAAGGGGGCCTTGAGAGGCAAGGAAGTCCTCCTCTTCCTGCCTCTGTTCTGCCTCAAGTGCCCTGTCCATTATTCCACGCAGCGTATGCTCCAAGAGGTGGACAAGAGGTACAGTGTCACTGATGCATGCACTGTCACTGCTCACCATCCTTGTGGCCTCCTCAAACGGTGACAGGACAGTGCATGCATCCCTGATCATGCCCCACTGGCGTGGTGAGAAAAAACCGAGCTCCCCTTACCCTGTCTTGGTGCCGTAGTCACACAGGTACTCATTGATGGCCCTCTGCTGCGTGTGCAGCCACTGCAGCATGGCCAACGTTGAGTTCCACCTGGTGGGCATGTCACATATAAGGCGGTTCTTGGGCAGGTTCAACTCCTTTTGGAGCTCAGCCAGGCGAGCACAGGCATTAAATGATCGGCGGAAATGCACACAGACTTTCCTGGCCTGCTTCAGAACATCCTGTAAGCCCGGGTACCTGCCCAAGAACCGCTGCACAACCAGGTTAAGGACGTGAGCTACACAGGGCACATGGGTCAGTTGTCCCTGTCGGAGGGCGGAGAGGAGGTTGGTGCCATTGTCGCAAACCACCATTCCTGGCTTAAGCTGGCGTGGCATCAACCACCTCTCAGCCTGCCCCTGCAGAGCTGACAAAACATCCGCCCCAGTGTGGCTCCTGTCCCCCAAACAAACCAGCGCAAGCACGGCATGGCATCATTTTGCCTGCGTACTTGCATAGCCCCTGGAACGCCTACGGAGCACCGCTGGTTCTGAGGACAGAGCACTGGAAGAGGCCATGGAGGAAGAAGAAGAGGAGGGGGTGGAGGAGAGAGGTGTGTCACAACCAATAGTAGCATTTTGGAGGCGTGGTGGCGGAACAACCTCCAACACTACTGCACCTTGTCCTGCATCCTTCCCAGCTGCCAGAAGAGTGACGCAATGGGCAGTGAAAGACAGGTAACGTCCCTGTTTATGCCTGCTGGACCATGAGTCAGCGGTAATATGCACCTTACCGCTGACCGCCCTGTCCAGCGAGGCAAGGACATTGCCTTTCACATGCCGGTAGAAAGCCGGAATCACCTTCCGTGAGATAAAGTGGAGTTTGGGGACCTGCCACTGAGGAACCGCACATTGTACAAACTCACGGAAGGGGGCCGAGTCTACCAACTGAAAAGGCAGCAGTTGAAGTGCTAGCAATTTAGCCAAGCTAGCATTCAACCGCTGGGCATGTGGATGGCTGGGAGTGAACTTCTTTCGCCGGTCCAGCAGCTGGGGCAGGGACATTTGCCTGCTATAATCGGACGTGGGTGTACTGCTAGCAGAGTGCCTGGAAGCACTTGGCTGTGACACACCTAATTCTACACCTTCATTCCTCTCAGAGCAGGTTTCAGAGAGGACTGAAGGTCTAGTGGGGTTGGAGATGCCAGCTGATGAGGAGCAAGGAGAGGTCCGCTTTGTTCTTTGGTGTGGGTCTTTGAGGTACGCTTGCCAACGAGCTGCATGGCAGGTCAACATATGTCTGGTCAAGCATGTGGTGCCCAAGCGGCTGATGTTTTGGCCATGCGAGATACGCTTGAGACATATGTTGCAAATAGCAGTGGTGCGATCTGATGCACTCGTCTCAAAAAAGGCCCACACCAAAGAACTTTTAGAATAACGCTCAGAGGCAGCGCCCTGCACAGGCGGAGCTCTGCGGTGTGATTCAGTCGGTGTGCTGCCCCTAAGCTGGCCCCCGGAGGGCATCCTGCCTCGTTGGACATGTGCCTCCTCCTCCTCTCTCCTACCAGGCACCCACGTGGAGTCAGTGCCCTCATCATCCCCTCCCTTTTCATCGCTGGAGCAAACCTGGCAGTACGCTGCAGCTTGTGGAACATGACTGCGAGATTGCTGTCCTTCTTGAGCATCCCCTCTCTCTGCATTCGCGCTACTGCCTTCCTCTAGCTGAGTATCATCATCAGAGCCTACAAAACACTGGGCATCCTCCTGGAGCATGTACCCAACACTGTGCTCAAAGAGTTCAGGAGACTCCTCAGGAGGACGTGGTGGGTCTAGGGAAGGAGTCACTGATGATGACATTGAGAGGAGCCTGGGTGGGAGATGATGAGGAGGATGAAGAGGGCTTGGTCATCCACTCTACCAAGTCATTGGCATGTTGCGGCTCAACATGTCTACCTGCCGAAAAGAAGGACAAGCGTGTCCCATGGCCACGTGCTGATGATGACGATGCACCGCGTCCACGACCAGCACTGTTGTCTCTAGACACAGAGCCTGCTTGCCCTCTTTTATCGGCTCGCGCCTGTCTGCCTCTCCTTGCTGGCCTTCCAGACATGGTAATGGCCTGAAGGGAGTTGGGAAAACCAGCAATTGGGTAGTGTATATTGTGCTGGAGGCACACACAACTTCCACTAACTCCTGCAGATGGCAGATGGCTCAAATCGAGAAGAGCTATGTAGGTGGATATAGCGGTGTATACTGGGTTCAGAGCAAGCAGACAGCACGCACAATCTCCTAACACTGTCTGCAAGCTCTATTTAAAATGAGCAAGATAGTTAGCTATATAGGTGGATATAGCGGTGTATACTGGGTTCAGAGCACGCAGACAGCACGCACAATCTCCTAACACTGACTGCAAGCTCTATTTAAAATGAGCAAGATAGTTAGCTATATAGGTGGATATAGCAGTGTATACTGGGTTCAGAGCACGCAGACAGCACGCACAATCTCCTAACACTGACTGCAAGCTCTATTTAAAATGAGCAAGATAGTTAGCTATATAGGTGGATATAGCGGTGTATACTGGGTTCAGAGCACGCAGACAGCACGCACAATCTCCTAACACTGACTGCAAGCTCTATTTAAAACGAGCAAGATAGTTAGCTATATAGGTGGATATAGCGGTGTATACTGGGTTCAGAGCATGCAGACAGCACACACAATATCCTAACACTGACTGCAAGCTCTATTTAAAACGAGCAAGATAGTTAGCTATATAGGTGGATATAGCGGTGTATACTGGGTTCAGAGTACGCAGACAGCACGCACAATCTCCTAACACTGACTGCAAGCTCTATTTAAAACGAGCAAGATGGTTAGCTATATAGGTGGATATAGCGGTGTATACTGGCTCTCCTCGCTGCCGGCGCTGTGATTGGCCAAGCAGGCGGGTCACAGTACATGCTTGGCCAATCATGAGCCAGCAATGCACTGCGCCATCGCAGTGTATTGTGGGCCGTGAGCGCCACACAAATTTGGCGCGAATGGCCCATAACGTTCGGAATTCGCCGAATGGGCAAACAGCCGATGTTCGAGTCGAACGTATGAAGCTCATCCCTACTCCTGAGATACTAGAAGCTGAAAGCTTCATGACCTTAAATTCCCATATTCCAATATCAATATTTCAATCTGACAGCCTCAGCTGCCAAAGTAGCTGGAATTAGAGATGCAAGCCACTGCAGATGACTGCTGTCTCTGAGACACTAGAAGATGAAAGCTATATGAAGTCAATAGAAACACTATATAAAAATAAATTTAATAGTTGGGAAAAAGTCTGTGTCCCACTGTATTGTCCTGGCTGCTCTAGATTGGCTATTCAAAGGTGCAATCCCACTACTGATCAACACAGGGGTTTTGACCTGCTCTGTCACTGACCTGGGCTGGTTCACCCCTACTTAGGACATCCTGGTGGCTCTGGGCTCCCCTGGGACCACCATATTGATACCAAATCAACATAGCACAGGGTAGACCAGAACTCCTGGACTCAAGCAATGCGACAGCCTCAGCCTCCCAAGCAGCTGGGATTACAGATGCACACCACCGCTCCCAGGAAAAGACAGTGCATGCTCTGTAATACTAGAAGCTGAAAGCTTCATGATGTCAAATCCATGCCCTCGAATGCTTCCAATACCTATATTGCTATTTGCAAGCGTGTCATTAACATTATTACAATAGACATGTTACCAAAGTACAGCACGAATTAAAAACTACAAATTCTATTAACACGTTGGGGTGAGGGAGGATGGGGTAGAGGGAGCTGAGTGGGGATTCACAGGGAAGTGAAATAATTGTGTAATCCTGAAAAGAAGGGAAAAAAGAAGGAGAGCTAATACAATGTCTGTAATTTCACCCTGGGACTGTCTACAAGTCAAAATTGTATAACCCCTAAGTGTAAAAAATAAGGTATAAATAGTACAACAGAGTACCATCATCCCAATCGATTGAAATAGATAAATAAAGGGGCCTGTCCCCAACTGGTCCCTCAGATCAAAAACGGAGTATGGACTATTGCGGTACAGATATAATTAATGTAGATTCACGTGGGTAAAAACGATATAGAATTTTATTAATACAAAACCAATATAAGATCAAGCAAGACACATATTATTGGATACATAAAAATGCATGGGGAGCAATCGGGAAGTATCACAAGTATAATGGTCCCCAAGGGGGGAAGATCACATTGGGATAACTGTTCACAGATGTCATATCTCAACTAGTTTCGTGCTCTCAATGCCGCTTCTTCAGGAGAAAATCTGCAATAGGTTCGGACAGATAATTAACAATCAATGTAAAAATAAACAAATCAATAAAAAATAAAGAAAAACAACTAGGGGAAGGAAGAGCACTGCTGCTTAACTGTGACCATGCCCAGCCAAGGTAACTGTGCCAATATATGTTCCCCCCGTGGTGACCAGGGGGGACATGCAAAATCTGGAAGTTTCTCTAAATATAATGGGTGATTGGAAAAAAATTATAAAAAGATTGCTCATACAACATGAGATGAGAGAGAGAAGGAAAGAAGGAGATAAAAGAAAAAGGAAAAGGAAGGAGTATAATAAAAGAAGAGGAAAAAGGAAGAGGAACGCAGGAAGAAGAAAGGGAATAAGTAAAATAAATCCAGAACGAATAAAGCTAAAGAATTGAGAAGGAAAGAAGAGGAACAAAGAAAGCAGCGAAAAGGAAAAGAGGGGAAGGAAAAAGGAAGGGGTGAAGGAAACGGAGGAGAGGAAGGGGGGGTGGAAGGGGGGGGGGGGTGGAAGAGTCGAAACGGAGAAGAAAAAGGGCAAAGGGAAAGGAAAGGGGAGGAAAAAGAAGGGGAAGCAAAGTAAAAAGGAAAAGAGCAAAGTTCTGTAGGTAAACTAACCTTATGCATGATAAGGATCCAGGGCAGGGGGGTGCAATCAACTCAATCCTAAGAGTGCAGTCCTGCAAAGGACCAGCTGCCACGCTGGGGGGGGGGGGGGGGTAATCAGAGATGGTGGTCAAAACCAGCTGCTGAAGAGGGAGATCCCCCAGTGAGGTGGTCTATAAAAGATGACAAGATGTGGCCAGAAGATGATAAAAAATAGGGCCACCTGAGTCTACTCAGAGGCACAAGGTGAAGGCTTAGATATGGAAGATACAGTGGGGCAAAAAAGTATTTAGTCAGCCACCAATTGTGCAAGTTCTGCCACTTAAAAAGATGAGAGAGGCCTGTAATTGTCATCTTAGGTATACCTAAACTATGAGAAACAAAATGTGGAAACAAAATCCAGACAATCACATTGTCTGATTTTTGAAAGAATTTATTTGCAAAGTATGGTGGAAAATAAGTATTTTGTCAATATCAAAAGTTCATCTCAATACTTTGTTATATATCCTTTGTTGGCAGTGACAGAGGTCAAACGTTTTCTGTAAGTCTTCACAAGGTTGTCACACATTGTTGCTGGTATGTTGGCTTCCATGTAATCCATGTAGATCTCCTCTAGAGCAGTGATGTTTTGGGGCTGTCTATGGGCAACACAGACTTTCAACTCCCTCCAAAGGCTTTCTATGGGGTTGAGATCTGGAGACTGGCTGGGCCATTCCAGGACCTTAAAATGCTTCTTACGAAGCCACATCGTTGCCCAGGTGGTGTGTTTGGGATCATTGTAATGCTGAAAGACCCAGCCATGTTTCATCTTTAATGCCCTTGCTGATGGGAGGAGGTTTGCACTCAAAATCTCATGATACATGGCCCCATTCATTCTTTCATGTACACGGATCATTCTTCCTGTTCCCTTTGCAGAGAAACAGCCCCAAGGCATGATGTTGCCACCCTAATGCTTCACAGTAGGTATGGTGTTCTTTGGTTGCAACTCGGCATTCTCTTTCCTCCAAACACGATGAGTTGTGTTTCTACCAAACAGTTCTACTTTGGTTTCATCTGACCATATGACATTCTCCCAATCCTCTTCTGGATTAACCAAATGCTCTCTTGCAAACCTCAGATGGGACCGGACATGTACTGGCTTAAGCAGGGGTCACATCTGGCACTGCAGGATCTGAGTCCCTGGCGGCGTAGTGTGTTACTGATGGTAGCCTTTGTTACGTTGGTCCCAGCTCTATGCAGGTCATTCACTAGGCCCCCCCGTGTGGTTCTGGGATTTTTGATCACCGTTCTTGTGATAATTTTGACCCCACGGGGTGAGATGTTGCGTAAAGCCCCATATTGAGGGAGATTATCAGTGGTCTTGTATGTCTTCAAATTTCTAATTATTGCTCCCACAGTTGATTTGTTCACACCAAGCTGCTTACCTATTGCAGATTCAGTCTTCCCAGCCTGGTGCAGGTCTACAAATTTGTTTCTGGTGTCCTTCAACAACTCTGGTCTTCACCATAGTGGAGTTTGGAGTGTGACTGTTTGGGGTTGTGGACAGGTGTCTTTTATACTGATAACAAGTTCAAACAGGTGCCATTAATACAGGTAATGAGTGGAGGACAGAGTAGTCTCTTAAAGAAGAAGATACAGGTCTGTGAGAGCCAGAAATCTTGCTTGTTTGTAGGTGACCAAATACTTATTTTCCACCATAATTTGCAAATAAATTCTTTCAAAAATCAGACAATGTGATTGTCTGGATTTGTTTCCACATTTTGTCTCTCATAGTTGATGACACTTAGGCCTCTTTCACACTAACGTCCCGTTCAGGCCCGCCTGTCAGTTTTTCAGGCGGACCTGAACGGGTGCTCCATAGAGCTCTATGGAGCGTCGGATGTCAGCGGTGACATGTCCGCTGACATCCGACCCGCTCCGATCCGAAAAAGTGTGACGGAGGAAAAAGCTATTTTTCCATCCGTCTGCGGATCGGATCGGGTGACGACGGGCACTGCGGTCCGTCGTCATCCGATCTCCCATAGGGGAGAGCGGCGCTGTGACAGGTCCGTCCCTGCGCAGTGAGCAGAGACGGAGCTGTCATCTCCCTGCTCAGCGGGGATCGGCGGAGTGATCCCCGCTGAGCAAACGGACATCCACGGGGCGGATCATAACTGATCCGCCCCGTGTGAAAGGACCCTTATAGGTCTATCTCATCTTTTTAAGTGGGGGAACTTGCACAATTGGTGGCTGACTAAATACTTTTTTGCCCTACTGTACTGACTTGGTATGGGAAGTACAACCAGAGCCCCAGAATCCACATCCAGCAGCATCAAGAAGCATAAATACAGCTTAAATAGTCTCAAATGAGTGGCGTGTGATGTCACCCGGTCTGTACTCCCGCATGGAGCACGTGCGCTAGTCATCCAGCCAAAGGGCAGAAAGACCCAGTTGAGACATGCACAAGTGGATGGGGCGGTCCCAGGATGTAGAAACCGTCCCTCTACCAGGGAGAGCACCTAGACACCATAAAGGGAACAGACACGGGGCACAGATGACACCCGGTGGTGGCTCAGTAAAAACTGCAGGCTGGGAAGCAGCAAAAAATCAATGACATTACCTAATTATAGCAAGAAAAACAAGAAGGACATGTGGGTTGTAATCACGTGAACCTGGCAGAGACCCTAGTAGACCCACATATAACATGAAACATAATTAAATAAGATAATTGTGTAATCCTGCGAATGCAGCTGTCTATCTAATTTCACACTGGGACTGGCTACCAGTCATCTGCATTGCAACCTATTTTCTATGATTCATCTACTTTATAATTTATATTTCAAATAAATGAGGAACTAAAACAGATAATAGAAACACTGTATAAAAATAAAGTTAATAGTTGTAAAAAAGTCTGTGTCCCACTGTATTGTCCAGGCTGCTCTACACCAGCTATTCATAGGCGCGATCCCACTGCTGATCAGCATGGCGGTTTTGACCTGCTCCGTCTCCGACCTAGCCCGGTTCACCCCTCAGGGCAACCTGGTGGCTCTGGGCTCCCCTAGAACCACCATAATTGATGCTGAACTTGGACACCTAAATTGGAAACCTAAGATTGGAACATGGACACCTAAACAACAAAGAGCAGGGTAGATCAGAATGCCTGGACTCAAGCAATCCAACAGCCTCAGCCTCCCAGGTAGATGGGATTATAGCTGCATGCCACTGCACCCAGCAAAGGACAGTGCTTGCTTCTGTGATACTAGAAGCTGAAAGCTACTTGACATCAAATCCCGCACCTTCCAATATCAATATTTCGAATTGCAAGTGTGTCATTAACATTACAATAAACATGTTACCAAAGTACAGCATGAAAAGAGGGGAAAAAAAGAAGGGAAACTAATACAATGTCTGTAATTTCACCCTGGGACTGTCTACGAGTCAAGTAGATTCTGATTGATTCAGCTTGGGTGTATCAGCTGCATTACAACCTATTCTCTATGATTCATCTACTTTATAATTTATATTTTGAACAAATGTGGAACTAATACAGATCATCTATACACTGTATAAAAAAAAGTTAATCATTTAAAAAGACCATATCTCATTATATTGTCCAGGCTGCTTTACACTGGCTATTTGCAGGTGTGATCCCACTACTGATTGGCACAGGGGTTTTGGCCTATGTTGTTTCCTTACTCCTTGGGACAATCTGATGAGTCTGGGCTCCCCTGGAACCACCATATTGATGCCATGCTTAGAGTGCACACCCAAAAGACATAGAGAAGGGTAGACCAGAACTCATAGACTCAAGCAATATGACAACATCAACTGCCAAAGTAGCTGGAATTAGAAATGCACACCACTGCAGGTTACTGTTGTCTCTGAGACACTAGAAGATGAAAGCTATATGAAGTCAATAGAAACACTGTATAAAAATAAAGTTAATAGTTGTAAAAAAGTCTGTGTCCCACTATTATCCAGGCTGTGCTATACCGGCTATTCACAGGTGCAGCCCCACTACTGATCAGCACGGTGGTGTTGACCTGCTCTGTCTCCGACCTGGGCCGGTTCACCCCTCCTTAGGACAACTTGGTAGCTTTGGGCTCCCCTGGAATCACCATATTGATACTGAACTTAGCGTGGACACCCAATCAACATAGGGCAGAGATAGATCAGAACTCCGGGACTCAAGCAATCCAACAACCTCAGCCTCCCAAGAAGCTGGGATTATAGATGCACACCACTGCAACCAGCAAATGACTGTGTTTGCTCTGCAATACTAGAAGCTGAAAGCTACGTGATGTCAAATCCCCTCCTTCCAATATCAATATTTCTAATTGCAAGCGTGTCATTAACATTACAATAAACATGTTACCAAAGTACAGCATGAATGAAAAACTACAAATTCTATTAACACATTGGGGTGAGGGAGGGTGGGGATTCACAGGGAGGTGAAATAATTGTGTAATCCTGAAAAGAGGGGAAAAAAAAGCAGGAAAAACTAATACAAAGACATGTACGGAGCTGTATAGAAAAGGAAGCGCAGGACATACATGACAGGGTGCAAGGGAATTACTGGGCTAAAGTAAAAGCAGCGTGGGGGTGGTTTAAGATGCAGGCGTACTTACCCTATTGGTGGAAGGTCACAAGGGGGGAGGAGTGTGGGTCTTTCGTCCATGTGCCAGGGTGGGGCAAGTCAGCAGTTGGGGGTCAGCAAGCGAGGAGAGACGTTGTGTCCTGCAAGCAGATAGAGAGAGGTTAGTTAGGATGAGTGGGTTGCAAGAGCTTTGGGCGCAGCTTAGGGAAGCAGCGGAGGTGCATGGCACGGAGTGGCTTCAGGGCCAGATTGCTGCCACGCTGCAGGGGGTAGGACAGGGTCCTTCCACGGCCGGGCCTGTCCAGCTGCGTGCTCGGAGGTCTAGACCCCCGGAGCGCCTGAGCCCAGACAATACCCCCCGGACTCTACGCCGTTATGGGAGCCCCAGCCGGGACCCTTCAGCCACCCCCGCCGACACTCCGGCCAGCCAGCGGGGGGCCTGGAAGGAATCCCCGTCCACGGCAAAGTCCCAGGGGGGGGGGAAGTTCGGGGGGCCGGCGGGCCCCCACCCCCTCCTTCCACCTCAATGGCTCGGATCCGTTCGGCTGCTGCCTCCGGCGAGGTTCCGGTCGGGGGGGCAGTCCGCCGTGGGAGACACAGAAGAGCGGGCACCAGTGCGGGAGTTGAGGCAGCTGGGGGCTTACCTCGTGGAGTCGCCATCTTGGCTGCTGGCAGTGAGCAGGATCGTGCCATTGCCGCACGTCGGTCGGGAGGCCCCGCCTCCGGGCTCAGTTTGGGTCCTGGGAGGGCTGGCCAGGGGAATGCCTGCGCGTTGGACGAGATTGCGGCGTGGCTTGATGACGTCACCGGCTCGGCGCCAATTTTGAATGCTGACAGGAACACTGTGAGGAATCCCAGCTTTTCTCCTCTGCCCAGCGCTGCAGTGCCCTGGGGGGGAGGAGGACCTGACGGACATCAGCAGTATCCGATGTCGGTGGACCGGGCTGGCAGCAGCAGTGAGGAGGGAGAGCTGCCTGAAGATCCCCAGGAGGCTGCAGGAGTATCCGGTGGGGCGGCTGGAGGTTCTCATCGCCTGGGACAGCCTGGTGAGTGTTCACACTCTTCTTTGTCTTGTGGGGTGGGGGAGGGTTGTCGGGGGGGGAGTGGGGGCGGGGGGGCCTCTGGGGGGGGGAGCGTGGCAGTTGTAGGGGGAGGGGGGTGGGGGAGGGTAGTGCTCAGGCCGGGCAGGGGGTGGGGGAGGGGTCGCAGGGGTTGTTGGAGTCCCTCAGGGAGCTGCTACGGCGATTGGACGGGGGGGAGGTGAGACCCCCGGCTCCGGTGACGCCGTGGGTTGTTCCGCCGGCGGTGGTGGGGGGGCAGGCTGGTGGGGAGGGGACGGCTCAGAAGACGTCGGTGACGACGGAGACGCAGACGGACAAGGACGCCGGGGGTACTAAGCCTGGATCAGAGACGGGGGACAAGGACTTGGACAAGGTGCGTTTGGCGGATGCAGCGCGCTGTGAGGTATATGTGTGTTTTGAGGGCCCATTGGGGGCCCACTTGAAGAAGGAGGTGCGGGAAAAGATTTGGAAGGACGAGTTTGTGGAAATATTTTCCCTGCTCCCCTTGGAGAAATTTAATTTAGATCGGGTGAAACCGGATGAGAGTAAAAAGGATGAGGAGGAGAAGAGGAGGTATAGGTTAATCCCGCGCACATTTGCAAACTGGCTGCAGGCATTTGCGATTTTTGCAAGTGTGATCGGGGAGAGGGCCCCGGAAAATTGCTCCGCACTGTTCTGCTATTTGGAGGCGATCAGTGAGGCTCATAGGGTTTATGGGGGTTTGGCATGGCTTCGGTATGACGAGCAGTTTCGTCAGCGGAAGGCTGTTCGCCCCTCCATCAGATGGGATCACAAAGACATTAGTCTTTGGATGAAGTTGATGACATCTTCGAGGGGGTCGGGGCAGTTTTTTCCAGGGGGGGCAGGCGGCGCTTCCTCCGCGGGATCGCCGGCCCCTAAAAAGAAAGGGGTCTGCTGGCAGTTCAATGAAGGAACTTGCCGTTTCGGCTCAGCGTGCAGATACAAGCACGAGTGCGCAGGCTGCAGCGGGAGCCACCCCTTCCTGCGTTGCTTTAAGCAGGGCAAGGGTCGGCCAGGGGACAACGCTGGAAAAAGGGATGACGCCGGTGAGTCTGGTAAGGATGCTTCCTTTTCTAAGTAGGTATCCGGACAGGACGGCGGCGCTGTTTTTGGAGGTTGGCTTTAGGGAGGGGTTTAGGATTCCGAGTATGGTGCGGGAAGTGCCACCGCTCTCGGATAACTTGAGGTCGGCCCGTCTCCATCAGGAGGTGGTGTCGGCCAAATTGGCCAAGGAGGTGGCGTTGGGGCGGATGGCGGGCCCGTTCGTGGATCCTCCGCTGCCAGGTTTAGTTGTTTCCCCGTTGGGAGTTGTTCCAAAAAAGGAACCGGGTCAGTACAGGATGATTCATCATCTGTCCTACCCTAAGGGCGGCTCGGTTAATGATGGTATTGACCCGCAGGCTTGTGCGGTTACCTATACATCATTTGATGCGGCGGTAGCGTGGGTTAGAAGATATGGTAGGGGATCTCTGATGGCGAAAACCGATGTGGAATCGGCCTTTCGTTTGTTGCCTGTACACCCCGAGAGCATGTGTTTGTTGGGTTGTTGCTGGCTGGGGGAGTACTTCGTGGATAGGTGTCTCCCGATGGGGTGTTCCATTTCTTGTGCGTATTTTGAGCAGTTTAGCTCGTTTTTTGAATGGGCAGTGAGGGAGGTTGCGGGGGTGAGTTCTATTATCCACTATTTGGATGATTTTTTATGCATAGGCCCCCCGGATTCTCGTTGTTGTGGCATTTTGCTCGGGACGGTTCAACATTTAGCGCACAGATTTGGGATCCCCCTGGCGGCGGATAAGACCGAAGGCCCCACATCGGCCTTGGTTTTCCTGGGCATCACGATTGATTCAATGGCCATGGAGTGTAGATTGCCGGAGGACAAATTGGTGGCATTGCGGCAGGAGGTGTGTGTGGCCAGCGGCAAGCGTAAGCTTCGCTTGAAGGAAGTGCAGTCCTTGCTTGGCAAATTGAATTTTGCTTGCAGGATTATCCCTATGGGGCGTATTTTCTGTAGACGATTGGCGGCGGCGACCGCGGGGGTACGCATGCCGAATCATTTTGTGAGGTTGACGAGGGAGTTACGGGAAGACATGAAGATTTGGGATTCCTTTCTGGCGGAATTCAATGGGCGGGCCATTTGGCAGGTTGGGCCGGTCGGCAATGCTGATCTGGTCCTGTTCACGGACGCGGCTGGGTCGGGTGGCTATGGCGCTTATTGCCAGGGTAGATGGAGCGCGGGCCCGTGGCCGGAGAGTTGGAGGGAACCGGGTTTTCTCAAAAATTTAGTCTTGCTGGAGTTGTGCCCCATTGTTTTAGCTGTGGAGTTGTGGGGGGAGGTCTTTGAGAACAGGAAGGTGCGATTCAATTGCGACAACATGGGGGTGGTGATGGCCATTAACAACATCTCGGCCTCTTCCCCCCCGGTGATACGGTTGTTGCGCCACTTGGTGCTTTGCTGTTTGCGCATAAATGCGTTTATATATGCTGTGCATATCCCTGGGGTCGACAATGGCTTAGCGGATGCTTTGTCTCGTTTCCAGTGGGACACGTTTCGCAAATTGGCACCGGAGGCACGTCAGGAAGGGGAACTGTGCCCGCAGGAGCTGTGGACGGTTGCATTGGAGTCGCCGCAGGATTGATCAGACAGTCTCTCAGCGCAGGAACGTGGAAGGCTTATCAGAAAGTTTGGCAGGAATGGTTGGACTTGGTGAATGAGGTAGGAGGTATGGGGGGCCCGGATGGGATGGAGATGCTGGTGTTGATCTTTGTATGTGCTAATCATGCAAAGGGAGTGTCCGGGGCAGCCATCGGACGGAAGATGGCTGCGTTGGCCTTCTGGTTTCAGATGGAAGGTAGGGTGGATGTCACAAAGGCATTTTTGGTTCGCAGGGCTCTGCGGGGGTACAGAAGGGGTTCCCAAACACGCGACTCCAGGCGCCCTGTTTCTTTTGCGGTGCTGGGGTCAGTTCTGTCAGTGTTGGGGGAGGTGTGTTCCACGGGTTACGAGGTAGTACTGTTTACGGCGGCGTTTGTGCTGGCGTTCTTTGGGGCTTTTCGGATTGGGGAGCTGGTCTCGCCGTCCAGGAGGGTGGCTGGTGGACTGCGGTGGAGTGATGTCCAATGCTCGGGAGACAAGGTGAGGATCTGGATTAGGAAGTCAAAGATGGATCAGGAAGGCAGGGGGGCCTGGGTGGAGTTGTTTACAGGGGTGGAGGAGCAGCTTTGTCCGGTACTGGCTCTGCAGCGGTTTTTGGCCCTCCGCCCGCCGGGGGACGGGGCGTTGCTGGTGCATCGGGATGGCTCCTGCCTGTCCAGGTTCCAATTTTCTGCGGTTTTTCGGAGGTGTCTGGAGGCAGCTGGTCTTCCTTCGGGTGAGTATGCTTCCCACTCGTTTCGGATAGGGGCGGCTACTGAGGCAGCTAGATGGGGACTTCCGTCGGAAGTCATTAAGAGGATTGGTCGGTGGGAATCGGCTAGATACCGGTTATATGTTAGGCCACAACTGTTGTGCTGAATTGTTTTGTTGATTTTGTATGTTACTACTGTTGATGGGTTTGCATGGTTTTTTCCTTTCTTTTTCAGATCCCCCAAGATGTCTCGTTTGGATAATGGGACATTCTTTTGTTTTTTGGGGGGCCAGGAGGGCGGATGTCAGGCCTGAAGGTAGACAACTCAGGGTGGCCAGGGAGGAAGGCACGGTCAGGTGGATTGGGATCCCGGGTATGATGTGGCATAAGGTGGTCCCCGAGGTACATCGTTTTGCTGCCTTGGATCGGTCCCCGGATATTTTGGTGCTCCATGTTGGGGGCAATGATCTGGGGATCCGACCGATGCGACAAGTGATCAAAGACATACAGTGGGATTTCTTGAGGCTCCGTACCGCTTTCCCGGACATGACGGTGGTGTGGTCGGATATAGTGGCCCGCATGTCGTGGAGAGGGGCTCGATCCTGGGAAAAACTGAACAAAACCAGGATTAAGGTCAACAAAGAGGTGGGGAGGTTTGTGGCCCGGAATGGTGGGGTGGTCATCCGTCATTGGGAGTTAGAAGTGTACACCTGGAGGTATTTGAGGGGCGACGGGGTTCATTTGAACCCTGTGGGCATTGATCTGTGGGCCTTAGGGCTGGAAGATGGTGTGCACCGGGCTTTGCTGGCGTGGCGGCGGTCACAAGTGTAAGGTTTCACACTTGTTCCGCGGTGGCGTTGGGTCCTTGGCGACTTCTATATATATATATGAATATATATATGTAGAAATGCATGGGTCAATTGAAAAAGGTTGGGACCCATGCCAGAGATGGAGTCATTGTGTTTGGGCTGGTGTCAGTCCAGATTAATGGCTAACATATTTGGGGGTCTGTGGTCAGTTAGTGAGTCCTCGAGGCAAGTTTGGCGGCTGGGGACAGATGCTGACGAAGTGGGGATCACAGGCTCAAAATAATAAGGGGTCGTCAGGGACCAGCCAAAAAAGCACTTAGGGTCTTTTGGGTAACTGAAGTTGTTACAAGTTTTTGTATTATTAAAATATTTAAAATAAAGTTTAATTTTTTATTGTTATTTAAATAAAGGCCGTTGAGGCCATTTTCATCCAAGCAGGTGTCCGGGTATTTATTTTAAGATTAACAGTTAAGGTTTACATGTATTGTTGGGGAAGTAAGTTATCTGGCTACCCTAGTCATGTCTCTAGTTTCACCCTGGGGCTGTCTACGAGTCAAGTAGATTCTGATTGATTCAGCTTGGGTGTATCAGCTGCATTACAAACTATTCTCTATGATTCATCTACTTTATAATTTATATTTTGAATAAATGTGGAACTAATACAGATTTAAGAAGAACATGGCTCACTATATTGTCCAGGCTGCTCTACACCAGCTATTTGTAGGCATGATCCCACTACTGATTTTCTCTTTTTGACCAACCACCATATTAATACCAAACTTAGAGTGGACAGCCAGTTGACATAGTACAAGGTAGACCACACAAGGAATCCAACAATCCTAGCCTCCAAGGTAACTGCAATTACAGACACAGGCCACCACCAGTGGTGGCTGGTGCTCAGAATTTTTTTTTGGGGGGGGTGCAAACAAACTGAAAAGAAAACCCCATCAAGCGCAGCCACTGTGCCCATCAAGCGCTGCCACTGTGCCCATTAAACACAGCCACTGTACCCATAAATTGCCGCCACTGTGCCCATTAAACACAGCTACTGTACCCATCAATTGCTGCCTGTGTGCCCATCAATTGCTGCCACTGTGTCCAATCAAGTGCTGTCAGTGTGCCCAATCAATTGCTGCCAGTGTGCCCATGAATTGCTGCGAGTGTGCCACATCAATTGCTGCCAGTGTGCCCAATCAATTGCCACCACTATGCCCAATCAATTGCTGCCAGTGTGCCCCATGAATTTCCGCAGGTGTGCCCCATGAATTGCTTCCAGTGTGCCCCATCAATTGCCATCAGTGTGACCCATCAATTGCTGCCAGTGTGCCCCATCAATTGCCGTCGGTGTGCCCCATCAATTGACGCCAATGTGCCCCATCAATTTGAAATAAAACAAGGGAAAAATAAGACGAAGAAGGGGGAAACACAAAAAACCTCAGAAAAAATTGTTGGTTGTGTTGGACTTTTTAGGCATACTAGTATAATTAAATATATAGCATAAAAAAAAAAAATAAATAAAGAGAAAAAAATATATATATTAAATGTAAAAAATTATTTATTTATAAAAATAAAAAATAATTATAAAACACATCAAGTACTGTTTTTATATATCCTGTCTATACTAATGCATTTTACATCATATCCATATCTATTTCCATCAGATATATATACCCAGAGGGTAAACAAATGTACATTAATGCTTAATATACAAAAAAAAGAAGGTTACAGTAGACAGGGTATTAATTACAGAACCGATCTTAGATATACTCTGGCTCTCTACATGTTTCGCGTTATTACCAACGCTTCCTCAAGAGCTTTATCGGTTTTCTAAAATAAGAAAAAATGTATCCATCAAATCAAAAATATAACATATTTTGCATACATAATTAATCATTTTACAACATAGACAAAAAAACAACTAAATTATAATTACAGAGTAAAAATCTTAGAGTAAACCTTCCTCCCAGGAGAGGAAAAAAAAAAAAAGAAAAAAAGGGGGGTATGCTGTGGGGACTTATTAATTTGAAGCAATATGGGAACGGGTGTGACATTTTCTTATTATCCAAAATATTATATAATATATAGTATACTGTCCAGGGTGTTTAATTATTATAAACAAAAGAGGAAAAAAAAAAAAAAAAAAAGGAGGAAGATTCTTCTTTAAAATGTGCTGCTAAAAAATTAAATACATTTACTTACATTTCTTAATGGGAATATCCCAAGAAAAATGTGCAGAGAGACAGAGAAGACAAATAAAGAAGAAATTCTCTAGGCAGATAAGGCGATTTTCACATCGACATCACACTTTTATATATATAGGAGCCTGCGATTAGCATAGAGGCTTCAAATATTTATGGTATAAAACAGCAACGGAAGATGATTTTGCACCATAATCTGCATAGATGAAAGCAAACATAATAAGGCACAACTTTTTTTCGTGAGTCTACCTTAATTTATTATGTGAAAGAAATTAATTATATGTATTGCAAATGAGTTGTTTATTGTTTGTATTTTTAATTGGTTATGTGAAAGGACTTCAATGTATATTTACAATTGTATAGAGGGATATAGTGTTAACGTGCGTATATATATCCTAAATATTATAAGGAATATATGGTTATACATAATTGCCCATCATTAAACTTGGGCTGTTTATCATAAGTGAGGAGTGCATTTGCCTAGAATAGGTTCTATGTGTCAAGGTATTATATTATATCTAAGGAGGATTGTGCAAAATTTTAAACTACGCTCAAATAGCATACTAAGAAAGAAAAACAAATAAATAAATAATAAAAAATAAATAAATAAATAAATAAATAATTAGAAATTGTGTATCACCTCTTGAGTTAAATTGGCCAGTTCCTCAATTCCTGTAACCTCTCCAATAGGGCGAGGAATAGGTAGGCTTATTTCGATGGCTCAAGGTTTAAAGGAGGGGCACCATCTAGCCCCTCAGGGGTCTTCCTCCAGTCGGGAAATAGGACCGCTGTGCACGGACGCCGATCCACTGCGTCCGATTTATGCACAGCCATCCCGGTAGTGGCGTCACTCCGCAACAGTGGAATCAATTGACGCTACTGTTCCCTATCAAATGCTGCCAGTGTCCCCCCCCCGCCCGGCACTTACCTGTCTTGGCACTGTCCTCCACATGGAAGTCCTCCATATCTCCTCCTGTCCTCTTTCTGTCATCTCTGCTATAATTGGAAGCCTGATAGGCACCCAATCACAGCGCCTGTCGCTTCAGCCAATCAGGTGACAGGGTAACCAGACCCGAGCACCTGATTGGCTGAGAGGCGGGTCAGTGTTAGGGAAGCAATGTATTTGCTTCTCTAACACAACACTGTGTAAACAGCGAACGCACATCATTGCGCCCGCTGTTTACTAATTTGGAAGCCTATTAGAGGCTCTAATCAGGATACCTATTAGCGCCGACAGCTCAAATCAGGCGCTTCCAAAAACACCCCCGCCGCTGTAATTCAGATGCCCGGCGCCCGACAAGGGGCCAGAGACCTGAATAGGGGGCGTCAGCGGTGACAATAGATAGATTCATGCAATGCATTAATCTATCTATTGGTGATAGAATGGTGCTGGAGAGAGGGGGTGGCGCTCCTGCACCCTCTATGGAAGCACCTCTACTGGCCACCACACCCAGACATGGAAATTGCTTGCTCTGAAACACTAGAAGCTGAAAGCTAAATTAAGTCAAAGTCCTGCCATCTCCTGTTATTATTGCTAATTGTAAGTGCTTGAATGATATAACAATAGGCGTTACCAAAGAATATAGTTAACACTTTAAGGTGAGAGAGGGTGGGGTATGGGGATTTCACAGGAAGCTGTATGAGCTTCTTTTGAGCCGCAAGCATCGGCATGTTATTCATAATTACATTGGTCAAACCTGTAAAGTGCAAACATGCTAAAAAATGCCTAAAATCGCCCCATCCCATGTTTTTATTTCCTTGTAATGAGTTTTTATTTCCTAAAAATACTTAAAGTGGTTGTTAAGCTACTTTATGCTGTTTATACAATCATGCCTGTTTATCACTCCTATGTGCCCCTGTGTTTTATAAAAATAAGATGTTCTTTACTAGTTCTCAGAGCAGCGAGTGGCCCATACATGACCTGCCGCCTTTCTCCTCCCCCGTCTGACAGCAGAAGTGGGCAGGGCCAAGAATTCCCCACAGACGTAAGTCAGGAGGGGAGGAAGAGAGGAGGAGAGAGCCAGCAGGTCAAGTGAGCTGCGATCCTCTGAGAAATGCTAAAGAACAGCTTATTTTTGATCAAAAACAGGCACAGGGGCACATAGGAATATTAAATAGGCAGGATGGTCTAAAACATTAACTGAAATTTCAGCAGCAAGATGGGAGGGAGGGGGGTGTCACTGACACAGGAGCAGACAGGCAGGGTGGGATAGGACAGAGGAGGACAAGAGAGCCGCGGATGACGGAGGCACGTAAACTCATACCTTTTGAGATGGGAATGAGGTACACCTACCAGCAAATGTATGTAGGCATAGGACATGCCCCCTGCCACACCCCCTTAAAGGAGAATTAACCCAAAAAAGTTAATTAAATCCACAAGGGACTTTTTTTTACCACTACTATTACTTTATATTGGCTTATAAAATTTACAAATGTAGCAATTTATAATTTGGATGAAAGATTTAGCACTGGGAAACATGTTTTGAAAGATAAAAAGTGCAATTTATATACATCAGATCATAGATCAGACCAAAATGAAGGGCAAATGAGGGGGAAAGAGGGACAGAAGGACATTGCTTCAAATCAGGGACAGTTGGGAGCTATGCGTAAACTGACCATGGTGTTAGGGCTCAGCAGCCATTATACACTGTGGTCAGTTTACAAGGGGAGGGCAGAACCAGGCAGGGTCAGTCAGGCTTTTGAGTTGTTACAGGGGGCCAAATGACACAGCACAAGCACTGTGCTGTATACCATGCTTTCCGGGAACAGGATCAATATTATGGCACAAAAATGTCTGTAAAAATGTTGTACAAAAAACCCCCCAAAAAAACGACCCTCAACTCAAATATGGCTGTAAAAGCTGATAACATTTACATATATATTGACATTACGCAGCACTGCTTCTTTTATTATACACTCTGGATATGACTCTGTTTTTGTGCTTTGTATGAAAATCAAACACACTATCACTTCACCTGTCCTGCCACCTTGTGTCATTATTACTTATTGCAAGTTCTTCACTAATATAACAATAGACGTTTCCAAAGAATTCAGTTAACACAATAAAGCGGAGTTCCACCTCTAGTGTCAAATTTGGCCCCTTTCAGGAAGGAGCAGATACCTGTCTAATACGGGTATTTTGCTCCCACTTCCGGGCAAAGACAACCGAGCCACCCGCGGGTATCTACGCCCCTTCCGGCGCCTTTTCCGCCCCCCCCCCACTGTCTTCTAGGAGGCCCCCAGGACCCAGAAGACAGCAGGGACTAGTGGGATCGCGCATCGCAAGTCACACGTGCGCAGTAGGGAACCAGGAAGTGAAGCCGCATCCTCTGTATGCTGGGTGTAACTCTCAGTATCTGTTCTTATTCTGCAGGTATGGACACCGCACTTCTATTGTTCGGTATGCGGGGTGTAATCCTCAGTACACGGCTCAGTACACGGCTCTTACTGTTCCAATTCTGTATGCTGAGTAGGGATGAGCCGAACACCCCCCGGTTCGGTTCGCACCAGAACTTTCGAACGGACCCCAAATTCGAACGAACTTTAGAACCCCATTGAAGTCTATGGGACTCGAACGTTCGAAATTAAAAGTGCTAATTTTAACAGCTAATATGCAAGATACTGTCCTAAAAAGGGTTTGGGGACCTGGCTCCTGCCCCAGGGGACATGGGTCAATGCCTAAAATGTTTTTAAAAATGGCCGTTTTGGCGGGAGCACTGATTTTAATGACGATTAAAGTGAAAAAAAAAGTGAAATATTCCTTTAAATATGGTGCCTGTGGGGTGTCTGTAGTATGCATGTGAAGTGCCACGTGTTTCCCGTGTTTAGAACAGTCCCTGCACAAAATGACATTAAACGGAAATAACACCATTTAAAACTGCTTGCGGTTTTAATGTTATATCTGGTTCCTGCAATATGGTTGAAAATCATTGTGAAAAATGGCATGGGTAGCCCTCCCTGCCCATTACCAGCCTATTTGGGTCTTGTACGCATATTAAGGGGAACCCTGTACCCATATTAAAAAAAGGAAATGCGTGTGGCCCCCAGGCCCTATATACTCAGAACAGCAGTATACAGGCGGTGCAAACAAGACAGGGACTGTGTAGGTTTGTTGTGTTAAGTTGAATCTGTTTGTAATTTTCAACTGGTACATTTTTAAAGTGTAGCTCCAGTCAAAAAAACTATTTTTAAGCTTTTTGGAAAACATAGGGAAGGGTTATCACCCCTGTATAATTTGTTTTGTCGTCCATCTTTTTTCATCTCACTTGCTGTTGTCTCCTTCCGTTTGCAAGTAGGAGATGTTTGTAAATTGGATGTTTGAAAGTAGGGGCCTGCCCTATATGCTCTGCAGAAATGGCGGAACAAGGTGTTGGTTTTGCCACAACATTGTAAGCCCTCAAAGTGACTCTTGGTGGGCGCTGGAGCGCCCTGCTGTGAACGATTATATCAAGAATTGTAATTACATGCCATTGTTGAACAGTGGTAGAAAAATTGACCTTTGGTGGTTGTGGTGCTGGTGCCACAACACTATAAGTCCTCACCGTTACTCTGGGTGGGCACAGGAAGGGGCCCTCCTGTGAAATATTATATCAAGAATTGTAATTACATGTCCCTGTTAAACAGGGGCAGAAAAATTTGGCCTTAGGCACTGGTGCTGGTGCCACCACACTGCAACCTCTGCCATATACTCTAGTTTTATTGCAGGAATTAGCCCTGCTGCAAAGCATTGCATCAAAAATTGTACTTAAACGCCCCTGTTAAACAGGGGCAGAAAAATTGGGCCTTAGGCACTGGTGCTGGTGCCACCACACTGCAACCTCTTCCATATACTCTAGTTTTATTGCAGGAATTAGCCCTGCTGCAAAGCATTGCATCAAAAATTGTAAACGCCCCTGTTAAACAGGGGCAGAAAAATTGGGCTGATGGCATCACCCAGAACCAGAAATGTTCTTCCAACATATCAGCGGAGGAGGAATAGGATAGACAATCAACATAACAGGACAGTCACTCAGCATCAACATAGGCAGTCTTGAAGGGATGTGATATTTCAAAAAAAATTATTCTGTTACATAAGCTTCAGGTGCTTGGTAGCTGTGGGTGATCCAAGACTGATTCATCTTGATGAAGATCAGTCGATCAACTGATTCGATGGACAGGCGCACCCTGTGATCGGTAACAAAGCCACCAGCAGCACTGAAGGAGCGTTCCGAAAGAACGCTGTATGCAGGACAGGCCAGTAGCTCAATTGCATACTGTGCAAGCTCTGGCCAGTGATCCATCCTCAAGACCCAGTAAGCCAGAGGATTTTCGGTGGGAAAGGTGTCCAAGTCTGACCTTGCCCCTAGGTATTCCTGCACCATGTAAATCAGACACTAGCGATGGGTGCTGGAACCGATCATACCTTGGGGCTGCGGACTAAAAAATTGTCTGAAAGCATCAGTCAGACGGCCACCTTCTCCACCGCTCCTTCTGACCGATGCCTTAGCAACACGTTGTCCAGGACCAGGAGTTTGTAACCTCCCAGTCTCTGGGAACGCGTTGCACAGACCTTTCTGCAAGGCCTCCCGGAGATGTCTCATCCTCTGCTCCCTCCCTACGAGGATCCTTCCGCAGGTTTTGCAGGATCAGGGAGGCCATGCAGCATAGGCTAGCTGAGGCATTCGGTCCGGAGTCCTCTGGGTCACTAAGGACAACATGATCCGCAGCTACCTCCTCCCAGCCATGTACAAGTCCACGTGTTTCTTGGGACTGTAAATCATCCCTACAAGACTGCTGCTGCTGCTGCTGATGCTGAGTGCCAGCCTCCACCTCCATGCTGACACAATCATCCTCCTCCTCCTCTTCCTCCTCCTCATTCTCTTCCTGTGTGATGGGTGGCACAGCAGGAACACTGTCTGGATAAAGGGGGCCTTGAGAGGCAAGGAAGTCCTCCTCTTCCTGCCTCTGTTCTGCCTCAAGTGCCCTGTCCATTATTCCACGCAGCGTGTGCTCCAAGAGGTGGACAAGAGGTACAGTGTCACTGATGCATGCACTGTCACTGCTCACCATCCTTGTGGCCTCCTCAAACGGTGACAGGACAGTGCATGCATCCCTGATCATGCCCCACTGGCGTGGTGAGAAAAAACCGAGCTCCCCTGACCCTGTCCTGGTGCCGTAGTCGCACAGGTACTCATTGATGGCCCTCTGCTGCGTGTGCAGCCGCTGCAGCATGGCCAACGCTGAGTTCCATCTGATGGGCATGTCACATATAAGGCGGTTCTTGGGCAGGTTCAACTCCTTTTGGAGCTCAGCCAGCCGAGCACAGGCATTAACTGATCGGCGGAAATGCACACAGACTTTCCTGGCCTGCTTCAGGACATCCTGTAAGCCGGGTACCTGCCCAAGAACCACCGCACCACCAGGTTAAGGACGTGAGCTACACAGGGCACATGGGTCAGTTGTCCCTGTCGGAGGGCGGAGAGGAGGTTGGTGCCATTGTCACAAACCACCATTCCTGGCTTAAGCTGGCGTGGCGTCAACCACCTCTCAGCCTGCCCCTGCAGAGCTGACAAAACATCCGCCCCAGTGTGGCTCCTGTCCCCCAAACAAACCAGCGCAAGCACGGCATGGCATCATTTTGCCTGCGTACTTGCGTAGCCCCTGGAACGCCTACGGAGCACCGCTGGTTCTGAGGACAGAGCACTGGAAGAGGCCATGGAGGAAGAAGAAGAGGAGGGGGTGGAGGAGAGAGGTGTGTCACAACCAATAGTAGCATTTTGGAGGCGTGGTGGCGCAACAACCTCCAACACTACTGCACCTTGTCCTGCATCCTTCCCAGCTGCCAGAAGAGTGACCCAATGGGCCGTGAAAGACAGGTAACGTCCCTGTCCATGCCTGCTGGACCATGAGTCAGCGGTAATATGCACCTTACCGCTGACCGCCCTGTCCAGCGAGGCAAGGACATTGCCTTCCACATGCCGGTAGAGAGCCAGAATCGCCTTCCGTGAGAAAAAGTGGCGTTTGGGGACCTGCCACTGAGGAACCGCACATTGTACAAACTCACGGAAGGGGGCCGAGTCTACCAACTGAAAAGGCAGCAGTTGAAGTGCTAGCAATTTAGCCAAGCTAGCATTCAACCGCTGGGCATGTGGATGGCTGGGAGTGAACTTCTTTCGCCGGTCCAGCAGCTGGGGCAGGGACATTTGCCTGCTATAATCGGACGTGGGTGTACCGCTAGCAGAGTTCCCGGAAGCACTTGGCTGTGACACACCTAATTCTACACCTTCATTCCTCTCAGAGCAGGTTTCAGACTGGACTGAAGGTCTAGTGGGGTTGGAGATGCCAGCTGATGAAGAGCAAGGAGAGGTCCGCTTTGTTCTTTGGTGTGGGTCTTTGAGGTACGCTTGCCAACGAGCTGCATGGCAGGTCAACATATGTCTGGTCAAGCATGTGGTGCCCAAGCGGCTGATGTTTTGGCCACGCGAGATACGCTTGAGACATATGTTGCAAATAGCAGCGGTGCGATCTGATGCACTCGTCTCAAAAAAGGCCCACACCAAAGAACTTTTAGAATAACGCGCAGAGGCAGCGCCCTGCACAGGCGAAGCTCTGCGGTGTGATTCAGTCGGTGTGCTGCCCCTAAGCTGGCCCCCGGAGGGCATCCTGCCTCGTTGGACATGTGTCGCCTCCTCCTCCTCTCTCCTTCCAGGCACCCACGTGGAGTCAGTGCCCTCATCATCCCCTCCCTCTTCATCGCTGTAGCAAACATGGCAGTATGCTGCAGCTTGTGGAACATGACTGCCAGATTGCTGTCCTTCTTGAGCATCCCCTCTCTCTGCGCTCACGCTACTGCCTTCCTCTAGCTGAGTGTCATCATCAGAGCCCACCAAACACTGGGCATCCTCCTGGAGCATGTACCCAACACTGTGCTCAAAGAGTTCAGGAGACTCCTCAGGAGGACGTGGTGGGTCTAGGGAAGGAGTCACTGATGATGACATTGAGAGGAGGGAAGACGATGCGTTGGCAGCTGCTTTGCTACTACCCTGAGACTGGGTGAGAGAGGATGAGGAGGATGAAGAGGGCTTGGTCATCCACTCTACCAAGTCGTTGGCATGTTGCGGCTCAACATGTCCAGCTGCCGAAAAGAAGGACAAGCGTGTCCCATGGCCACATGCTGATGACAATGCACCGCGTCAACGACCAGCACTGTTGTCTCTAGACACAGAGCCTGCTTGCCCTCTTTTATCGGCTCGCGCCTGTCTGCCTCTCCTTGCTGGCCTTCCAGACATGGTAATGGCCTGAAGGGAGTTGGGTAAAAAAGCAGTTGGGTAGTGTATATTGTGCTAGAGGCACACAACACCCACTAACTCCTGCAGATGCCTTTATTATAGAACACCAGAGATAAAGGGGTATATACAGATGTATACTGTGCTGTGCTGGAGGCACACACAACTTCCAATAACTCCTGCAGATGGCAAGTGGTCTCAAATAGAGAAGAGCTATGTAGGTAGATATAGCGGTATGTACTGGGTACAGAGCACGCAGACAGCACGCACAAGCTCCTAACACTACTGACTGCAAGCTCTATTATAAAAGATAGATCACTAGCTATATAGGTGAGGTGAATATAGCGGTGTATACTGCGGTCAGGGCACGCAGACAACAACCACTACACAACAGCAAGATCGAAAATTGGCCGAAAACGATCGGTGTGTACTGTGTTGAAGGTACACAGAACACCCACTGCTTCAGACGCCAACACACTACACAAGGCCGCCGCGCTGGCGGCCTTATATAGTGTGGGGCGTGCACTACACAGCCTGAGCTATGATTGGCCACAGGCATCCTGCCTGTGGCCAATCATGGCTCTCCTCGCTGCTGGTGCTGCGATTGGCCAAGCATGCAGGGTCACAGTGCATGCTTGGCCAATCATGAGCCAGCAATGCACTGTGCCATCGCAGTGCATTGTGGGCCGTGAGCGCCACACGAATTTGGCGCGAATGGACCAAAATGTTCGGACTTCGCCGAACGGACGAACAGCCGATGTTCGAGTCGAACGTATGTTCAACTTGAACACGAAGCTCATCCCTAATGCTGAGAGTCAGGGACATAAGTAGGAATTTGAAAGATCCATTGAACCTTCTGGGCACCCTAAGGAGTGCAACGATGCAATGTGCATAGAACATCACAATAATGGTGGATGTGGTCAAATTGTGCTAACAGTGGGAGGTGCTTAAAGCGATGCAATGCACATGTGGAGATCAGATTACACCTCTGGCCTGGTCTCTGTGTGCTGGAATGACTGATTCCTGTGCATGCGCAGGAGGGATGTCATACTACACTGGCCCATAAAGAAGACTGAAGACCGGCACACAGCTGAAGATGCTGGCACTGTTGAGGGGCGGTGTCACTGAAGCAAAGGTAAGTTTAGTTCTGTTTTAAAGTGATTATAATGCATTCCCTGCATTAAGCTAAAAAGTGTCCCAGTGTTTGTATCGCCAATCACCCCGTTTTATACTTACCTATGTCCTCTCTCAATCCAGCGCTGTGCCCATCTGCAGTGGCTCTTTCCTCCCTCTCTCTCCGCTCACAGAGGCAGCAGAAGAAACCATTGACTCCTGACGATTAAATCCTGTGAGCAGAGAGCAGGCAGTGGGGCTGAGCCATGCTGTGTGTGCCAAAAGACGCACACAGCCTGGCTGAGGATCAATCCTGCAGGTGTGCCCTCATTGGAAGCAGCTTGCTATGGGGGGTACACAAAGCAGGGGAGGAGCCAAGAGCTCCAGCAGGTGACACCAGAAGAGGAGCACAGAGTAGGCAAGTGTAATATGTTTGTTATTTTATGAATGTTGGCTCTGGCTGCTGTCACTCATAACTTGTGAGCCAATGAGAAGTGAGAGAAGACGTCTCAACTCTGTGTCCGATTGGACACGCAGAACTGTGGCTGGTGAGCGGCCTGCTCTGGGTGCCCCCATAGCAAGCTCTTTACTCTGAGGGCACTTGGCAGATGGGAGGGGCCAGAAGCACTGGTGGGGGACCTGAGAGGATGAGGGCTGCTGTCTGCCAAATCACTGCATAAAGCAAGTAAGTATGACATGTTTTTTTTGTTTTGTTTTTTAAACTGTGCCTTTAATATAATTTTATTTCCTTCTCTGCATCAAGATAATAAACTTTCTGCATTTAGCTTCCCCGCCAAAAAGTTAGCAGTAAAAAATACAGCTGTGATGTTCGGCCCGGTCCAGAGCTGGCTGAGACCATCCAAGTGCCTGCTACCGTGTGTTCGGGCAGCTCTGGTGGAGGCGGAGCCCGAGCATGTCGTGTGCTGTTATGGTGCAAGGGAGCCAATCAGAGTGGCCAGAGCCTCGTGTGTGAGTCTGCAGGAAAGGGGCAGAATAGGTCAGGAGTGGGACTGTCATTGCTGTTTAGTGTTGTTTATCTACTTTAAATCACATTGCTAATTGCATATTGTACTTGTTTGTAGCCTAAATAGAAAAATTTGCACTTAAGTCTGGAATTTTGTAATTTTTGGAAATGCCGGTAAAAACTTGGCTGTGCCAGGAAATTTTTGGTGTCGTGCCAGTAAATTTCAATCTGGTAGGTTGGCTAAACTGCTCTGTTCTGGGCCAAGAGTAAGTAAAGCACAATGCATACCTCCCAACTTCCAGAGATGGGAACGAGGGACACCTATTAGTAAAAGTATGTAGGCACATGACACGCCCCTTGTCACACCCCCTTAAAGGAGATTTCTACCAAAAAAAGATTAGTTAAACCCACAAGTGTTTTTTTTTTTTTTTAACCACTACTATTCCTTTATACTCGCTTTAGAAATGTACAAATGCAGCAATTTAGAAATTGGATGAAAGGTTTAGCACTGGACACTTTTTGAAAGATCAGCAGTGTATTTTATATACAACTATACAGATCAGACCAAAATGAGGGACAAATGAGGAGGAAAAAGGGACAGAGGGACATTGTTCCAAATCATGGACAGTCCCTCAAGATCGGAGACAGTTGGGAGCTTTGCAGATTGTGTAGTGGTCAGGAGCAAGTAACACACAGAGGTAAGTAACAAAGACAGGTATGTAACAAACAGAGGTAAGTAACAAACAGAGATAAGTAAAAGAGGTAAGTAACAAACAGAAGTAAGTAGTAAACAAAGGTAAGTAACAAAGAGAGGTAAGTAACAAACACAGGTAAGTAACAAAGACAGGTAAGTATCAAACAGAGGTAAGTAACAAAGAGAGGTAAGTAACAAAGGTAAGTAACAAAGAGAGGTAAGTAACAAAGGTAAGTAACAAAGAGAGGTAAGTAACAAAGAGAGCACAGGTGTTCGAAATGAGTAATGTGCAGAGCACAGAGATCAGGAGGAAGAGTTCAGAGTATCACTTCTCATGCATCCTGATGCTGGATCTTGGTATCTGCCCTTACTCAGTATTTGCACTTCACAAGTATTTCAACATCTCTTTTTTACTATGTCACTCTATAAGGCTACATGCCTACGGACGTTTTAAAAAATGGGCAGTAAAGCTAGGTCCGATGTCTGGAAAAAGTGGTGTTAAAAACTTGATTTTTACTGCGCTTTTGCACATTTTTAAACGTTTCACGTTTTTCAGCTCTAGCGCCGCACCACGGAGCGCCCTGGTCCAGGGTTTTTTTTTTAACAGCTTAAAAATGCCTATGCCATTTGCAGCTCAAAAACGCCTAGGTGGGCATGAAGCCATAGACTAACATGGACAGGCATTTTTAAGCTGCAAAAAACGCTCAAAAAAGCGGCTGTAAAAACGTCCGTGGGCATGAGGCCTAAAAGTCAATTTTATTGCACCCTCGCTGTGCCCCCTCCTTGTAACTTTTACATGCTTCTTATGTCCAGGGGGTACAATACAGACCGTGGTCACTTATCCTATCCTTGCCCTAGCTGGCCTCTCTGGAGCCTAGACATCAATAAGTACAATATAAAAAAAAAGGAAACCCTGTATTAATAAAGGAAAGCTGATACAGATATGCTGCACATATATATCATCAATGTAGCGCTTCACAAATATGTTGATGAATTTGATCAAAACCGTAAGAGTGTAACACCAATAAATCAAAGTTCCAAACTGCAACATTTGTATCCAATCTTCTTTATCTCAGGTTTATCTCAGGTTCTGCACAGACACAGCACCCCGTTCATTTGAATCACCTGCTGTACCTGCGGGAAATGGGGGAAAAAAGCCCTGAGCCTTGCTTTAAAATAGACAGAACTGTACGGTGCTGACGGACTTCGTGGTTTTGCGTACCTGAAAACACGCCGCGAGGTGATGACATCCACTGTGCATCTGCTAAAGGGCAGCACATATTTCCTGCAGGTTGGGGAACGTGTGAGATTAGCATGTGTTTCCCATCCCACATATGTCTGATTCTAGTCTTAGTAGTTCATTTTTTCTTTTTTTGTTGTAAACTCTGCTTCTTCGCTGGTCTTCTGTTCTCCAGCACCGCCATCTTGACTGTGGGAAGCCGGCTGTGACTTCCTGCTGTTCCACAGCTGGCACCCCACTGCTCATGTGCGAGATGTACTGCACTTTCACACTGGTCCCGCAACTCCTAGGGCATGAGACGTGTCCCAGGAGGCTGCGGGAGTGGGGGAGGGGGAAGCAGAACCTCGGCTTTTCTCACCTAGGGGGGAGGAGCAGAAGTGGGAGCGGGTACCTGTCAGAAAAAGGAACCCACTCCAAAAAATAAGTTGCTATAGCGGTAGAGGAGAGGGGAGGAGGATGGGCAGAACTTCACTTTTTAATCACAAATCTACAAATATTTGTAAATCTATAGCAGAAGGTCACCCAGTATTGGGATGGAAGGGATCACCTGTGCACCCAAAACATCTCACTAATGCTTTGGCAGTCTGATTGGCACCAGTTAGGTTCCTTATTCTGTCAGTAATTCCTCTGATAAATGTCACTCACAGACACTTCACTAGAGCTGATCATCAGCATCAACCTTCTGCTTTACACATTCAGGATGGCAAAAGGCAGGCTCAGAGCTCTGAGCAGAGCGACCTCGTGTGGTGAATATGCAGCATCACATGTGAGCTGAGGATGCTTTATCTATCTTTAACCAGCAGGGGTCAGTGCTGCTCATACAGTTTATTGTTTAAAAGTATTACCAATTAAAGCTAAAACAAAGAAAAAAAAAATACAAATAATTATTGAATTTGTCCCTCATAAATAACTGCAATTATTACAACACAATTATTACAACATGTTTTTGCATATATTATGCTGCAATCAATCTTTTAAAAATCTGCAATGCAATGTTACAAATAATTATCCTATAAATACGATGAAATCAAACAGAAAAGTTTGTGAATATGTGATGGAAAAAAAGGGTTAAATGAATATGAACAAATAAAGTAATATAAAAGAAATAAATAAGAGTGTAGAAAAAAATTAAAGTAATGATAATAATTAAAAAAACATATAATATAAATATAAAATATAAATATATATATATATATATATATATATATATATATATATATATATATACGTATGAATAAATTTCATGAATAAATATATAATATAATAAATAAGCGTGTATAAAAAAATAAATATTTAAAATACTTAATAAATATAAAAATAACTATAAATAAGGGTGTATAAAATAATGAATAAAAATAAATAAGGGCGAGCTATTGATAATAGCAAAATACATCCTGGCTGCCATACCTCTATGTGCTTTCTATGCAAATTCAGTACCTTTTTTTTTTGCCAATATTATCATTTTCTTTTTGTGTGTTTATGGAAATAACTTAACCACTTGACAACTGAGTATTTAAACACCCCTCCTGCCCAGACCAATTTTCAGCTTTCGGTGCTCTCACATTTTGAATGACAATTACTCAGTCATGTATTGCTGTACCCAAATTAATTTTTTATCCTTTTTTCCCCACAAATAGAGCTTTCTTTTAGTGGTATTTGACCACCTCTGGGTTTTTTATTTTTTGCGTTATAAATGAAAAAACACAGAAAATGTTGAAAAAAAACACATTTTTCTTTGTTTCTGTGATAAAAGTTTGCAAATTATTAATTTGTCTTCATACATTTTGGCCACAATTTATACTGCTACATATCTTTGGTAAAAATAACCCAAATTATTGGCTATTATTGGGTCTTTGTGAAAGTTATGCCCCGTACACACGAGCGGACTTTTCGACATCCAAACTCCGACGGACTGAGTCCGGCGGACTATCCGATCGTGTGTGGGCTGCAACGGACTTTAGCGAAGCTAAAGTCTGACGGACTTTAGAAATGAAGCATGCTTTAAATTTTCCCGACGGAACTCCGCCGGACCCGGTCCCCTTTGAAAAATCCGCTCGTGTGTGTGCTACTCCGACGGACTAAAACCGACGCTAGGGCAGCTATTGGCTACTGTCTAGGAACTTCCTACGTCGAATCCAGTCGTACGTCATCACGTTCGACTCCGTCGGAGTTTGGTGTGATGGTGTGTGGTCAAGTCCGTTCGGTCGAAAAGTCCGCCAGAACTCCGTCGGAACTCCGGCGGAACTCCGGCGGAACTCCTTTGGAGGTCTGTCAGACTTAATCCCTCTCGTGTGTACGGGGCATTAGAGAGTCTAAAAGCTGTGGTGCAAATCATACAAAATTTATCACATCTGATGCACCGGTGGCCGATCTCATTTCTTGAGACCCGAACAAGCCAGGAAAGTACAAATACACCCCAAATGACCCCCTTTTTTAACCACTTGCAAACTGGGCACTTAAACCCCCCTCAGTCCCAGACCAATTGTCAGCTTTCAGCGCTGATGCACTTTGAATGACAATTGCGCGGGCATACAACACTGTACCCAAATGAAATTTTTATCATTTTTTTCCCACAAATAGAGCTTTCTTTTGGTGGTATTTAGTTACAGCTCGGAGTTTTATTTTTTGCTAAACAAACAAAAAAAGATGCAAAAAAAATAAATAAATAAATCATGTTTTAATAGTTTGTTATAAAATTTTGCAAACGGGTCATTTTTCTCCTTCATTGAAGTGCGCTGATTAGGCGGCACTGATAGGCTGCATTGGTGGGCACTGATAGGCTGCATTGGTGGGCACTGATAGGCTGCATTGGTGGGCACTGATAGGCTGCACTGGTGGGCACTGATAGGCATAGTTAAGGCGGCACTAATAGGCACAGATAAGGCGGCACCGATGGGCACAGATAAGGCGGCACTGATGGGCAAAGATGGGCACAGATAAGATAACACGGATGGGTGGCACGGATGGGTGGCACAGATGGGTGGCACGGATGGGCACTGATAGGTACCACTGATAGATGGGACTGATGGGCACTGATAGGTGGCACTGATAGGTGGCTCTGATAGGTGGCACTGCTGGGCACTGATGGGCGGCACTGCTGGGCACTGATGGGCGGCACTGCTGGGCACTGATGGGCGGCACTGGGGTGCAGCACCTTTGAGGCAGATTGTGGGCACTGTGGGTGGCACTGTGGGTGGCACTGCTGGGTGGCACTGTGGGCACTGCTGGGTGGCACTGTGGGCACTGCTGGGTGGCACTATGGGCACTGCTGGGTGGCACTGATGGGGGGCACTTACTTTTTATTAGGGTGACACTGCAGGGGGCAGGTGGGCACTGGCAGGGGGCAGGTGGGCGCTTGCATTGCTGGCCGTGATCGGGACTGATGTCCCGATCACGGCCGCCGGTGATCGGCTTTTTTTTTTTCTAAATACTATCTGAATACTAGCCGATTACCGGCTCCGTTATGTCACCTGATCAGCTGTCATTGGCTGACAGCTGATCACGTGATAAGGGGTCGGGATCGACCCCTTGCACGGATCGGTGATCAGGCGAGTCTCATGGACTCGCCGATCACAGAGCGCGCCGCGCGCGCCCCTCAGGGGGCGCGCAGGCCGCTCGTACACGGGACTACGTCAATAGCCGTAGTCCCGGAAAAGGAGATCCGCGCTGTAGCCGTCATTTGGCTATAGTGCGGATCTCAAGTGGTTAAAGTAGACATTCCAAGATATTTAGTAAGAGGCATGGTGAGCTTTTTGATGTTGTCATTTTTTCCCACAATTCTTTGCAATATTAAGATTTTTTATTTATTTTTATTTTTTCCCACTAAATTGTTATTGTAATAGGTTATTTCTCTCACTTGGCATGTGTATACCACAAATGATGCCCCAAAATAAATTCTGCTACTCCTCCTGAGTATTACCATACCACATGTGTGGGACTTTTCCACAGCCTTGCCACTTATAGAGGCCCAACATGCAGGGAGCACTATCAGGTGTTCTAGAAGCATAAATTACATATCTAACTTGTTGACTACCTATTACACTTTTGAAGGCCCTGGAGCACCAGGACAATGAAATGTGACACTAACGTGGCACTGATGACAGATGGCATTAATACGTGGCACTGATGACACGTGACACTGATGTGGCACTGATGACAGATGGCACTAATACGTGCCACTGATGACACATGACACTGATGAAGATGGCACTAATATGTGGCACTGATGACAGATGCCACTTATACGTGGCACTGATGACACGTGGCACTAATACGTGGCACTGATGACACATGGCTCTAATACGTGGCACTGATGACAGATGGCACTAATACGTGGCACTGATGACATGTGACACTGATGACAGATGGCACTTATACATGGCACTGATGACAGATGGCACTTATACATGACACTGGAGACAGATGCCACTGACGACAGGTGGAACTGGGGACAGATGGCACTGACGACAGGTGACAGTGGGGACAGATGGCACTGATGACAGGCGGCACTGGGGGCAGATGGCACTGACAGGTGGCACTGGGGGCAGATGGCACTGACAGGTGGTAGTGGGGACAGATGGCAGTGGGGAGAGGTGGCAGTGGGGACAGATGGGCACTTTATTTTCATATTTTATATTTATTATTTATTTTTTCCCACTAACCGCTGCATCTCTGACTAAGCGGTTCATCTCTCCTTCCTCACACGCTGTCTCTGTGTGAGGAGGGAGAGCCGGTGATGAGAGATGATCTCATATGTTTACATATGAGATTATCTCTCATTGGACACGCCGATCACGCTGTAAACGGCCGCTGCGATTGGCCATTTACAGCAATCTGTGCCTTGGACACGGCCAGCACAGAACTTCCCGATGTGAGCTCGCGGGAGTGCGCATTGCGGAAGTAAATAGGAGGACGTTCAGGGACGCCCTCCCGGCAGTTAGTGTCCGCACTGTAGCTGTCTTTTGGCTATAGCGCTGGCGCAAAGTGGTTAAATATAAAAAAATAAGGGTTTGTAAATAAAACAATCACATTAAAATAATAATAAATATAAAAATAAAAAATTTAAATAAAAGGGTATAAAATAATAAATAAAAATCATATAATATATATAATATAAAATATACTTAATAAATAATAAAAAAAATAGAGATAAATAATTATTGAATTTCTCCCTCATAAATAACTGCAATTATTACAACACAATTATTCCAACATGTTTTTACATATATTATGCTGCAATAATTTTTTTACAAAATCTGCAAATAAATAATTATACTATAAATAATTATCCTATAAATGTGATGAAATCAAGCAGAAAAGATTGTGAATATGTGATGTAACTTTTTGTTTATTGTCAATGTTATCATTTTCTTTTTCTGTGTTTATTTAAAAAACTTAAACACATTTCAAAAAATAAAAATAAATAAAGGTGTCTAAACACAAAAAAAGAAAAAGGATTAAATATAAGAAAAAATAAGGGTGTGTGTGTAAATAAAACAATCACTCACATATAAAAACAAATATAAATAAGAGTGCATAAAAATAATAAATATAATCATTAGTAAATATAGAAATAAAAATGTAAATAAAGGGGTATAAAATAATAAATAAAAACCTTAAATATACATTTTTATTTTATTTTATATTATATATATTATATTTATGTTTTTTATTGCCAATGATAACATTGGCATATAAAATAACATTGACATATAAAATAATAAAAACCTTAAATACAATATATAATATTTTATTTTCTATTTATTTTCTATTATATATATTATATTTATATTTTTTATTTATTATTATTATATTTTATATTTATATATTATTATATTTTTTAATTTTTTAATTTTTATTATTATTATTTATTATTATTTAGGCTGCTCTAGAATAAAAATGTAAATAAAGGGGTATAAAATAATAAATGAAAACCTTAAACATAATATTTTCTATTTTCTATTATATTTATGTTTTTTATTTTATAAAAAATATATATATATATTATTTATTTTTTTAAAGAAGGAAAAAAAAAAAGCGGGCTGTGTGGATTGGCCATATTTCCCCACGAGGCTTGAACTCATGGACAACACGACCAGTGTTGTGACTTCTGTGCTGCTCACTGTTCTTGCTGGAGGCACAAACATGAGGAAGAAAAACCATGTGTCCACCAAGATGGCCACCTCCAAACAGAGACAGAGTGCACAATTAGGAATGGTAAATCAGTAATGGGGAAAGATCAGCTTTAGGGAGACCAAAGGTAGTATTGGTAACTAGTTCTATGTCCTCTGCCTGCCTTTATTTGGCACAGCATCTAGAGTTCAGTTCCTCTTAAAAGCCCAAATAAACCCTTCAGTTCAAATCCACTAAATGCATACATTGTCTAAAAACTTATGAAGTCTTAGCCATTGTACACATGGTCGGACATTGCGACGGAAAATGTCCGATCGGACCGCGTTGTCGGATAATCCGACCGTGTGTGGGCTCCATCGGACTGTTTCTGTCGGTATATCCGACCGACAAAGTTTTAGAGCTGGGCTATAAAATTTTCCGACAACATGATCCAATTGGACTTTGTCCGATCATTTGTAGAGAATTCCGATCGGACAAAGTGCCACGCATGCTCAGATCAAATTGCTAGACCAAAGCTATTGGCTACTAGCCTGAATGTAGTCCTGTCGTAACGAAATAACGTCATCACGTTACGAACGATCGGATTTTCTGACAACTTTGTCCGACCGTGTGTATGCAACACAAGTTTCGGACAAAATCAGATGGATTTTGTTGTCAGAATGTCCGATCGTGTGTACAAGGGCTAACACTTTGTTTCTTTTAGAAAGTAGCCACAGGCCAAGTAGAAAAACCTGCCCTTGGTCATCATGCTTCAGAGAAGGACCCTTGCTATCTATCTGGAAGCAGTGGTCTCTCTGACATGCTCCCTGATGAGTCAAATCTACTGCTTTTTAACGAGCAGGAAGAATACATTTTGCTGATTGCAGGTCTATAGATATGACATGGAGGGGTCCTAATGTTTAAATGAAATGTCTGAAATTTAAACTTTTTATTCTGTTGCTAAACAAGGACTTGATCATTTTTTTACAGGTATTTTTCTTAATGAATATTAGAAATGAACAAGACATTAGTAACTCATTTTATTCTTTTGGCATTTTCTGATTTGCATCAGTTACAACACGTATTATTCTTTGTGTTTTTATTCACCTATGTTACATGTATTGTGGGTAATATCTCCATCATTGCTCTTGTTAACTCAGAACCTTCACTTCACACCCCTATGTACTTATTCATTAGCGTATTCTCTGCTTTAGAGGTTATGTTTGTATCCGTTACGGTTCCTAAACTGTTAGCTAATCTAGCAGTTGCAAGTAACGTGATTTCATTCAGTGGTTGCTTTACTCAAATGTATATCTTTAACTCTTTGGGTGTGACTGAATGCTATCTTCTTGCTGTAATGGTCTTTGACCGACATCTAGCTATCAACAATCCTTTACGCTATTCGACAATAATGACCCCTGTTTTTTGTACTGTGCTAGCCATCTTTCCATGGATTATCGGATTTGGTATTGTTTTGATCCCTGCCATCCTTACGGCACATTTGGAATTTTGTGGTCCTAATATAATTGACCACTTTTTTTGTGACCTGGCTCCACTGCAAAAGTTGGCTTGTTCTGATTCTTTCGCAAGCAGTGTGTCTACAAGTGCTGCCGCTGTATTCGATGTTGTTGTACCTTTTCTGCTAATCATAGGATTATACGGCCATATCATTACAACTATTTCTAAAATTCGGAGTGATGAGGGCAAGCAAAAAGCTTTTTCTACTTGTACATCTCACCTAATTGTAGCTAGCCTTTTTTTTGGAACAGCCATCATTGTGTATGTCAAACCAGAAGGAACTAATTATGATAAATACCTTGCATTCATGTACACAGCTTTTACTCCTATGATTAACCCTTTCATATATACTTTACGAAACAGAGATGTGAAGAAGGTGTTTAAAAAAATCTTAAAGCAGCTCTTTTGTAACTAATGATGCTATTAAAAGACTTAAACCACTTCAGCCCTGGAACATTTTACCTCCTTCCTGATCAGAGCATTTGTTGTGATTCGGCACTGCGTCGATTTTGAAAAAAAAAAACTATATTTTTTACTTTATTCTATAATAAATATCCCCAAAATATATATATATATATATATATATATATAAAAAAACAAATTTCTTTCTCAGTTTAGGCCAATATGTATTCGTATACATATTTTTGGTAAAATAAAATCGCAATAAGCGTATTGATTGATTTGCGAAAAAGTTATAGTGTCTACAAAATAGAGGCTAGATTTATGGCATTTTTTTTTTTTATTATTAGTTATGGTGGTGATCTACGATTTTTTTCATGACTGCAAAATTATGGCAGACACATTGGACACTTTTGACACTATTTTGGGACCATTGTCATTTATACAGCGATCAGTGCTATAAAAATGCACTGCTTACTGTGTAAATGACACTGACAGGGAATGGGTTAAACACTAGGGGACGATCAAGGGGTTACGTGTGTCCTAGCCACTTAAGCCCCAGACCAGAGACTTTTTACAATTTGGCACTGCGCTGCTTTAACTGGTAATTGCGCAGTCATGCAATGTTGTACCCAAGCAAAATTTGCGTCCTTTTGCTCACACAAATAGAGCTTTCTTTGATGGTATTTGATTGCCTCTGCGATTTTTATTTTTTGCGATATAATACGAAAAATTTTGAAAAAAATTATATTTTCCACTTTTTGTTATAAGAAAAATCCAATAAACTCAATTTTAGTCATACATTTAGGCCAAAATGTATTCAGCCACATGTCTTTGGTCAAAAAAATGTCAATAAGAGTATATTTATTAGTTTGCACAAAAGTTATATCGTCTACAAACTAGGGTACATTTTCTGGAATTTACGCAGCTTTTAATTTATGACTGCCTATCTCATTTCTTGAGGTGCTAAAATGACAGGGCAGTGCTAACGCCCCCTCCCCCAAATGACCCCATTTTGGAAAGTAGACACCCAAAGGAAATTGCTAAGAGGCATGTTGAGCCCATTGAATATTTTCAATATAAGGAGGATGATGTAAAAAAAACAATGAATACAATACTAGTTATAAAAAGTTGACTGAGATACACATACAAAGCATGCCAAATTTCTTGTGGACAAGTGTACCTTAAAACGGGTAACTAAAACCTTTTTTTTGGACAATAACTTGGTCTGACCATGTTCAAATCTGATTAGCACTCCAAGCAATACTAACTTCCAAGCCTTGATTTTACACAAATTGATTCACGAGAAATACATTAAGACAGAATATTCAAGGATTGACCAAGTCAAAAAATTAACGGACTTTGTGGGCACATAATGGGAGAGAGAATCAGTAAAAAAGTATAAATTTTATTACAACATAGTTAAAAACACATATAAACATACAGACAACACCCTGTATGGACACATTTACGTTACCCAATAATGCAGTTATAGAGGACTGGACCTACGGTACAAAGATTAATTTAATACTATATCAAGGCAATAGAAAAATTTCTGATCCAGTAATGCCTCCAAAAACTTGCTTGTCAATACATTTCGATAATATATTAGATTCTTCAGGACAGATACTGGGTAGGTGCTGGTATATTTAAAAACAAGAGAGTATACGTATAAGTATTCAATGTAATATATATCTATATAAGTATGAATTATGATTGTTAACATTTCTCCAGGAGGATTACATATACACAGAGACAAATTACATATAAACATAACAACATGTATGCTTGCCTGGTAAACTTGTGGCTCAAAGTGTGGGAGAACTTGACCAAACTGACAAACAACCGAAAAACAAAATTGTATATGTGTGTCTATAGTAGTGGGATACACATATATCATGTGGTCTATAGTAGATACCACTAAATAAGACAAAAAACAACAAACATATGCATTATAGTTTTTTTTTTTCTATCATGGTAGACTATGTTGGCACAGCATGGGATGGTAGAATGCTTAAAATTCTAAAGAATTGTTCGGGGGAAAAAGGTACATCTCTGGAGTTGGAGGTTTTCATGCATAAACTATATACAGCTTTAGAGAAAAAAATCGGGCCTATATTGGCATTACAAATTTTTGACTATATATTTTGATGAGGATATAAACATGAGTGGTTTAAGGATACAAATATTTCCTAATCTACATAATATGTCTCCTGCTTTTAGAAATGTATGGGAACAAAACCTGCAGAGATGCACCAAAAAAGTTATGGAAATGTTGGTCACTGAATACATGAAAAGTATTAAAGAGGTTGATGATGACATTAACTGGTTGCTGACCGCTGGCAGTCAAATGACGGCCAGGCGGCGCACCTATTGTGACATATGACGGCCTCCCGTTTAAACAGGGAATGCGTGCGATCGTGCGTGCGCATCTGTTTCTTCGGTGGCGGCGTGTCACGGAGACACCGCTCGCCACCGAAGGGGGTGAACAGCCATTGCTTATGGCTGTTTACCTCGTGATCGGCCGTGATGAAGTCACGGTTGGTCACAGATGGTCACACCCCGACTGTGCACGGCGCATGCGCGAGATCGCACTGCGCGTGCACGTCGGTGGCGGCGTGTTCCCCGGGAACACTGCTCATCACCGAAGCTGGTGTCAAGATATGAAGACATATGTAACACATATCTGTATATAACCCAGAGTTCCCCTTCAATATAAGAATGTATTTCTTTATATAATGTTTTTTAATTCTTCTTGGGTATTTCTTAATATTGCAACACATATTTTGTTATTCACTTTTGTGACTTGTTATTTGCTTCACATGAGATGTCCTTACAGTAAAATGATAAAGCATATTATTCCGAGAAATGATGTTCAAATGTTTTTATGGAAAGTCCCTGTTTATAACATAACTTTTCCCTTCTTAATTAATATCTAAATTGCCAAAAAGTCAAAATGACCTTTAAAGTTGTTATTGTGTTATTGCAAATAGATTATCCTGGAATGGAATGTATTGTGTAATTTCTATCTTGACTTTTTCCCACACATAAACTGTAATGTTATCATTTTCTTATAAAACCCTGTAACCGTGATGAATTCAGGATCACTCCCTTTGGGTGGTCCTCTGTACGGAGATTTTCTGAGTAAATATACATTGAGACGAATGCTACTTCGTAGATGTCCTTTATTTCAAGGCTGTACATAACATTTGGTGACCCTGACGTTGTTCTTATCTGCATCCCCACCACCGGCTCTCAACCCGCAACAGGAGGGACAACAAAGAGGCCTCAGGTGAGAAAAATTGTATTTCTCATTATTATAAAGTACTGTCTTTCTGTGCGGTATTGAGGAGCCGGGTGGGGCTTGTGGAATACAGACGGTAACACGTTCCTTTTTGATTTCAATGCATTCTGTCTATGTATGATTACTGAGAATAATAATGGTACCAATTATAGCTGATGCATGCAAATGTACGTACTTGTGTTTCTTTTTGCTACTCTCAGAAATGACAATGTATATAGTTGTGTTATTAAGGGATGTGTAAAATGCAGGTGCCACAATTTCTATGAGTGAATAGAAGGTGGTGAATGTTGAATTTTTTGTGTGATTTTTTGAGAAACGTTTGTGGTCCTAAGGCGGATAGGTTTGCCTTCAGCGGATAGCCACAAATGGGTGAATGACCTGCTGTATGTTCTCTGGAATAGGGAGTTGAGAAAGACTAGCCTATTACCACTCAGAAAGGAGACGTCCTTCTGAGAGTAGAACGAAGTGAGATATCTCAATATATGTACTGGGCTGCTGGTACACAGCCGTAAGAAGTAAAAAGTAGAGCTCTCAGTCCCGGAGCTCTAAACTATTGTCATTTCTGAAAAGAGTAACAGGAAAAACATAAAACATAAAGAAAATGGGAAATTTGCTTGGAAAAAATATTTTACCGGTAATGAATACTTTTGGGTTAACAAAAAAAAGGGCAAAGAAATTATTAAAAATAGCAAAGAAAACAGGGTTAAGTGCATCCAAGCGCTCCTATCATCAAGATGATGGTAAGTGGAGAGCCGGATGCTTTAAAGCATCATGTAAAGTGGTGTAAAATTACAAAAAGGGAATACAAAGAGGACCCGTCGAAATGGTGGCCCCCCTGAGGGTTCTCTTGATACCTCAACAATTGATGCGTTATTTAATTTACTCTTCAAAATGTCTGATTGTGGGGGGGATTGAATGTTTGGCTGCTTGGGAAGAAGAGTCCCGAAAGAATCTAAAACCACCCCCTTATAAGATGTGTACTGAAAAAACTGCTCTGCATCTGGAAGATGAAGAGGAGCTTCCCAATGCTTGGGCATCCCCGTATGAGTTTGCAAGAAGGGATTTAGAAGTAGCATCTAGAGCAGCGTCTGCCCCTGTAGGTGAAGTTGATCCTGTAGAGGAAAGGGAAGAAGACACGGGAGAACAAAGTGCTCCCCACCCACCTTTTCAGGTTACCCCCCAGCAGCAGCAAGCAGTGTCCAGCTTCTCACAGGAGGAAAGGAATCGAAGGCTAGAGGGAGCCCAATGGACTTCTCAGCGGAGGAGTAGTTTGGGATCTTCATTAGATAGAAGTGAGGGGGTAATATTTGATAAAGATGGACAAATTTGGCAGTACACTCCATCAAGGCCAAATGCTTTAGCAAAATTCACAAAGGTAGATCAATCACATAGCCCCCTTAGACAGATAAATCAAAAGTATAGCCCAGTAACTACAAGGCAAAAGGCAGCAAAAGAGAAAACAACTCTGGGGGTACTGCATACTCCAGAAAGAAAAAGAGAAACAAGAGAGTTGCTTAGGTCTCTATTAAAAGAAAAGCCACTAGAGTAGATGCCCCTAAGGGAAGTAGCCCTGCCAGGAGGGGTAGTGGGAGATCAATATGTAGCTAATATGGCTCAAGTTTATGTCCCATGGAAGCCTAGTGAGATAAGAGCAATTGTGGCAAAACTGCCCAATATGGAAAAATGCCCTAAGAAATGGTATAGGAAAATGATGTGGATGGAAAGGACTCAACAAGCCACATATACAGATATGTGGATCTTGATTGACTGTGTGGTGCCTGAAAAGTATGTGGATGTATGTAACGTATTTGCAAAGAATAAGGGTGCTTGTGAACAATAAAATGTTAGAGAGAAGTAAGTGATGAGTTAGCAAATGGGTTAATCTCTTCCTATCGGTGTGCACGGGACAGCTAGCAAATTGCAGATGTGCTTATGATTTTCTGAAAGGGAGGGGTCAACAGGCTCTGTGTCAGTGAGGGAGCAGTGCGGCAGATGCCTGCTGCTACAATTTCTGACTCCGCAATAAGAATTTAAGGAGAATTAAAAGAAAGTGTAAAGACATGGTCTGGTTTACAGTTTCATGGGAGGATTGTTATAGGAAGTTAAAGAATGGAGAAAGAAGCCAGCGCAAGAATTAATGAATAGTGGATCTTAAAGAATCTAAGAGATTAATAAGGATAGCGATAAAAATAGTAAATGTATAACAAGTTACCATACCTAAGAAAACAGCACTGCAAATGGAAAGTATTGAAGTGCAGGTTGTAGCTCTTCAAATTAAACGAGAAAGACAAAAGACTTTGTTAAATATATGTGATGCCAATTTTCCTACTTTGAATCAGCAGGTATTTTGTTGGTTAAGATAAGTAATGATGTAATTACTGCCAACGTCACTGAACCTCTATAGGTAAGAGGTGGTGTATCGCCATACTCCCCTAGCAGTCTGCTAGACAGAGAAAATATAAGAGTAACTATAGTTTTAATGCCTGAAGGGATGGGAGTAAAACATACTTGAAGCAAAGGGAGATGTTAAATTTGCTCCTTATGCCAGAACTTCAGTCTGGATTACTGGAAATTCTCACCAGACTATATGAAAGTGGCCACGGTGAAAAGTCATGGGGATTTAGCCCTGTCAGTACCAAGAATTTTTCAGTATCTTGAGTAGAGAAGTCACCGGAGGAAGCTGCCTGGTGATTAAGAATAGATAATAAATAAATAAATAAAAAAATGAAAATTTTACTGGATGAAGGAGACTCAATCCTCCACTAGTATTAGGTATTTTACAAGTATTATTAAAGCGACATACAAAGGGTAGTTATAAGTTATAAGTTTAACCCCAGCAGTGAAGAAAGAAATGAAAGAAATTTTACTGACAACCCCAAATCTTGGGCTACCTGACTATAGTAAACCTTACTACCTATTTTGTGTAACAAGCCAATGAATATGCTAAAGGAGCAATCTACAAATAGCCATCCAGTACCATGCCTATGTTGTTTCTGACTGATTTACCTGTTGATTTACACATTTTTGTCTGCCTTACAGGAAAACTTACCTCACAGACCATCCTGGTGCTCCAAAGGGGCTGTTTGTGATGAGGATGGCCTGTGGACTATGAAGGGAAAAATGGTTGCTCCTCCAACTCTGTTTATTTATTTGTTTGCTTTGAGCCATGGGCCTTGCCATGTCTCAACAGGAGGGATGTTTCGGGTGGAGAACAAACACTGGTGGGCTGCTAAATAGATTAATGAATGTGCAATATGTCAAATGCATAACATTGCAAAACCAGTGCCCACTCATATGAAGCATATTCCACATACTGAGGAGACGTTTCAAATTGTGCAGATTGACTTCTCAGATATGCCCCCTTGTGGTCTGCTCAAGTATCTTTTAGTTTGCATGTGCCAGGAGTAATGCCCGAACAGTAGTAAAATGTCTCATTAGAGAGTTAATCCCAAGATTTGGTATAGGGGCTGTTTTCTCCTCAGATAGAGGTACACACTTTGATAACAAGTTAATGGCAGAAGTGGTGAATATTCTGGGGATAAGACAGCAGCTGCACACGCCATATAGGCCACAAGCTAGTGGGATGGTTGAACGCGCTAACCAGACGTTAAAGAGATACCTTGCAAAAATAACTGCTAATGGGAAAAGCACATGGGTAGAAGCATTGCCTATAGCTTTAGCTACCATTAGGACTACCCCTAAAGAAAAACACGGGCTATCACCCTTCGACATACTATTTGGAAGACCACCTCGGAGACTTCCTGCACCTTTGGCACCCCCAGAGACAGTAAATTTGAGAAATGGTCAAGATACCATGATAGACTATGTGCGCAGACTGGCAAATGTGTTTTCTGATACTTTTTCCAGAGCCAAAGCAGTACAACCAGTGGACACAAGTGACGGAACGCATTGACTAAAGTCAGGAGAGTGGGTGTACATCAAGAATCATACACCCCGGACCACTTTGTCTCCTAGGTGGAAAGGTCCATTTCAGATCATTCTTGTATCTCCAACTGCAGTGAAGCTGAAAGACTACAAGTACTGGGTTCATGGTTCCCATTGTAAAAAGACTGTAGCTCCGAAGGAACATACAGATCAGTTTGCTGGTAGCAGGTATTCTTATTTACCCTTGCCTTCTAGGTCATCACCGCCAATTACTCGTGCCAGAGCCAGAAGACTCCAGAATGAATCTCCTGGGGCCTAGACCGAATGTGGTGTTATGGAGCGTTATCCTCTGTGGTGGAGCGGTGGTGTGGATTACAGTCATGGCATTCGAATGGACATACCATAAAGAAAAGGGTAAGATACATGACACCTACCTTTTCAATGCCACTGTCACAAGTGAGAAATTGCAACCTGAAGAAAGCCGTAATCCCAATCAAAGAGCAAGAAGAGACACTCATGAGTATCATGTTAAATTAGGTGAACCCTTTCATAACTCCTTTGTGTCCATGCACCTACAAGCAGCAAAGAAACTGAACATTTCTAATTGCTGGATATGCACACACGCACCTATATCACATAAGACTATACCCTTATTAGGTGTTCCCAGCACATTGGCTGAAATAGAGAACAGTGCTCACTTTGAAGATGTAAGCAGAACTATGGTTGACAGAGTTGTTTCACTCCTGTTGTTCACTAATGCTCCAATGACAATCCCCTCTGTCTGCATAAACTTCACTCGAGAATATTCATCTGAGCTGCTTACTCAAGGTTTTCAAAGTACTACCAGACCTATTGGGAACTCTAACTGTATGGACAATGCTGAGATCAGATATTGGTTTGATGGTAAGGATACAGCATGGAGCACAGATCGGTATCAGGAACTACATGACTACACGCATCGACAACATTCTAGGCAAAACAATATGAAATTATTAATGTGTTTGCAGGGGTATAATTTCAAGAAGGCTTGTGCAGCTCCCCCAGGTTATTACTTTATATGTGGGAAGAAAGCATATAATTGGATCCCTTTAAATTCTATGGGGGTTTGTTATTTTGGGAGAGTAATACCTGCCACTTGGTATATGAGTAACGATGAGTTTAAGGAGTCCCAAATCCGTAAAATCCCCATTCATCTTTTAAAAAGAGATTTAGATTCTCAGTCAGAACCTGGGGGGGAGGAAGAGAATCATGATGAGGTTAAAGATCCTGATATGAACAAGGAGGGTGAGACTAACATTGAGGTACCCCTAGTTAATGTTGAGAAAAATACTAATTACACTTATAATAGTGACCTTGGCACTAATATAGAGTCCCATGACAGGGGGATAAAGCCAATATTCTCCATACCATGGGTAAATAGATGTTGTATCAAAAAGGCATTCAGTTTTATCATTGATTTAGCTGACTTGATCGATAATATTACAGCATTGTATGATAGGAACTTTGTGATGCTTGCCACAGAACTAAAAATGGTTAAAAAGGAGATTTTGCAGCACCGGTTGGTGCTGGATTATCTTGCAGCGAGCCAGGGAGGAATATGCACCATAGTGGGAACAGGCTGTTGTAACTACATTGGAAATGATACTAAAGCAGAAGATGCTATCATTTCACATGTAGAACAGGTACAACAGCTTAAGCCCAATTTTCGGAAAGAGCATACTGAAACTGCTTGGGTTGAAGGAAGCTGGGAAAGCTGGACTTCCTGGCTTAATCCTGCCAACTGGTTCTCAGGCATTGGAGGTTGGTTTGCTGGTATATTACATGGTATCCTGTACATTGTTGGTATCATAGTACTTATATCTTACAGCGAGCCAGGGAGGAATATGCACCATAGTGGGAACAAGCTGTTGTACCTGTTCACATGCACATGCAAACTAAAAGATACTTGAGCCGACCACAAGGGGGCATATCTGAGAAGTCAATCTGCACAATTTGAAATGGCTCCTCAGTATGTGGAATATGCTTCATATGAGTGGGCACTGGTTTTGCAATGTTATGCATTTGACATATTGCACATTCATTAATCTATTTAGCAGCATATGTATGAAAGCCTGGAGCCCACCAGTGTTTGTTTGCCACCCAACACAGGTAAACACCCATTGGCCGGCTGTTTACCCAGGTGATCGGCTGTGATCCTTTCACAGCCGATCACTAAAATGTAAACAAACTGCAGTAATGAGATGTTACCGGGTTGTTCTCCTCCTCACACACCGATCGTGTGTGAGGAGGAGATTGCCGTAACATCTCGTTACCGCCTAGTGTACACCAATCACACTGATTGCCCCCCCAATAAAGAGGACCTGTCACCACCCCTCATAGTGCCTGTCAATCACAGTCCATCAGAGTATTTGAGTACCTGTCCCAGCCCATCAGAGTACCCGAGTACCTGTCACGGCACATCAGAGTACCCGAGTACCTGTCACGGCACATCAGAGTACCCGAGTACCTGTCACGGCCCATCAGAGTACCCGAGTACCTGTCACGGCCCATCAGGGTACCCGAGTACCTGTCACGGCCCATCAGGGTACCCGAGTACCTGTCACGGTCCATCAGGGTACCCGAGTACCTGTCACCAGGCCATCAGGGTACCCGAGTACCTGTCACCAGGCCATCAGGGTACCCGAGTACCTGTCACCAGGCCATCAGAGTACCCGAGTACCTGTCACCAGGCCATCAGAGTACCCGAGTACCTGTCACCAGGTCATCAGAGTACCCGAGTACCTGTCACCAGGCCATCAGAGTACCCGAGTACCTGTCACCAGGCCATCAGAGTACCTGAGTACCTATTTGCAGCCCATGTCTCATAGAATATACGTTGGGGTGTTTGCTTTCCAAAATAGGGTCATTTTGTGGGTAATTTCACTGTCCTGGTGGTCCAGGACCTTCAAAAGTGTGATAGGTAGGAATAAAATGAGATGTCATTTATGCTCCTAGAATGCCTGAACATACTACTTCAATGTTCGGCTTCTCTATGTGGCCAGGCTATGTAAAAGTCCTACACATGTGGTATCGCCATACTCGGGAGGAGTAGCAGAATGTGTTTTGGGTTGTAGCTTTTTCTATATACATGCTATGTGTTAGAAATATCTTATAAATTGACAATTTTGTGCAAAAAAAAAATGCGTTTTAATTTTTTTCCACATATTCCAAAAACTTCTGGAAAAAAATTAACCGTTCAAAAGACTCATTATGCCTCACAGATTATACGTTGGGGTGTTTGCTTTGAAAAATGAGGTCATTTTATGGGAAATTCCATTGTCCTGGTACTCCAGGGCCTTCAAAATTGTAATAGGTGGTTGAGAAATGAGATGCCTCATTTTTACTCGTAGAACGTCTGAAGGTACTACTTCAATGTTGGTGCTCTGTATGTAGCCAGGCTGTGTAAAAGTCTCACACATGTGGTATCGCCGTACTCGGAAAGAGTAGCAAAATGTATTTTGGGGTGTAATTTGTTGTATGCATATGCTGTGTGTGAGAAATAACCTGATAATATGACAATTTTGTAAAAAAATAATAATAATAAAAAAAATCTTCATTTTGCAAAGAATTGTGGGAAAAATGACAACTTAAAAAAAACTCACCATGCTACTTACTTAATACCTTGGAATGTCTACTTTGTAAAAAGGGGTCATTTGGGGGGTATTTGTACTTTCCTGACTTGTTAGTGTCTCAAGAAATTAGATACACCTGATGTACTGAAGGCCTGATCAGATGTGATAAATTTTCAGCGATTGGCACCATACTTTGTAGACTCTATAACTTTCACAGAGACCAAATAATATATACTAATGTGGGTTATTTTTACCAAAGATATTTAGCAGTATAAATGTTGGCCAAAATGTATGAAGAAAAATTACTAATTAGCAAATATTTATGACAGAAACAGAGAAAAAGGCATTTTTTTCACAAAATTTACGTTTTATTTTATTTATAGCACAAAAAATAAAAAACTCACTAGTGATTAAATACCACTAAAAGAAAGCTCTATTTGTATGGAAAAAAGTACGCAAATTTCATATGGGTACAGTGTTGCATGACTGAGTAATTGTCATTCAAACTGTGAGAGCGCTGAAAGCTGAAAATTGGTCTGGTCGGGAAGGGGGTGTAACTGCACTGTATTGAGGTGGTTAACCACTTAAGGACCGCCGCATGCCAATGTACGTCATCACAATGGCATGTACATGTACGTGCTTGCCTTCCAGCGGGTGGGGGGTCCGATCGGACCCCCTCCTGCTGGATGCGGCTGTCCGTTTCGCTTCAGGAGCGATCCGGGATGAGGGGATGGCCGTTGGTCTCTGGCCACCCCCTCTCGATCGCTCCTGGCGAATGAGAAGCTTCCTCCCACTGTGTATAGTAAACACAGGCAGGGAGGAAGTGATGTCATTCTCCTCGGGCGGTCTTTTTGACCGGACTACGAGGAGAAGAGTGAAAGTAAGTGTGCACCAACACTACACTGACATGTAGGTACACATAGGCACACAAACCCCCCCCCCCGATTACCCCCCAATCGCCCCCTGCTCCCCCCCAGTCACATTGTCACTGATTGCAGTGATCATTTATTTTCTGATCACTGCATTCAGTGTCAGTTGTAAAAGTAAAAACTGTCAGGGCAGTTAGTGTTTGGTCAAGGGTAGCCCCCTACCACCCCCCAATAAAGGTTTAACCCCCTGATTGCCCCTAGAGTTAACCCTTTCACCCCCTTTTGCCAGTGTCATTAAGCAATCGTTTTTCTGATCACTGCATTAGTGTCGCTAGTGTCGCTATGTAGCTAGTTATTTTTTTAGGTTCACCTCCAGGTTTTTATAGCTCTAGGTACCCCGATATACTACCCAATAATTGTTTTAACCCCCTGATTGCCCCTAGTTAACCCTTTCACCCCCTTTTGCCAGTGTCACTAAGCGATCATTTTTCTGATCGCTGCATTAGTGTCACTGGTGCCGCTAAGTAGCTAGTTATTTTTTAGGTTCACCGCCAGGTTTTTATAGCGCTAGGTACCCCCATATACTACCCAATAATAATTTTAACCCCCTGATTGCCCCTAGTTAACCCTTTCACCCCCTTTTGCCAGTGTCACTAAGCGATCATTTTTCTGATCGCTGCATTAGTTTCACTGGTGCCGCTAAGTAGCTAGTTATTTTTTTAGGTTCACCGCCAGGTTTTAATAGCGCTAGGTACCCCAATATACTACCCAATAATGGTTTTAACCCCCTGATTGCCCCTAGTTAACCCTTTCATCCCCTTTTGCCAGTGTCACTAAGCGATCATTTTTCTGATCGCTGCATTAGTGTCACTGGTGCCGCTAAGTAGCTAGTTATTTTTTTAGGTTCACCACCAGGTTTTTATAGCGCTAGGTACCCCGATATACTACCCAATAATGGTTTTAACCCCCTGATTGCCCCTAGTTAACCCTTTCACCCCCTTTTTCCAGTGTCACTAAGCGATCATTTTTCTGATCGCTGCATTAGTGTCACTAGTGCTGCTAGGTAGCTAGTTATTTTTTTAGGTTCACCACCAGGTTTTTATAGCGCTAGGTACCCCCATATACTACCCAATAATGTTATTTAAAGAAGAGGGGAAATTGAAAAAGAGGGACTGGAGGGCAACCAACCCCCGGGACTTTTAAGGCACCAGATATATGCAAACACTATATAAAATCAATGAAAATTTATTATTTGGTGTACAAAAAACATTTAAACAAATACACTGAATAATTACATCCGTTTACATACAGAGTAAAAAGGTGCAAATATATAGAGGTTGGTGTATATGCCTACAGAAATCCATAGGTTACCACATGTGTACATGGTTTAAACTGCATTGTTTCTTTCCTACATGTTTCGCTCTTCAGAACTTCCTCGGGACAATTACAGCATACAGCAATCAATAGATAACTGAAAATATACAAAGAGATTTGTTTGAAAATACATATACATGGATATATTCTGTACACAAAGGCTCCCTAAAGGGGGCATGAAGAGTGTCTATCCACAAAGGATGACACATTTAATTAATTTTATCTGGTGGCGGGTTTGCTCACATCAAACCTATTTGGCTGGGAACAAGCAGAGCCGTCACCCTTGTAATGAAAACACAAGGACATAATTAACATATCAATATTGAATAGAATTCCTTGTTTAAAAGGGAGCAGCTAAACCATTCCCTTAAATAAAAAATCATAGTTTAGTACAAAAAGTACAGGGAAATAATTGTTTCCCTATTATGGAGATTGCAGACAGAGTTAAACAAAAATCAAAACCATGAAGCAAAAACAAAAAAATAATAATAAATAATAATTAATAAATAAAATAAAAATAAATAAAATGTGAAAATACAAATAAGAAATAAAAAACACAGAATATGCAAAATGAAGCAAGTAGAAATAGAAGAACCATCTTACCCCATATGTCTAGTAAATAAATGTAGTTGTCTATCGTTGTATAAACTTATAGTAAATGGTAATTAAATGAGGCCAGATTATTTTCTCCTCTATTGTCAGCAAGCAAGCGGACCGCGATGAGAGCCCTTTTGGGGATCTCCCATTCCTACCCCCAGGGATCTGCAGAGGCACGAGAGACATGTATATACCGTTAAATCTAAGCCATTTAAATATGCCTGCAAAGGATGGCACAATCGCTATTGCAGACGTACCTGGTAATGCAAAGATGGTAATTAAAGTAGAACCAGTTCAAGCATGCCTGATACCCATAGATAACGTATATTTGTCAGATGGAAATTAGATGCAGTATATTTATAAACAAGAGAGATTTCTCTGTGTTTGATCTGTGGAACAGAGGATAAGAAAAAGATATATGTTTCTCATAGGTAAAGAGTACAAGACTCTGAATTGTTTTTAAAAAAATCAATTTGGTTATATGGGAACATTCCCATTCATACCTGTTAGATGGAATGCTGTAGTGAAATCTAGCGGATTTCAGTCTCACATCTGTCTGTGCGGTAGCTCCCCGTGTCAGACGCCGCCGGGCTGGAGGCATGAGTCAAAACGCGGGTCCCGGTCAGAGTTACTCGAGCAAGCATTGGAAGCTGACACGGGGAGCTACCGCACGGACAGATGTGAGACTGAAATCCGCTTGATTTCACTACAGCATTCCATCTAACAGGTATGAATGGGAATGTTCCCATATAACCAAATGGATTTTTTTTAAAACAAATTCAGAGTCTTGTACTCTTTACCTATGAGAAACATATATCTTTTTCTTATCCTCTGTTCCACAGATCAAACACAGAGAAATCTCTCTTGTTTATAAATATACTGCATCTAATTTCCATCTGACAAATATACGTTATCTATGGGTATCAGGCATGCTTGAACTGGTTCTACTTTAATTACCATCTTTGCATTACCAGGTACGTCTGCAATAGCGATTGTGCCATCCTTTGCAGGCATATTTAAATGGCTTAGATTTAACGGTATATACATGTCTCTCGTGCCTCTGCAGATCCCTGGGGGTAGGAATGGGAGATCCCCAAAAGGGCTCTCATCGCGGTCCGCTTGCTTGCTGACAACAGAGGAGAAAATAATCTGGCCTCATTTAATTACCATTTACTATAAGTTTATACAACGATAGACAACTACATTTATTTACTAGACATATGGGGTAAGATGGTTCTTCTATTTCTACTTGCTTCATTTTGGTAATTCTGTGTTTTTTATTTCTTATTTGTATTTTCACATTTTATTTATTTTTATTTTATTTATTAATTATTATTTATTATTATTTTTTTGTTTTTGCTTCATGGTTTTGATTTTTGTTTAACTCTGTCTGCAATCTCCATAATAGGGAAAAAATTATTTCCCTGTACTTTTTGTACTAAACTATGATTTTTTATTTAAGGGAATGGTTTAGCTGCTCCCTTTTAAACAAGGAATTCTATTCAATATTGATATGTTAATTATGTCCTTGTGTTTTCATTACAAGGGTGACGGCTCTGCTTGTTCCCAGCCAAATAGGTTTGATGTGAGCAAACCCGCCACCAGATAAAATTAATTAAATGTGTCATCCTTTGTGGATAGACACTCTTCATGCCCCCTTTAGGGAGCCTTTGTGTACAGAATATATCCATGTATTTGTATTTTCAAACAAATCTCTTTGTATATTTTCAGTTATCTATTGATTGCTGTATGCTGTAATTGTCCTGAGGAAGCTCTGAAGAGCGAAACATGTAGGAAAGAAACAATGCAGTTTAAACCATGTACAAATGTGGTAACCTATGGATTTCTGTAGGCATATATACCAACCTCTATATATTTGCACCTTTTTACTCTGTATGTAAACAGATGTAATTATTCAGTGTATTTGTTTAAATGTTTTTTGTACACCAAATAATAAATTTTCATTGATTTTATATAGTGTTTGCATATATCTGGTGCCTTAAAAGTCCCGGGGGTTGGTTGCCCTCCAGTCCCTCTTTTTCAATTTCCCCTCTTCTTTAAATAATTCTTTATTGGGATGTGGCACTTTTTTATTATTTAGATGAGCATGACCATTAGTCCTTTTCTATATATATCTTTTATGACTACCCAATAATGGTTTTAACTCCCCGATTGCCCCTAGTTAACCCTTTCACCAGCGATCACCGTATAAGTGCCACTGGTAATGCTGGTTAGCCAGTTAGTTATTTAGGTTCCCCGTCAGGTTTTTATATAGCGCCAGGGACCCCCATTCACTACCTAAAAGATTTTAACCCCCTGATTGCCCCTAGTTAACCCTTTCACCAGTGATCACTGTATAAGTGTTACGGGTGACTCTGGTTAGTTTGCTTTTTATAGCATCAGGGCACCCACCATTTATTACCCAATAAAGGTTTAACCCCCTGATCACCCGGCGGGGGATATCAATTAGGTTTTAGGGTCAGGGTCTGCGTCGCCCCAGGCACCCCTAGGTTAGTGCCAGTACCGCTAACACCCACGCACAAAGCATACACCTCCCGTAGTGGTATAGAATCTGAACAGATCAATATCTGATCAGATCTATACTAGCGTCCCCAGCAGTTTAGGATTCCAAAAAAAACGCATTGTTAGCGGGATCAGCCCAGATACCTGCTGGCACCTGCGTTTTTCCCCTCCGCCCAGCCCACCCAAGTGCAATATCGATCGATCACTGTCACTTACAAAACACTAAACGCATAACTGCAGCGTTCGCAGAGTCAGGCCTGATCCCTGCGATCGCTAACAGTTTTTTTGTAGCGTTTTATATTTAAATCCGGAAGGCAGTGCTTGGTTTTCGGGGTCCCGTACGTGGCTAGACTCCCAAAAAGTCCCCCACATGTGGTATCCCCGTACTCAGGAGAAGCAGCAGAATTTAATTTGGGGTGTAATTTCACTTATGCCCATAGCATATGTGAGCAATATATCATTTAGTGACAACTTTGTGCAAAAAAAAAAAAATAGTAATATTCCTGCAACTTGTGGCAAAATATAAAATATTTAATGGACTCAACATGCCTTTCAGTAAACAGCTTTGGGTGTCTACTTTCCAAAATTGGGTCATTTGGGGGGGGGGGGGGGGGGTTTGTGCTATTTTGGCATTTTATGGCCTTCGAAACTGTGATAGGTAGTGAGGAGTGAAATCAAAAATTTGCACCCTTAGAAATCCTGAAGGCAGTGATTGGTTTTCGGGGTGCCGTACGCGGCTAGACTCCCAAAAAGTCCAACATATGTGGTATCCCCGTACTCAGGAGAAGAAACAGAATATATTTTGGGGTGCAATTCCACATATAACTATGGCATGTGTGAGCAATATATCATTTAGTGACAACTTTTTGTAAACTTTTTTTTTTGTGTCATTATTCAATCACTTGGGACAAAAAAAATATTCAATGGGCTCAACATGCCCCTCAGCAATTTTGTTGGGGTGTCTACTTTCCAAAATGGGGTCATTTGGGGGGGGGGTTGTACTGCCCTGCCATTTTAGCACCTCAAGAAATGAGATAGGCAGTCATAAATTAAAAGCTGTGTAAATTCCAGAAAATGTACTCTAGTTTGTAGACGCTATAACTTTTTCGCAAACCAATAAATATATGCTTGACATTTTTTTTTACTAAAGACATGTGGCTGAATAAATTTTGCCCTAAATGTATGACAAAAATTGAGTTTATTCGATTTTTCTTATAACAAAAAGTAGAAAATATGTTTTTTTTCTCGAAATTTTCAGGTTTTTTCCATTTATATCGCAAAAAGTAAAAATCGCAGAGGCAATCAAATACCATCAAAAGAAAGCTCTATTTGTGGGAAGAAAAGGACGCAAATTTCGTTTGGATACAACATTGCATGACCACGCAATTACCAGTTAAAGCAGTGCAGTGCGAAATTGTAAAAAGACCTATGGTCCTTAGGCTGTTAATTAGTCCGGGGCTGAAGTGGTTAAACAACTCTATGCCCAAAATCAATTATTATGTTCAAATCCATTGTATAATGTGAAGGATAAATAATTAAGTGGTTATCTTGAACAATTTATTTCCAATCTAATTAAAAGCAAAGATAAAAATTCACAAGAGACAAAATTGCATTTGCAAATCATCAATCATATAGATGGTCTAATTCAAGACGCTCTGGTGGCTGGTGTCAAGGGGCACAGCAACCTAGGATCCAGAATGAACAGGAAATTAGGGACTCCGATTCCTCTAATGCCTTGAATAACTCTTGATTCTCACAAGGTACGATTAGATCTCGTGGAAGAAATCACAATTTCCAAAAGAAACCCTTTAATCATGATAATGGACATATATGAGGCGGTAAGAACACACTTCTTGATGACTCGCACCCGGCGGTTCACAGGAACATACTAGATCCAACCCTAATGAGGAGACCTTGGATACATCTACTCATAGATCCTCTGCATTTGTAGTTCAACATGCCAAGGTAAATCAAGCTCTGCACAATCTTCCTCCCTTTCAGGTACTATTACACCTTTGTTTTTTTCCTGCCCAAACAAGGGGGCGGTGCTTCCATCAAAAGAAAGCAAAGTAAGCAGCAACCTGGTCCCGTTCTTAGTTTTTAAGATCAAAGATACAACTATGTTGGTGTCCCTTTTTAATTTTACGTTGCATTTTTTTAAATGTAACTGCCTACTCCCAAATTGTCATTTGAAGTAACACACATAGCTAAGTATTATTCTACACTATTTTTTTTATCATGCATTAAAAAAAGAATTTTTTTTTATTAGAGATGCTATCTGCCATCCAAATTTAAAAAACTTAACCAAAAAGTGCATTTTATGCATACAAAAATATAATAAATATAACAAAATCATTATTCCAAAACAAAAAAAAAGGAAATTAGTAATTGGTGAAGGTCTTGTGGCTGGTATTGCCACCGTCTGCCATGCTGCTATGGTACTCTCACCCTGTGTGCAAAATTTAGGGAATATTTTCCCTACCCTATGATCTGCGGACAACTTAAAAAATTACAATTTCCCCTCAATTTCTTTTTTCGGTGATAGAGCTAGAAAAAAAAATATTGACAGGTTTTACCTATAGTTACAATAGCTGGCCAGATGTTATCTCCCAGCATGATGAGGGAAAGATGTTAGGTGCTATAGCAGGTGATGAAGAGATTTACAAACAACCATTGGAAATTACAGTGTAATTTGTTCTACAAGAAAAAAAAAAATATGGAGAATACTTGTGAAAAATGCAACAATGGATTAAAATGTTTTTTCACTAATGCCAGACGTCTGCTAAACAAAATAGGAGAGTTTAAAGCTATGGCACATTAGTGAACTATAATTTAGTCAGTTAGCTAAATATTCATTCTTTACATTTTTGGGCTATCAGTATTCCTGGCTATGCTCTCTTAAAAAACCCCCAAAAAAAACAAAAACAAAAAAACAAACACAGGTTAACAACTTCCCGACCAGCGCACGACGATGTACGTCGACAGAATGGCACGGGCAGGCATATTGGCGTACAGGTACGTCCAATATTCGATGCCGCCCTGCCATCGGGAGCGCGCCGCCGGCGGCGCGCTCCCGCACTGGTCGGGACCCCCGTGAGTCCGGTCGCGGGACCCGCGGACTCGATCGCCGCGGGCATCCCCGCGATCGTCTCACGGAGCGGCCGAATAGAGCAAATGCTGTGTAAACAACATTTGTCTATTCTGCCTAGCAACTAGTGACGCTGATCTCTGCTCCATGTGATTGGAGCAGAGATCAGTGTACACTAAATGAAAGCCCAACCCCCCCACAGTTAGTAACACTCCCCTAGGAACACTTAACCCCTACACTGCCACCCACTGGTTAACCCTTTCACTGCCAGTGTCATTTACACAGGAATCACTGCATTTATATAGCAGTGATTACTGTGTAAATGACAATGGTCCCAAAAATGTGTCAAAAATGTCCGATGTGTCTGCCATAATGTCGCAGTCACAATAAAAATCGCTGATAGCCGCCATTACTAGTAAAAAAATAAATAATAAAAAATGATTAATAAAAATGCTATAAAACTATCCCTATTTTGTAAACGCTATAACTTTTGCGCAAACCAATCAATAATCGCTTATTGCGATTTTTTTTACCAAAAATATGTAGAAGAATACGTATCGGCCTAAACTGAGGGAAAAAAATGTTTTTTTATATATTTTTGGGGGATATTTATTATAACAAAAAGTAAAAAATAATGCGTTTTTTTCAAAATTGTCGCTCTATTTTTGTTTATAGCGCAAAAAATAAAAACCGCAGAGGTGATCAAATACCACCAAAAGAAAGCTCTATTTGTGGGAAAAAAGGACGTCAATTTTGTTTTTGAGCCATGTCGCACGACCGCGCAATTGTCAATTAAAGCGACGCAGTGCCGAATCGCAAAAAGTGGTCTGGTCTTTGACCAGCAAATTGGTCCGGTCTGAAAGTGGTTAAAGCAAAAAGGTGAATCATTCTTGCAAAACCAATCTTTTAACCTTCTATGAGGAAGTGAGTTTCCATCTTGACACAGTTCCCCATAAACGTTTACTGTACAAAATAAGGTCCATTGGCATGGACCATATAGTGAGTACATGGATTGAAAACTGGCTACAAGGGCGAGTTCAGAGGGTGGTGATAAATGGGGAATACTCAGAATGGTTGTGGTGGGTAGTGGAGTCCCACAAAGTTCTGTGCAAGAACCAATCCTGTTTAATGTATTCATAAACGACCTGGAGAATGGGGTAAACAGTTCAATATCTGTATTTGCAAAAGATACTAAGCTAAGCACGGCAATAACAGCCAAACAAATTAATGGGGTGGGAAACTACATAGCAAATGAGGTTCAATGTAGAAAAATGTAAAATAATGCATTTGGGTAGCAAAAATATGAATGCAATCTATAGACTAGGGGGAAAACCTCTAGGGGAATCTAGGATAGACAAGGACCTGGGGGTCCTAGTAGATGATGGGCTCAGCAATGGCATGCAATGCCAAGCTGCTGCTAACCAAGCAAACAGAATATTGGCATGCATTAAAAAGGGGATCAACTCCAGGGATAAAAAGATAATTCTCCCGCTCTACAAGACTCTGGTCCGGCCACACCTAGCGTATGCTGTCCAGTTGTGGGCACCATTCTTCAGGAAGGATGTACTGGAAATGGAGCGAGTTAAAAGAGCAACAAAGGTATTAAAGGTTCTGGCGGATATTAGTTATGAGGAAAGGTTGTGAGCACTGAACTAATTCTCTCTGGAAAAGAGGCGCTTGAGAGAGGATATGATTTCAATTTTTACAAATGCCATACTAGTGACCCCACAATAGGGATACAAAATTTTCATGCAAGGGAGTTTAACAAGACACATGGCCACTCATTAAAATTAGAAGTAGGGATGAGCCGAACACCCCCCGGTTCGGTTCGCACCAGAACTTGCGAACGACCCCCGCGTTCGGTACGAACGTTCGAACCCCATTGAAGTCTATGGGACTCGAACGTTCGAATTGGAAAGTGCTAATTTTAACGGCTAATATGCAAGATAGTGTCCTAAAAAGGGTTTGGGGACCTGCCTCCTGCCTCAGGGGACATGGGTCACTGCAAAAAAAAGTTTTAAAAATGGCCGTTTTGGCGGGAGCACTGATTTTAATGACGATTAAAGTGAAAAAAAAAAAGTGAAATATTCCTTTAAATATGGTGCCTGGGGGGTGTCTGTAGTATGCCTGTAAAGTGCCACGTGTTTCCCGTGTTTAGAACAGTCCCTGCACAAAATGACATTAAACGGAAATAACACCATTTAAAACTGCTTGCGGTTTTAATGTTATATCTGGTTCCTGCAATATGGTTGAAAATCATTGAGAAAAATGGCATGGGTAGCCCTCCCTGCCCATTACCAGCCTATTTGGGTCTTGAACGCATATTAAGGGGAACCCCGTACCCATATTAAAAAAAGGAAATGCGTGTGGCCCCCAGGCCCTATATACTCAGAACAGCCGTATACAGGCGGTGCAAACAAGACAGGGACTGTGTAGGTTTGTTGTGTTAAGTTGAATCTGTTTGTAATTTTCAAATGGTACATTTTCAAAGTGTAGCTCCAGTCAAAAAAACATTTTTTAAGCTTTTTGGAAAACATAGGGAAGGGTTATCACCCCTGTATAATTTGTTTTGTCGTCCATCTTTTTTCATCTCACTTGCTGCTGTCTCCTTGCGTTTGCAAGTAGGAGATGTTTGTAAGTTGGATGTTTGAAAGTAGGGGCCTGCCCTATATTATAGCGGTATGTACTGGGTACAGAGCACGCAGACAGCACGCACTATCTCCTAACACTACTGACTGCAAGCTCTATTATTAACCACTTGTTAGCCCAATGTTTGCATAAAGTGAAAGATGAAGTTATGCTGAGTAAATGGATATCAAACATGTCACTCTTTAAAATTGCACATGCCCGTGGAATGGCGCCAAACGTCGCTACTTAAAAAATCCCCATAGGCGACGCTTTAATTTTTTTTTTTACTGGTTACATGTTTTGAGTTGCAGAGGAGGTCTAGGACTAGAATTATTGCTCTCGCTCTAACATTCTCGGCGATACCTCACATGTGTGGCACATGCGAGCACATGGGGATATGGGCGCTTTAATTTTTATTTTATTTTTTTATTGTTCATTTTACTTTATTTATGTTAGTTTGACATTTTTTTCCCCAAAAATATATTTTTGATCACTTTTATTCCTATTACAAGAAATGTAAACATCCCTTGTAATAGGAATATGGGGTGACAGGTCCTCTTTACAGTGAAATCTGGGGGGTCAATATGACCCCACATCTCACCTCTAGGCTGGGAAGCCTGAAATAAAAAATAAAAAAAAGATTTTTATTGTTCATTTTACTTTATTTATGTTAGTTTGACATTTTTTTCCCCAAAAATATATTTTTGATCACTTTTATTCCTATTACAAGAAATGTAAACATCCCTTGTAATAGGAATATGGGGTGACAGGTCCTCTTTACAGTGAAATCTGGGGGGTCAATATGACCCCACATCTCACCTCTAGGCTGGGAAGCCTGAAATAAAAAATAAAAAAAAGATTCTGGCTTTGATCGTACTGGCGAGTTGGTAGAAGCACCGGAGGGCGGTGAGGGGTGGGGGGCGTCTATGGCTGGGTATTTCAGGGTATCACCGAGTATGGCTGGGTATCTCTGAGTATGGCTGGGTATGGCAAATTATGGCAGGGTATTACAGAGTATTGGCGGGGTATTGGCGGGGTACTACAGAGTAATAGCAGGGTACTGCAGAGTATTGGGGGGTACTACAGAGTAATGGCAGGGTACTGCAGAGTATTGGGGGTACTGCAGAGTAATGGCGGGTACTGCAGAGTATTGGGGGGTACTGCAGAGTATTGGGGGGTACTGCAGAGTAATGGGGGTTACTGCAGAGTAATGGGGGGTACTGCAGAGTAATGGCAGGGTACTGCAGAGTAATGGCGGGTACTGCAGAGTAATGGCGGGTACTGCAGAGTATTGGGGGGTACTGCAGGTTAATGGGGGTTACTGCAGAGTAATGGCGGGTACTGCAGAGTATTGGGGGGTACTGCAGAGTATTGGGGGGTACTGCAGAGTAATGGGGGGTACTGCAGAGTAATGGCAGGGTACTGCACTGCAGAGTAATGGCAGGGTACTGCACTGCAGAGTAATGGCGGGGCACTGCAGAGTAATGGCGGGGTACTGCAGAGTAATGGCAGGGTACTGCAGAGTATGCACTGGTATTGCAGAGTATTGGCAGGGAATTGAGGGGTTAAATTCGGTGAGCAGCGATGTGGGCACTGCAGATGCAGCCCACATCGCTGCTGACACCGATCTCTTTCCCCTCCGCTGTACCGATCGGTACAGAGAGGGGAGGGAGGAACAGGCGTCATAACATGACGCCGGTTTGTTTCCAAGTGATCACTCCGTCATTTGACGGAGCAATCACGTGGTAAACGGTCGCTATGAGCGGCCGTTTACCGTGATCCGTGATGCGACCCGGCGGTCACGGATGCTCTCGAGTGCGCACACCTCGGGGCACGCGAGAGCAGAATTCTGGGAGGCCGTTAATTAACGGCCTCTCAGAGTTAAACAACCCCCCTGAAGCCATTAATCGGCAATGGGCAGTTGTTAAGTGGTTAAAGCTAGATCACTAGCTATATAGGTGAGGTGAATATAGTGGTGTATACTGCAGTCAGGGCACAGACAACAACCACTACACAGCAGCAAGATAGGAAATCAGCCCAAAACGATCGGTGTGTACTGTGTTGAAGGTACACAGAACACCCACTGCTTCAGATGCTAAGTAACACACTACACGAAGCCGCCTCAAAGGCGGCCTTATATAGTGTGGGGCGTGCACTACACAGCCTGAGCTATGATTGGCCACAGGCAGGATGCCTGTGGCCAATCATGGCTCTCCTCGCTGCCGGCGCTGCGATTGGCCAAGCATGCGGGGTCACAGTGCATGCTTGGCCAATCATGGGGCAGCAATGCACTGCGCCACCACAGTGCATTGTGGTCCGCGCGCGCGTCACTCGAATTTTGACGCGAACGGCCCAAACGTTCGGAATTCGCCGAACGCCTGAACAGCCAATGTTCGAGTCGAACGTACATTCGACTCGAACACGAAGCTCATCCCTAATTAGAAGAAAAGAGATTTAACCATAAACTACGTAGAGGGTTCTTTACTGTATGAGCGGCCAGGATGTCAAATTTCCTTCCACAGGCGGTGGTCTCAGTGGGGGTCATCAAGAGTTTAAAAATAAAACTATTAGAGGGGCGTGGCTTGCGCGCAAACCGGATGGCCGCTTGTGCTTGAAGCTCCCGCTAGCCGACCGGACATCCACCGCTTAACGGGCAAGATTTACCCCATCGACACTCTTACCGGCCACCGGGAGACCCGCACAACCCGTCGGCATGTCGTCCCGCAAGCACAAAGAAGAACGGAACGTTCAGAAGCTGACAGCCCTCTCCTTTCAGCGCGGAGGGCTCAGACAAGATGGCGCCGCCGGAGCAGCAGCGCGGAATTCGACGGCCTACACCGACCTTCCTGACGGGGATCCGGGAGACCTAGCCAGGGATTGCTCATCCTCGCCCCGGGCGGATTCACCTCCACTTACCCCGAACTCCCAGAGCCCAGCCAAAGCGCGGATGCGCCTGGATGCAGCTTACCAGGCCGGAGCCACAGTGAGTACAGACCTCCATAATGCTAATGCAATAGCCTCACTAAAGTCCTCCATAGCGGCCTTTCCCACATTGGGACAACCGGTACTGGACTCAACCATGAAAGACATGCTATTATCCCTCCAGTCATCCCTCATGTCCAACCTGTCCTCACTGATACATAATTTCTCAGCAGATATGAGACACATGGGTGACAGGGTGCAGTATATGGAGGACAAAATGGAGGAATGTACAGAGACTGTAAATTATTTCGTTGACTCTTGTATGGCACAGAAGGAGGACACGGAATGGATCAAACACAAATTAGCGGACCTCGAGGACCGCTCTCGCCCCAACAATGTGAAAATACGCGGAATACCGGAAACGGTGCCCCCCGCAGATCTCCACAATTTTGCTAGCACCATGTTTGCTGCCATGCTGCCTGAGCTTTCTCCTATAGAACTGACAATTGACCGCATCCACAGGATCCCCAAGCCAAAACACCTAGCGGATTCAGTTCCACGAGATGTGCTACTGAGAATCCACTTTTTTCAGGCAAAAGAACAGATCCTTTCTAAGGCCAGGGCACTGGTAACGCTCCCTGCACCCTATGCAGACATCCAGTTATTTGCCGACCTATCAGTATACGCTTCAGTTAAGGAGACAACTGATCTACAAGTGGCGCCATCTGGCTACCATTTTGGTGGCATACAACGGCATCCCGCACACGATCTCTACCCTGGAAGGTGGACTGAAATTGCTTAACTCCTGGGGTATACACCAGGAATCACCTCAGAACAACCAGCCAGGCCCTAACAAACAGGCCTCCCCACCCCATGGCCGTCAGAGAGATCGTCTTCAAACCAAACCAAAGTGAGAACTCTTGCCCGTTCTCAATGTGAGCTACAATGTATAATCCGGGCCCGCCCCAGGCTCACTTCTACTTGAACCTAGACTTTACCCCCTAGTTTAATCAGCTCCCGCTCAAAGCGGTTGTGAGCTGACCTGTTTTGCCTCAATACTCAGCCACTGTTAGCTGCATCTTGACTTGCTAATTTTTCGCTTTTCCTTTTTCTTTTTTTTTTGTGTATTTGTTTCCAGTTTACACCAGTGTTCCTGTTTATCAGGTACACCAGCTCCAGACGCAACGTGACCCATCAGAGACACATCATACTTCCAGTATCGCGCCTCCGAATACTGCTACTCCCACCGTGAACCTCGCAACTGATTAATCACCGCAATTTCTTATACGAATAAGGTACAACAGCAGCCAGCGGACGCTGGATTAGTCATCTTCCAACTGTAAGTGCAACTAATCTTCACTCACGATAACTCACCACCATGTCATTTACAATCCTATCCCTGAATGCAAAGGGGTTAAACCACCCGGCTAAACGAGCATCCCTATGGAAAACAGCCCTGTCGCTTAAGAGCGATGTGCTCTGTGTACAAGAAACGCATTTCACCACGGACTCTCCTCCCATGTGCCAGCATAAGCTATTCCCTCATATCTGTAAATCATCCTTCACGAAAAGGCAAAGAGGAGTTCTCATTGCAATACGTGACACTGTTGACTTTCAACTTCAGCAATGCATCACGGACAATGAGGGTCGCTACATTGTCCTGATATGCAAGATTAACAACACAGTGTATACTCTAGTGTCCCTATATGCCCCCAACCATCGCCAAATGGCGTTTATCAAATCCCTATGGAAAAAAGTTAAATCTCTCCAACAGGGGCACGTCCTCTGGTGTGGAGACTTTAATCTTGTCCCTAATTTCCACATGGACTCTACAGCAGGATGTAAGAGACTTGCTTCGCCACTAGATGGATTTTTACAATCAAATGACTTGTTTGATGTATGGAGGTGTTGTCATGCGAACGAACGTGATTATACGTTTCTCTCACCGCGTCATAACACCTACTCACGTATAGATTTATTTCTAACTGATAAGTGTCTGCTTTCCAAAATATCAGCCTCGGCGATTCACACTACCACCTGGTCGGACCACGCTCCTATTAGTATCACTATTGACTCGAAATCGCACCATCCTAACTCCAAACTATGGAGCTATCTCCTTAATGATCCGACAACAGCCACGCATATTCAGCAACAATTAGAAGAATTCTTTTCTACTAACTCACAATCTGTGTTTGACCCAGAGGTAGTGTGGAACGCCCACAAGGCGGTCATTAGAGGTGTTCTTATCCAGGCAGGGTCCAGAGCGAAGAAAAAAAGATCTCAACATTTGGATAAACTGACAGCCGATATAGCGGCTGCTGAATCTCTTAATAAACACAACCCCTCCCCTGCTATCCAATCACAGATATTTAAACTCCGTCATGAGCTACGGACTTTGTTATTAGAGTCATTCGAAAAATCGTACATTAAATTAAAAGCGACAAACTACTCCACGGGCAACAAGGCGGGTAAACCAATGGCCCTGAGAATAAAAGGTCATAGGATCAAATCCAAGATACCATATATATACCATCCTCATACTAAGGTTAAAGTTCTAAAACCTACTGAAATTGCAGATGCATTTAGCTCGTACTATAGTGACCTGTATAATCTAAGGACGGACAAAGGTACCATACAACCCACGCAAAAAGACATACTAGACTTTCTTACTCAAGTAGATCTTCCCGCTCTATCCCCTACTCAACTAGACAGCCTTAACGAGCCCTTCACGGTCCCTGAAATAGAATACACGATCAAAAAACTCCCGAACGCTAAAGCCCCTGGCCCAGATGGATTCAATGGGGAATACTACAAACGATTCCATAAACTGCTAGCCCCTGTTCTATGCAAGGTTTACAATTCGGCAGCTCAATCTTCCACATTCTCAAAAGAAATGCTTAGCGCAATCGTAATAACCCTACCAAAACCGGGCAAAGAACCTAATGCACCCCAGAACTTCCGCCCCATCTCCTTACTCAACGTTGACATAAAAATCTATGCAAAAATGATCGCCAACAGATTATTGGACATTATCCCAGCCCTTGTGCATTTAGATCAATCAGGGTTCACAAAGGGCCGCCAAGCCTCTGATGCCACCAGACGTATGGTGGACATCATTCACCATGTGCCGCACACGGGTGCCCCCTCTGTGCTCCTGTCCCTGGACGCTGAAAAAGCATTCGACAGAGTACATTGGGGGTACCTGTCAGCGGTACTAGAAAAATTTGGTTTCACGGGGCCCATTTACAGCGCTATCATGGCCCTATATTCCTCCCCCTCTGCCCGAGTATACACGGCAGACACGCTCTCATCCCCGTTTGGCATCTCCAATGGTACTAGACAGGGATGCCCCCTGTCCCCCCTAATCTTCAATCTAGTAATAGAACCCTTCGCGCAATCTATCCAAATGAATGATCAAATACAGGGTATAACCATAGGCAAGAACGTCCATAAGATAAGTTTATTTGCGGGTGACGTGATTCTTATGCTTTCTAACCCCACCACCTCCCTCCCGGCAGTTCAAAGGACCCTTGCACAATTTAGCAAAGTGTCATTTTACAAAGTAAATGATACTAAATCACACATCTTGAACCTGGGCCTCGATGTTTCCACCAGTTCCATGCTACAAAACCAGCTTCCTTACTCATGGGCAGATAAGAGCATTACTTATCTAGGGGTTCAACTAACCAATGATTCTGCAGACCTTTTCTGCCACAACTTCATCCCCTTTCGCACTCAGCTACAGAATGACCTCCGCAAGCTGGCGTCCTTTGAGCTGTCGTGGATGGGCCGCCTTGCAGCCTTCAAAATGCTCCATCTACCCCAAGTACTGTACCTGTTTAGGACTTTACCGATCATCATTCCCCACTCCTATCTCAGATCATTACAAACTATTCTTTCCGCCTTTATATGGCAAGGTAAAAAGGCTAGAAGCGCACATAAACACCTTATCAAACTTCGTCCAGCGGGAGGGGCGGGTTACATTGACTTCCACGATTATTACATGGCCTCCATACTGACACAAATGCGAGAATGGATTGCTCCCACACAAAACACTCTTTGGGGACAGATAGAAGCATCGCTTACCCCGGGGCAACACCTACTTGTCTGGCTACTCTCCTCCAATTGTCCTATCACCAATAATCCACAATTCCCCCCTACGATGTTAGCCACCCTCCGGAATTGGAAAATATTCCTACACCTCACCAACAAATACACCAACAGGGCCACCCTTAAAACACCGCTACTCGTTCTCCAAAAGAAAATTGACCTGGTATCCTATACATCTTGGCAGGCTAAGGGTATATCGCATGTTGACGATCTATTCACGTCGGGGAAATTAAAACCCTTCCCTGACCTACAACGAGAATGCAGACTACCAGACTCGGACCTCTACCTATACCTTAGGACCAAACATTACCTCCATGCCTCCCCTAACTGGACCTGTAAAATCCCCCACCCTGCATGGATTTTTCTTACAAACCCGACATGCAAACACAAGGGCATCTCTCTCTTCTATACCCTGCTCCAACAAAAACACATACTTGCTTCTATGCTCAAATGGGAAAGAGATCTTAACCTCACGTACACATCTGAACAATGGGCCAAAGCTATCAAGGCCACCTACCAGAATACTAGATGCACCACGTTGTGGGAATTGACCATTAAACTAACCCAAAGGTGGTACTTAACTCCAGACAGGGTGTCAAAGTTCTCTGATCAGCATTCCGCGAAATGCTGGAGGCAGTGTGGGAACAAAGGGGATATGCTCCACATCTTCTGGAGCTGCCCCAAATTGACACCCTTTTGGGAATCAACTTTTCAGTTAATATCTGCTATATCCCACGTTATAATTACTCCACGTCCTGACCTAGCTCTACTATCCCTGAACCTAGACCAATACCCGAAGAAGATGAGACACTCTATTTCACACATCCTGATGGCAGCTAGACTGGGAATAACCAGAAGGTGGAAGAAGCCTACTCCACCCACCCTTTCAGAAGTAATAAGCACCACACATCTACATTACATATATGAACTAACAATTGCACGCAGCAGCTCCAAGAAAGCCCATGCTGTCCAAAACTGGAGTCCCTGGTCAACATGGATTGCACACACCAATACTCTTCCACTGGAAAAATGACCTCCTTCACCCTGATGTATTTATTTACTATATTAACAGTTTTTCGACAGATGATCTCTGCTCCACTATCAGTGTGTTGAATTGTTCGGTTGTTGTACTTATGTTACTACCGTAATATGGTTTGAAAACAAGTTGTTTCTCGAAATGGATGGGATCCCAAGCCACTTCTTGGGGGGGACTGCTCTCCTCCCGGACACAGAATTGATCCCATAAGGGGTGTCTAGGTGGAGAGGAGAACCCTGCCAAATTTAGGTTGTGCTCTCCAGCTTTACTTCTAAGAGGAGATCACATAAGGTGACGACATATGGTTGCCTCCACAGTTCTATGTATACTGTTCATTCAGCTGCAAATCTTCGAAGTTATTCTGTATGTCACTATTGCTGTTAAAATGTAACACAATGTACGTCATGCGATTTTTGTACTATTTGAAAACCTAATAAAAATTTATCTTATAAAAAAAAAAAAAGTCTTATAAAAAATAAAACTATTAGATAAGCACCTGAACGACCACAACATACAGGGATATACAAGGTAATACTGACTTATATTGACACACATAGGTTGGACTTAATGGACTTAATGGCGTCCTTTTTCAACCTCATCTACTATGTAACTATAAACAAATATTAAATTATTGGAGTTTGCTACAGCCCCCATTGTTAATGAGGAGGCAGAGACTCGATAGAAAGTTCTGTAAGGGCTGGGACAGCGATAATAATGGGTACTTTAACAACCATGTTGTTGACTGAAATATTAGTCGCACCAAGTAGAAATGGTGCCTCTAATAGGAATGTATTACTAATGCTCCTATAAAAAAATATCTGGGTAGCAGTGACTATAACATGTTTTCATTTAATGTAAGCCTTAAACAAGCAGATTGTAAAAAAGATAAAACCACTACATTTTCAGAAAGCAAATTCTGCAAGGCTGGTACCTTTCCAAGGTAGTAGGAACACATTCTATTGGTAACAGCTGTCTAATAGGCAAATGCCCTATGTTTGGGAGCTTTTTTTAAATTCTAGTTGTGTTTTTAAAATAGGAGGTAAAGGGACATTTCTCCAATTGGACATAAACAGCAAAAAAATAAAATAAAAAATGTGCAGTGAGTGGTTCTAACCCTTTCCTAATCTAAAGCTAGAAATATACATACCGGTACTTTAATTCAGTTGTTTGACACCCAAATTGATAATCATGTTACAAACATATTCAGGTTTTAAAATAATGTAAGCCATTAAAGCTCATTAGAGAGAAAACATGTAGCCCCCATGGACCTTGTTAAGACAATCTAATTATATTAATGTGACAAACAGCCAGATTATTACATCTAACATTATATAAAACATTTACAGCTTGTGAGACATTACATGGTTACATAGTATGGCTTAAGGTATATTAGTGGACAATCTCAAGCATTAGCATACTTGCACTCAGTATCTTTAGGTGTCACCTCTTATTTATATGAAGGTATACATTTGTTCACTTTCTGTACAATAGTTCGATGCATCTCCTGTTTAATTACAAATTGCTTACTATTATTATTATTAATATTAATTTTGGTAGACCTTTTTATTATTAATTCATCATCCACACTTTATTAATACAGTTAAATTGCTTTAAGACACAAAAAAAGTGATATTTACAACCCCATGCCTTTACATTGTACAGTATATTGTTTTTATAACTTCTGCAAAGAGCTAGAAAAAAAACATTGCAGTGTCTAACCTGGAGAAAAAAAAAACAGGTGATTTGATTTAATGTTTCAAAACAGTATGTAAAAATCACATCTTATTGTTTCTAAGGTGTTTTTTTTTTCTAGTTTAAAAAAAATTAAATAAAGGGCTGCTAACATTCAGCACTGATCTGGCATAGTTCTTAAAAACCTGGTTGCAAAATTTGTTATTCAGCTCATTCAGCGCAATTACATCAAATTTAAAAATATATTAATCTAAACTTGTCATAATAAGAAAAAGAAAACCAGGGCTTCCTAAGCAGCATTCCTCATTTTTGTGATGGCTTACATGCCATGGAAAATTTTTTTGTTGAAATGTATTTTCTTTTATATATTTGCACAAACCAAATTAATTACATCCACCCTCCTGTAGGCAGGTGGCCTACTAAGTAGTTAATTTGTTGCTGCCCCGGTCAGGAAAGATGGGGTTAATATCCTCTGCTTTCAATCTGCAGTGTTCTTTGAGGGCTTTCTGGGCCCAGCCCACTAGTGTTGTGTTGTGTGGCTATAAAAGGGATGTGGGTCCGGGATTTGGAATCTGTGATCAGTATATGCTTTCCCTGTCATGGACTCCAGCCGTGCAAGTTGCTGGGGCAGCCAAGGGTCTGTGTTTGGGACTAGAGTAGATAAGGAAGGGACTTTTGCACTTTCTTGGAACTATCATGCCAAAATCTTCAGTAAAGCCTTTGAAACTTTGCCTATGCTTGGTCTGAAGTTATTTGAAAGAGGTGTATGCAACTAACTGGCACACGCGGTTTTCAGGCCAGTAGGCACATTGAGGTATGAAGACAGCAAGTTGTTACCAAGGGTAATGGAGGAATAGCGAGCAGCCTGCCATAAAATGACTACCTATGATAGGTGGGCTATCCTTTTGAAGCAAGAAATTGCTATTGGCATTACCTCCCCTGGCGGTCCATCTCCCATAGCAATGTTAGAAGGTCATCATGCAGAGGCCCCCTAATGTGCACCAAGTAAGTAAGGAGAAGTATTATTGCAGAGCATGCAAGGAGTCCACGCTAGGTGCTTGGTACAATTCCATTCCATTACTAGGAGTGAGGTAATGGATATGTGGACAGGTTAATTGGCCAAAGGCAGAGTGCTTTTGGCCTATCATGGCTCAAGGGGAATAAGTCCATGCCCCACACTATATAAGGCTGCTTACACAGCGGCCGTGTGTAGTGTTGTTGGTGTGAACAGAGAGATAGCTGGATTTAGATTAAGCAGGCAGGTTATTCAGTTAGTGGCAGTGTATTTGCTATATATATATAAACACACAGTCAGTCTAGTGTGTATATATATATATATATATATATATATATACAGTCGTTTGCAAAAAATATATATATTATATATTATATATATATATATATATATATATATATATATACACACACACACACTCTGCATCCAGTGCAATGTATATCTACAGTGTATTCTGTGGTGTACTTTTCTTCTAATACAGTGTGTACATTGTCTACTACACTTCTGGTGGTGTACACAGTATAAAATACACTGCATCCTGCATCCTTTGCAGGTGGCCGTAGGGCATGCTTGTCCTTTTTTTTTCTGCTGATGGCTGTGTTCTTGAGCCAGAACATGCAGAGTTGGTGGAGTGGATAACAAAGCAGTCCTCATCCTCCTCATCCTCTGTCACTCAGGCTCAGAGTAGTTTGCCTTCCAACGCAGCTGTCAAAGCAGCCTATTCCACCGTCTCCTTGTTCCCAGTCACTCCTTCTGTAGCTCCACCATCATGCATGGAAGAGTTCATAATTATTCAACTACAGTGTTGGTTCCCAGGTTGAGGAAGGGAGTAACGTGAGCCTAAAGAGAGGGGTGCCCAAGAAGGACAAGAAACCGGTAGTCATGTTCCCCCAGCTGCAGCATACTGCCAGGTTTGCTCCAATGAAGAGTATCAAAGAAATAAAAGAAGAGAAGGTGACAATACGTCAAACGGTGAGCTGTGTTTGATGAATGGAAAGACTGCCTATTTAAAGCCATAGCTGTTTGTTTCCTTGTCTAATTGCCTGACTGATACACCTGGCTTTGAAGATAAGCTATGAAGTCCTACCAGGGGTCCTTTCATATTCTTGGATTAGATACTTCTTTACACAGTCACCTTCATTCAAAGGGAAAACTAACAGGATATCTATAGCAATAAAGTTGTCATTTTAGTGGAGTCAATCAACACATCGATGGAATTTTGAATGGATGGTGCAGATGAGTACATATGTTAGACACTGGTGTCTCATTAAGACCTTGTCTTAATTTAAATTGTTCATATTGGAGGAGTTAACTATATTGAATTTTTGTACTATTTATCTGTGGTGTGAGAGCTATCAATAAAATGTTATATCTGGTATACCCTCCTTGAAGAATATCTTTTTGGAAATTTCCAGTCCTTTTCTAATATATGCAATTGATCTACTGGCCTGTCCTGCATCCAGAGTGCTTTCTGAATGCACAGACTCTGTTGATAGACTCACATTCATAAAAATGAATCGGTCTTGGATCAGCAGCTATCAAGCACCTGATGCTTTTTAAAATTTGCTATGGATGTGGAATCCCTTGAAGACTGCTTATGCTGATTATCCTATTCCTCCTCAATCTTGATGATGCTAGCTTCCAAAAATATTTTTGGTTTAGGGCACCACCACCCAAGGCCCAATTGTTCTGCCCCTGTATGCAATTACAATTTTTTATATAATATTTCACAGCAGGGCCTGTCCCTGTGCCCAACAAGAGTATCTGTGGGGGATTACAGTGTTCTGGTGCCATCATCACCACCACCACAAGGCCAAATTTTTCTGTCGCTGTTTAACAGGGGCATGTAATTACAATTTTTTATATAATATTTCACAGCAGGGCCCGTTCCTGCACTCACCAAGAGTAACTGTGAGGGCTTACAGTGCAGAGTATATAAGACAGGCCATATAGTATATATACTGCTGTTTAGAGTATATAGTGCCTGGGGGACCCCCCATGCCATTTTTTTTTTTATTTGGGTGCGGGGTTCACCTTAATATCCATACCAGAACCAAAGGGCCTGGTAATGGACTGGGGGGGGGGGCCCATGCCATTTTTTTCTATGATTTTCATCTATATTGTCGGGACCTGACAATACATTACAGACGCGAGTAGTTTTAAATTACATTTTTTCCTTTAGAAATGTCATTTTGCTGTGGTATTCTAAACAAGGGAAAAATGTGCTACTTTACAAGCATACTAAGGACACCCCCCAGACACAATATTTAAAGGAATATTTCATTTTTATCATTTCACTTTGAGCATTATTAAAATTACTGCTCCCAAAAAAAAAACAACCTTTTTTGGCATTGATACATGTCCCCTTGGGCAATTTTTACATTTTTTTGGGGAGCAGTAATTTTAATAATGCTCAAAGTGAAATGATAAAAATGTGGGGCATAACTTGCATATAAGCAAAAAATTTATAATGTGAAAAATAAAATTAGCACCTTTTTTTTACATTCGTGTCCCATAGACTAACAGTGTTCGCCTGTTCTAACTAATTTTTTGCCTGAGGGGGTGTTCAGCTCATCCCTTGTGTACATTAACAAGGGGATGGAGAAGGTTAACTGCAGTACAGTTTATTTGTTCAAGTGTACATAGTATATGGCAATCGCTGATCTCTTATCCCTGAAAGCTCTGCGCCTGACCTGGGGAATTGAAAGAAATGACACAAGTAAAAGTACCCCCTGTGCAGGAGAGTACCCCAGATTAGGTGCCCAACATAGTCCAAAAGAAGAAGTTGAGGTTCCCTCTAGTTTTCTGGGTTTACTAATATGGAGCCCCAATAGACATTATTGGGCTCTTGGTAAAAAGATCTTGATTTTTACTATTATTCTTATTTGTATTTATTTTTATACATTCATACTCTTTGAGTCCACTTTGGAATGGAAACCTGTTTTTAGGCAGCGCCACTTAACCCGACACTATTTCAGCTAGTCCAAAAGAGCCTACCCTAGGGTAGGCCTCTTATGTGACCCATACTTGGCACCCAACAAGGAGGGGACACATAGAGGAAGTACCAACAACCTACTACCTATCCCCTACTATCTCCTTACACGCCATTTTGTATGTACATTTCAGAAGAGTAAAATTGTAGGACAGTAAAATTCATAAATATTCCAACAGTAACACATCTACAATGAGGCCACAATTACAAGAAATACAAACTTCATGATATTAGATTCAGGTATCATACACAAAATCTTTTACATCGTATCTAGATTAGCAGAAGGACTAATTATGACCTTTTTAAGTAGAAGTTCCAGCAAAATCAAACTAAAGTTAAACCTACTCCCACACTCATTGTCAGCCTATTCCAACTAACCTCTGTAAATACCCACGCTATTTTGAGTAATGCTAAAGTAAAAAAAAAGTTGTGCGTATTCTATTTACCCTGTAAGGAAAAGATCTGTATACTTATCTATTCTGAAGCTGCATTCAGTCTGGTCCCATGATTAGCTGCCAGCAGCGGCTTCTGTGTAGAAGAGGGGCAGCCGACAGCAGATGCGCCATAGTAAGTCTATGGGTGATGTCATCTCCAAGGCATTTCCAGCCATTGTAGGAGACTCTGCTGGAGAAACCATGTGACTGGACTGGAACAGCTTCAGAATAGGTAAGTAAACAGGCTTTTGCATTTTGTAATATAGGCATGGCTGGGGGAAACATGGCTGGGTAGCATATGTCGGGGGTTCTTTAATTAAGTGGCTTCTATAAATAAGAGGCACTTCCGCTCTTGCTCATTTGAATATCTCTTCTCTGTCCCTTCATGGGTATACTCTACATCAGGGGTGCCCAACCTTTTGAGGAGCGAGGGCCACTTTAGCGACTTGGTAACCGGTCGCGGGCCACAATGAGCGTAAAGGGCGGATGGCAGGTCTGTGTCCACTCTGCATATGACACAGATGCAGCCCTTCGATCCACCCAGACAGAAGGAGACAGATCCCCTTCTGTTTTTTTAAGCAGATCGGATTGCAGATAGGCGGGTGTAATCAGACAAAAGTCTGTTTACATCTGCCGCTCTATAGAGGTGAATGGAGGGCTCACCTTTAAAACAGACAGGCAGACCCAATTGGACCGATCGTGTAAAAGGGGCCTAAGGCTGCTTTCACATTAATGCACATAAGTTTACCTGCTTCTCAACTGACCTTGATCTTCACTTCTTCCTCAGGATTCTTGCTGTTGGTTGCTGCTGTCCCCCAGGTGGTTATAACTGGTGGCTGCTGCTGGCTGTCCTCCAGGGCTGGTACTGCTGTTGGGTACTACCTGCTGGTGCTGCTGGCAGATACCGCTGGCTGGTACTACTTGCTGGTACTGCTGGTGGGTACTGGTACTGCTGGATGTTACTGGTACTGCTGGTGGGTACTGGTATTGCTGGCTGGTATTGCTGGTGGGTACTGGTACTGCTGGCTGGTATTGGTACTTCTGGTTGGTATTGGTACTGCTGACTGGTACTAGTATCGCTGGCTGGTACTGCTGGTGGGTACTGATACTGCTGGGGGGTACTGGTACTGCTGGCTGGTACTGCTGGTGGGTACTGGTACTGCTGGCTGGTACTGGTACTCCTGGCTTGTACTGCTGGTGGGTACTGTTGGTGGGCACTAGTACTGTTGGCTGGTACTAGTACTCCTGGCTGGTACTGCTGGTGGGTATTGCTGGGGGGTACTGGTACTGCTGGCTGGTACTGGTACTGCTGGTGGGTACTGGTACTGTTGGCTGGTACTGCTGATGGGTATTGGTACTTCTGGCTGGTACTGGTACTGCTGGCGGGTACTGATACTGTTGGCGGGTACTGATACTGCCAGCGGGTACTGGTACTGCTGATGGGTACTGGTACTGCTGGCTGGTACTGCTGGTGGGTACTGGTACTGGTGACTTGTACTGGCTGATCTCAAATACATAGACTAAGTCTCAGAAAAACTTTATCTGCCCTCCAAAAATACAGTTCCTACCTCCTCACTATCAAGCAGACATATTTTATCACTCTCTCTGATTAACACCCTCTGATCCAGTCTCCTTCAACTCTTCTCTACCTTTAACTCTCGACTTTTTCCTCCACCATTTTCACTCACTAACTCACTCACTGCCCAGCAGATTGCTAATCACTTCAAAAATAAGATTGATACAAGTCATGATGAGATCTCCACTGTAAAGATACCATCCCATGTCCACAGTTATACTCAATATCACATTCAACCCCCATACTATAAATGAGGTTGCTAAACTTTTTTCTAATACCCACCTAATTACCTGCCCCCTAGACCCTATTCCCTTTCAAATACTATGGTCACCCTCTGGCTCTACCCTACACTGTCTAATAGACATGGTCCGAACACCCGCAGCAGAACTCCTGAACTGGGGAAATGTTCTAACCCAAATGGTGAACCCCATGGAAGTCTTTGGCAGTAAAAATCAAAAGTGCCCATTTTGAAGGCTTCTATGCAGGTAATTGGTCATTAAAGGGGTATGGGGCTCTGGTGCTGCTCTGGGGAATATGTATCAATGCAAAAACAATATTTAAAAACTATCATTCTTTTAGGAGCAGTGATTTTAATTATGCTTATCGTGCAATAGTAAATAAAAAAATATTTTAAATATAGTGCCTGGGGTTCCCCTTAATGTGTCTGTAAAGTGGTGCATCTGTAACATGCATAAAACATGCTGCAGCAAAAATGATATTTCTGTCGAAAAAAAAGTCAAATCACATTTAAAATGACTCGTGGTTACAATTGCCAGCACCTGGCTATTGGAAAAAAAAAACAAAAAAAACTAACGACTTTGGGCCACCCAGTCCTTTTCAAGCCCTTTGGGTCTGATATGAATTTGGAGGGGAACCCCATTCCAAAATCCATACCAGACCCTTATCCGGGCATGCAGCCTGGCAGGTCAGGATGGGGGGGGCAAGCAAGCACTCCCCTCCTGAACCATAACAGGTCACATGCCCTCAACATGGCCCCCTTCTGACGTCATAGACTGGTGCGTGCTGGGCCTGTGACGTCAGAAGGAGCGGGGCCACCAGGTGATGTTGCCAGGTGGCCCTGCCCCTTACCTATATAGGAAATGTCAAGGCAAAATTGATGTTTTTTTTTAAATTTTGGGTTGGCAGGCAGTGTGATTGACGATGGATCTACATTGAGAGACACTATTTTTTTAATCAAAGATTTTTCAAAAACTTGTCTCTCGTTTTTATTACATTTTGTAAATTTTTTTGGGTGAATAGGTAGGGGTACTATGTACCAGATAACCATTTCCATGGAGCGGCAGTATCTGGGTGCTTTCAGATTACGATAAATGCCCCACCCGTAGACCACTGGCCTGATTGTGGGGATGAGGCCCTTGTCTCCCTTGAGGGACCCCTGCCAGGGAGGGGTTTTACCTAAGGCTGGAACTTGGGAGATTGCCTGGAAGGATCCCACCACAGGAGGCAGCTGGACAGACCTGAACTAGAGAGGCAGCAGGAGCAAGGAGAGACAGTGAGTAGATCAGCTCAGTGCAGGTACAGACGAGAGTAGAGACTGCCAGCTTTAGCAGTGCTCTCTTGTGCCAAGCCTTCATCAAACTTTGCCCTGGGGAATTTCCATATGTATGTCAGTCAGGAGGATTGGGAAGAGGAAGCAGCCAGGTGGGCTGATGGCTGCCAGGTGAGCATTTCTGCAAGCAGTAGAGATAGGATCAGTGTCTACTGGGAGAAGAAGGTGGTGGGAGATGCTGTTTACTCCACATGTGCTACTTTACAAAGGGACTGAGAGTTCCTAGCCTGTAATGGGCTGTTGCTGAGCTAACAAGAAACTGTTAGTTCCCTCAAGAAGTTTCCCAGCAGAAGCTGTACAAAGGAACCGAGTTTGTGCAGGAGAGAGGAAGAGGTGGAGTCTGTAAATAAAGTGAAAGTTGTCCCTGGTTTTGTTTGTTGAATATTATTCAAGTTGGGCATCACATAATCCTTAATCTCATCCAAGTTATCATCTCCTAATAAAAACAACAAAAACAAGCCAAAGGACTGATTTCTGTGTCTGGATGTAAGAAGGAAATGTGGGTTGACTGGCAATGGGGAACCCTGCCATCAGAAACTCTAAGCCCTTGTAGACACGGTCAGAGATTCCGACAGAATGTGTCCGATTGGACCGTTTTGTTGGATAATCCGACTGTGTGTGGTCTTCATCGGACTGTTTCTGTCAGAGTATCTGACGGACCAAATTTTCCAACTTGTTGGTAAAATTTTCCGACAACATGAGCCGATCGGACCTTGTCCGATCATGTGTAGAGAATTCTGATCGGACAAAGTGCCATGCATGCTCAGATCAAATTCCTACACCAAAGCTATTGGCTACTAGCCTGAACGTAGTCCCGTCGTAACGAAATAACGCCATCACGTTCTGAACGATCGGATTTTCTGACAACTTTGTCTGACCGTGTGTACGTAACAGTCTCGGACAAAATACGACGGATTTGGTTGTCGGAATGTCCGACTGTGTGTACAAGGGCTTATGGATATAGTGCTACAGTGATATGACAGATTACTGAAATTCTTGAAAGGTATATGGTTCACCTAAAGAGGATTTTTTTCAGAAAAGCTGACAATTGACAATAACTAATCAGTTTCACAATATATATGTAATTAAGGTGTACCTAAATTTAAAAAGTGAAGATGTGCTACTGTATGGTATGGGGCATATCTTAAAAACTAAGTTGTGCCCAGGGCAGCTAATGAGGGTTGGGGGGTACAGGTAGTACTATCATACTGGACTTTTGTTCCATCAGGTCAGCAGGCAGGGCTTAGCAGGATGGGACATATATATGGGGGGGGGGATAAGGGGTCAACCCTTCAGAATGTCCGTAGCATGGGCATCACCATGGAAGGCACCAGGGGCATCTGTTGCCTGGTGCCCTGTGTTGCAACAGTGCTTCTGCTCATGTTTCTCTGTGACTGCGATGGCCACTCCATAACATTCACCTTTTTCTGCTGTAACCACTCGAGAGTCAACTTGGCCTTGTGCTTAGGGTCATTGTTGTGCTGAAAAGCCAAAAGCGCCCCATACACAGATTTTGTGTAGAAGAATGCAAATTGTCTGCCAGTATTTTCTGATAACATGCTGCATTCCCTGTACCTTTAGAACTCACACATCCCCAAAACATCGGTAAGCCACCATCATGCTTTACATGGAGTATGTATTTTTGTCAATATCAGCCTTGCTTACCCCTCTTCAAACACAGCGCTTATGGTTGTCACTATAAAGCTCTATTTTGCTCTCGCCACTCCAGATTACAGTGTGCCAGAAGCTGTGAGGTATACCACGGTGTTGTCAGGCATATTATAGCCGGGCTTTGTTGTGGCATTGGCACAGTAAAGGCTTCTTTATGGCATCTCAACCATGCTGCTCTTTTTTGTTCAAGTATCGCCATTTTGTGCTCCTTGAAACAGCCACACCATCTTTTTCCAGAGAAGCCTGTATTTCTCCTGAAGTTACCTGTAGGTTTTTCTTTGTATTCTGAACAATTTTTCGGGCAGTTGTTGCTGCATTCTTTTTTGCTCTACCTGACCATGGCTTGGTATCAATATATCCCTGAATTTTCCACTTCTTAATAAATGATACTTTGGGGGTTATTTACTAAAGGCAAATCCACTTTGCACTACAAGTGCACTTGAAAGTAAAGTCACTGTAGATCCGAGGGGGACATGCAAGGAAAATAAACAGTATTTTAGCTTCCACATGATTGGATGATAAAATCAGCAGAGCTTCCCCTCATTTCAGATCTTCCCCTCAGATTTACAGCGACTGCACTTACAAGTGCACTTTTAGTGCAAAGTAGATTTGCCTTTTATAAATAACCCCCTTTGCATCTTTATAAAGTTCCATTACCTTATTACGCAGCTCTTTTGACAGTTTTCTCTGCTCTCCATGACTCAGTATATAGCTTGCACAGTGCATCCATGTGAGAGCTAACAAACTCTTTAACTATTACACAGTCACTAATTGCAATTTAAAAAGCCACAGATGTGTGAAATCAACCTTTAATTGCCATTTTAACCTGTATAACCTGTGTCACTTTGTGTATCTGACATTCCACAGTATGTAAACTTTTGATCAGGGCCATTTGGATCATGCGTATGTGTTTACAAATGTGTGTGTGAGTGGGTAGGTGTATGCAATGTATGTGTACTGTATAGATGGTACTGTTGTGCATAATGGGTATGGCTGAAATGAATCATAGGGGGTGCTGATTACTGGTTTGTATAAACTTATGACCCCTGCACTGTGTGTCTGTTACCCACTCCTGACCCATACACTCGGTACATTACATACACCTGACCCCTGCACTCTGTATGTTACATACACCTGACCTAGCACTGTTGAAATGAGTCATAGGGGGTGCTGATTTCTGGTCTGTATAAACTAGAGTGACCAGACATCCCCGGTTTATGGGGACAGCCCCCAGATTGAGGACACTGTCCCTGGGCCAAATCTGTCCCCAGTTTTGTCCCCGGATTGTATTTGAACAGGGGCTGGGGCAATTTCAAAGAGAGTCAGTGCAGAATAAAAAAAAAAAAAAAAAATCTTAATCACACACTCCCACTCTGTCACTCCTTAGGGGGGTGTCTTTTTTTCCCATTATCTGTGCCCCTTTCTGATGATCATGTGCTGTTTAGAATGGAGGGAATATTTCTTCAGTTTCAGGTGCATGCCCATCCAGCTCCGCTCACATGTTCTTCTGCCTTGGCTCACCCATTAGTACCCGGGGCCCGAAGAGTAAGACTTGACAGGCTATGAGGCGGGCAGCAAGAGGCGATGAGCAGAGAGTTGCTGATTGCCGCCATTGCTAGTAAAAAAAAATATGTCCCCGGATATAATTTTAAAAATCTGGTCACCTTAGTATAAACGTATAACACCTGCACTGTGCGTGTTACCCAATACTGACCCTTGCACTCAGTGCAAGGGTTAGGTTTTATGTAATCTACAATGTACAGTATATTCACCAGGTCCTTGTCCTATTTATTTTACATAATTATCTTTAGGGATGAGCTGAATAAACTGGCTTCAGGTCGAGGAAGGTTCACAGAACATTTCTAAAGTTTGTGTACTGAATCCAAGCTCCATTGAAATCAGTAGTAGCCAAATGTAAAAAAAAAACATAATAGGCAGGATAATGTAAAAAATGGCTCGATGGATTGGATACTTTCACATGTACCAAAGCAAAAACAAAAAAATGTAAATTTCTGTTTAGAGGTTGGCAATTGTTATGTTTTAAAAACAATATTAAATGCAAAATGCATCTAAATAGCATGCCTTGGAATACCCTTAACCTGTCTGTGGAGTGGCACATACTATATGTAGGAAGAATAGAATGATAAACTGGCATTTACAGAGAAAAAAAAATGTTAAATTGCTAAAAAAGGACCTGGTATTTTTCTTTCAGGTATATGTCATGAATATTAGAAATGAACAAGACATTTGTAAAGGATTTTATTCTTTTGGCTTTTTCTGATTTGCATCAGTTACAGCATTTATTATTCTTTGTGTTCTTATTCACCTACGTTACATGTATTGTAGGCAACATCTCCATCATTGCTCTTGTTAACTCAGAATCTTCACTTCACACGCCTATGTATTTCTTTATTAGCGTATTCTCCTCTTTAGACATTTTGTTTGTATCTGTCACTGTTCCAAAACTACTATGTAATCTAATGGTTGCAAATAATATAATTTCTTTCACTGGATGCATTACCCAAATGTATGTCTTTACCTCTTTGGGTGTGACTGAATGCTATCTTCTTGCTGTAATGGTCTTTGACCGACATCTAGCTATCAACAATCCTTTACGCTATTCGACAATAATGACACGTGTTTTTTGTACTGTGCTAGCCATCTTTCCATGGATTATCGGATTTGGCATCATTTTAATCCCCACCATCTACACCGCGCACTTGGAATTTTGTGGGCCGAATATAATTGACCACTTTTTTTGTGACTTTGCGCCACTGCAAAAGTTGGCTTGTTCTGATCCTTTTGCTAGCAGTGTGTCTACAAGTGCTTCAGCCGTATTTAATATTGTTGTACCTTTTCTTATAATCATTGGATTATACGGCTATATCATTAAAACTATTTCTAAGATTCAGAGTGATGAGGGCAAGCAAAAAGCCTTCTCTACTTGTACATCTCACCTTATTGTAGCTAGCCTTTTTTACGGAACAGCCATGGTTGTGTATGTCAAACCAAAAGGAACAAATTATGATAAATACCTTGCATTCATGTATACAGCTTTCACCCCTATGATTAACCCTTTCATATATACTTTACGAAACAGAGATGTAAAGAAAGTCTTCAAAAACATCTTCATAAAGCAGCTCTATTGTAAGCAATGGTACAAGTAAAAAGATGGTAAACCCCTTCTGATACTGTACTGTTTATGCTATTCAAGTAATTATATAAAATATTCTTTACATTTTACTGGCTGGTTATTTTGATTAACATTTTTGACAACTATAGTATTCTAAATACAACTAGCAAGAGAGTGTCTGTTTATTGAATGGGATGAATACAGAACGGTGTGACACTGTAGTGGTGGTGAGTGTTGAGGCTGGCATTGGTACAGTTGCAAATGAAGTCAGGGCATGTGGGAGAGGTAGTGAGAGCTGTGAGAGAATAGGGGACAGGCACAGTGGTGGGAAAGAAGGTTTATGCACAGTTGTGCTGTGGAGGGAGGATAGGTGTTACCTGTGGTGATGAGAGCATTGGGGTGGTTAGCATGATAACACAATACAGGCATACCCCACTTTTAAGTACACAATGGGATTTATTTACTAAAGCTGGAAAGTGAAAATCAGACTCACTTCTGCATAGAAACCAATGAGCTCCCAGGTTTTATTACCAAACTTAACCCCCCTGGCGGTATTCCCGAGTCTGGCTCGGGGTTGAAGTTTTACACCAAAAACGGTAACCCCCGAGCCAGACTCGGGACCGCATCGCTGTATGCAGGAGGAGGTTACTTACCTTCTCCCCTGGATCCAGCGATGTCCCCGCGCTTTACGAGTGGCTCATCCTCCGCTCGATTCATCACGGAGCCGATCTCCGTTCCCTGTGAGCGTTGCAACGCACGGGGACAGAGATTGGCGCCAAATTCAAAAAGTTAAACACTCACTATACATACAGTATAATGTAATCTTACAGATTACATTGCTGTATGTAATAATTTCACATCCCCTTTGAGCTGACAAGGGCCAAAAACTAGAATGCAATGCCCCATTGCAACATAGACTCAACTGCTGTGGGGACCGATCTGGGTGTGCATCCTGCTGGGTAGAGTTGTTGTGGAGGTTGCTGGCCTACATTTAAATGGCAATGTTGCAGCAACTGTGTAGTAGGGACTTAATATTGTCACCTACCTGCCGCTAGTGTGCATGTGACAGGTATTGACACCATTATTGATTATTTGAAAGACGCCTCACTTTGTTAGGAATGCGGAGAGCAGGCATCCAGGAGCAGGGATGACTAGGTATGTAGGTATGTGAAACTGAAACTAGACTGTGTATAATTTACCCATTCATGCCAATGTAACACATATATTGGCTTTTTCTGTGGGGCAGCATACATGCGTATCTCCCTTTGTTCTGTAAGAATCACACCGTGTGCACCCAGGACAGTGCCTGGGGGGCTTACCAAGAGCCTTGGGCCTGGTACTAACGATCAGGACCTGTAACTCTCGATTCCGGGTCACCTGATCAGTTACTGTGAAGCCCCCGCCTGTGTTTCTCTCTCTCTCTCTCTCTCTCTCTCTCTCTCTCTCTCTCTCTCTCTCTCTCTCTCTCTCTCTCGATAGAGAGGAAAGTTAAAATGTATCTTTCTCTCTCCTTACAGAAAGAAAAAAAATTGTGTATAAAAAAATTAACTAAATATATAATAAAAAAATAAACAATACCTAGAACAGGGTTTGATCTAAGTCAGTGCCAGTTAGTATTTGGGTCAAGTAGGGGTTCAAGGTCAGGGTTAGTATATCTTGGGCAGAATTTTTTTTTAACCACTTGCTGACCGGCTCACACCGATAAGCGTTGGCAGAGTGGCACGTTCCCACAAAAGGACGTATGGGTACGTCGTCCCCTTTAAGCGTCGCCGGAGACACGCCCGCTGCACAGCAGGGGATCGATGCATGTGGCTGGCGGGCGCAATCGCCACTGGCCACCCACGATCGCAGGCATGAGAGCCAGAACGGGGATTTATGTGTGTAAACACATATATCCCTGTTCTGTCAGGGGAGAGGAGACAGATCGTTTGTTTGTAGTAAGTAGGAACAGGGATATGTCTCCTCCCCCAGTCAGCCCCATCCCCCACAGTAAGAAACACTAACTAGGGAACACATTTAACCCCTTGATCGCCCCCTAGTTTTAACCCCTTCCCTACCAGTGACATATACACAGTAATCAGTGTATTTTTATAGCACTGATCGCTGTATTAATGCCAATGGTCCCAAAAATGTGTCAAAAGTCTCAGAGGTGATCAAATACCACCAAAAGAAAGCTCTATTTGTGGGAACAAAATGGTAAAACATATGTTTGGGTACAGTGTTGTATGACCGCGCAATTGTCATTCAAATTGTGACACTGCTGAAAGCTGAAAATTGGCTTGGGCGGAAAGGTGTCTAAGTGCCTGGTATGGAAGTGGTTAAAATCACAGATCACTGCCATTTCTAGTGAAAAAAAAAACGATAATAAAAATGCCATAAAATGCAATAAATCTTTCCCATAGTTTGTATACGCTATCTTTTTTGCACAAACCAATCAATATACGCTTATTGCATTTTTTTTTACCAAAAATATGTAGAAGAATATATATTGGTGTAAACTGATGAAGACATTTGTTTTTATAAACATTTTTGGGGATATTTATTATAGCAAAAAGTTTAAAATATTGTTGTTTTTTTTTGCAAAATTGTCACTCTTTTTTTATTTATAATGCAAAAAAAACCCGCAGAGGTTATCAAATACCACTAAAAAAATAAATCTCTATTTGTGGGAAAAAATGGACATTCATTTTGTTTGAATACAGCATTGCACGACTGCGCAATTGTCAGTTAAAGCAACGCAGTGTCCTAACGCAAAAAATGGCCCGGTCATTAAGCAGGGAAATCATCTGGTCTGTAAGTGGTTAATTGGCATCTGTGTCAGTTTGTCTTAAGTAGGACAAAATAAAAAGCCAAATGCATTGTTTCTGAGCTCTAGGATGGGTGTAAACATATAACATACACATATGTGTTATTGCTGTAATGGTCAGGAGCAGGAGAATTTGTTTTGCATTCTTATTTGGTGGTGGGTATGGTAGTAACAATATACAGCTAAATAAAAAAATATGAGAGATTGGCATATAAGGGAGCAAAATTGGCTCCCATGGCAGTACCCTGGACCTGCACATAGTGTTGATCATTAAAATAATTATGTGTGAGACAAAACGTGGTACATTCCAGGATAAAGCCAGCTTGCCTTTTGATCCTGAAACAAGAAATGATCCAAAGCTGCCAGTCTGAATTCGTGGGGAATCAATGTGTATAGTGAACTTACATCTAGAGACATCCATATGTAGTCACTATTCCCTGAGTAAGATTTAAGTTGTCGCAACAGGTGAGTGCCATCTCTTTTGTAGGACTGCAAACCCTGGCCCAAATGCTGCAGATAATAATCTATGTAATTGGACAAACCTGAAATTATGCTATCCATGTCAACTATGATAGGCCTGCTTGGGGGAAACACATAAGAGATGATAGGCTCCTTCCTACAGGAAACACAATTAATTCACAGCTGTTAAAAGGCCCCAACTTCCCCCTTGTCCCTCAGTAATGATTGTTTTTCTCCTACAGAGAAATGTTTATTTTTTTCTGACCAGAAGACTAATAAAAGAGTCGGACGGTACCCCTGTGAGACAGATTCAAGAATGCCGGTGAGGGCTGCACTAATCTGCCACTTCAAGCTTCTCCCAGATCACCCCAGAGTGTGGGTGTTTCTAAGGTTCCCCTGCTGTTGCACGCTGCTCAGCAGCTTGGGTCTCCTCCTATCCTCCCCTGTGTGCAGCAACCACCATTTTGCCAGAGCAAAGAGGAAGTAAGACACCAGTGGGAAGGCACTTGTGCGCTCCAAGCCTTGCTCTGAAACTGGGACTTCCGGTCAGAGCAGGAAGGGGGTGGAGCACACCCAGTGTGACCCAGGAAGGGGAACCAAAGCATGGAGGAGATGCCGGACCCACTTGGCTGTAGAGGCTGAAGGTTCCCTGTCTTCTGCCAAGACCCAGCGAGCTGCAAGGAGCGAAAAGTCCGATGTTACCCACCTCATGGAAAAGGAGGTTGGCAAGGCAGCACAGGTGGCTGCAGGCAAGAGCAAGTCGGGGCCTGGTAAGGGTGTTTTTCCTATATTGCAGAGTAACACCAGCCTTTGTTGTCTCTGGGAAACCCCTAGGTTCTCACCTCTGGGAAAGGGGGCCTGCAGCCATCACTGAAGGGGACCAGGAGAGATGTTTTCTTATCTCTTCTTCTCTTGTAGTCTCCCCAAGCAGATCTCAGGAGGTCTCTGACAAACCACCTTCTACATCTGCTAGCACTACCGCCAGTAGGGATGAGCCGAACACCCCCCGGTTCGGTTCGCACCAGAACTTTCGAACGGACCCCAAATTCGTACGAACGTTAGAACCCCATTGAAGTCTATGGGACTCGAACGTTCGAAATTAAAAGTGCTAATTTTAACAGCTAATATGCAAGATACTGTCCTAAAAAGGCTTTGGGGAACTGGCTCCTGCCCCAGGGGACATGGGTCAATGCAAAAAAAAGTTTTAAAAATGGCCGTTTTGGCGGGAGCACTGATTTTAATGACGATTAAAGTGGAAAAAAAAGTGAAATATTCCTTTAAATATGGTGCCTGGGGGGTGTCTGTAGTATGCCTGTGAAGTGCCACGTGTTTCCCGTGTTTAGAACAGTCCCTGCACAAAATGACATTAAATGGAAATAACGTCATTTAAAGCTGCTTGCGGTTTTAATGTTATATCTGGTTCCTGCAATATGGTTGAAAATCATTGAGAAAAATGGCATGGGTAGCCCTCCCTGCCCATTACCAGCCCCTTTGGGTCTTGTACGCATATTAAGGGGAACCCCGTACCCATATTAAAAAAAGGAAATGCGTGTGGCCCCCAGGCCCTATATACTCAGAACAGCAGTATACAGGCGGTGCAAATAAGACAGGCACTGTGTAGGTTTGTTGTGTTAAGTTGAATCTGTTTGTAATTTTCAACTGGTACATTTTTAGAGTGTAGCTCCAGTCAAAAAAAAATTTTTTAAGCTTTTTGGAAAACATAGGGAAGGGTTATCACCCCTGTATAATTTGTTTTGTCGTCCATCTTTTTTCATCTCACTTGCTGTTGTCTCCTTCCGTTTGCAAGTAGGAGATGTTTGTAAGTTGGATGTTTGAAAGTAGGGGCCTGCCCTATATGCTCTGCAGAAATGGCGGAACAAGGTGTTGGTTTTGTCACAACATTGTAAGCCCTCAAAGTGACTCTTGGTGGGCGCTGGAGCGCCCTGCTGTGAACGATTATATCAAGAATTGTAATTACATGCCATTGTTGAACAGTGGTAGAAAAATTGACCTTTGGTGGTTGTGGTGCTGGTGCCACAACACTATAAGTCCTCACAGTTACTCTGGGTGGGCACAGGAACGGGATCTCCTGTGAAATATTATATCAAGAATTGTAATTACATGTCCCTGTTAAACAGGGGCAGAAAAATTGGGCCTTAGGCACTGGTGCTGGTGCCACCACACTGCAACCTCTCCCATATACTCTAGTTTTATTGCAGGAATTAGCCCTGCTGCAAAGCATTGCATCAAAAATTGTAATTAAACGCCCCTGTTAAACAGAGGCAGAAAAATTGGGCTGATGGCACTGGTGCTGGTGCCACCACACTGCAACCTCTCCCATATACTCTAGTTTTATTGCAGGAATTAGCCCTGCTGCAAAGCATTGCATCAAAAATTGTACTTAAACGCCCCTGTTAAACAGGGGCAGAAAAATTCTGCCTTAGGCACTGGTGCTGGTGCCACGACACTGCAACCTCTCCCATATACTCTAGTTTTATTGCAGGAATTAGCCCTGTTGCAAAGCATTGCATCAAAAATTGTACTTAAACGCCCCTGTTAAACAGGGGCAGAAAAATTGGGCTGATGGCATCACCCAGAAACAGAAATGTTCTTCCAACATATCATCGGAGGAGGAAGAGGATAGACAATCAACATAATAGGACAGTCACTCAGCATCAGCATAGGCAGTCTTGAAGGGATGTGATATTTCAAAAAAAATTATTCGGTTACATCAGCTTCAGGTGCTTGGTAGCTGTGGGTGATCCAAGACTGATTCATCTTGATGAAGGTCAGTCGATCAACTGATTCGGTAGACAGCCGCACCCTGTGATCGGTAACAAAGCCACCAGCAGCACTGAAGGTGCGTTCCGAAAGAATGCTGGATGCAGGACAGGCCAGTAGCTCAATTGCATACTGTGCAAGCTCTGGCCAGTGATCCATCCTCAAGACCCAGTAAGCCAGAGGATTTTCGGTGGGAAAGGTGTCCAAGTCTGACCTTGCCCCTAGGTATTCCTGCACCATGTAAATCAGACGCTGGTGATGGTTGCTGGAACCGATCATACCTTGGGGCTGCGGACTAAAAAATTGTCTGAAATCATCAGTCAGACGGCCACCTTCTCCACCGCTCCTTCTGACCGATGCCTCAGCAACACGTTGTCCAGGACCAGGAGTTTGTAACCTCCCAGTCTCTGGGAACGCGTTGCACAGACCTTTCTGCAAGGCCTCCCGGAGATGTCTCATCCTCTGCTCCCTCTGCGATGGCAAGATAAGGTCGGCAACCTTACCCTTGTACCGTGGATCAAGGAGAGTGGCCAGCCAGTAATGGTCCCTCTCCTTGATCCGAAGAATACGAGGATCCTTCCGCAGGCTTTGCAGGATCAGGGAGGCCATGCAGCGTAGGTTAGCTGAGGCATTCAGTCCGGAGTCCTCTGGGTCACTAAGGACAACATGATCCGCAGCTACCTCCTCCCAGCCACGTACAAGTCCACGTGTTTCTTGGGACTGTAAATCATCCCTGCAAGACTGCTGCTGCTGCTGCTGCTGCTGCTGCTGATGCTGAGTGCCAGCCTCCACCTCCATGCTGACACAATCATCCTCCTCCTCCTCTTCCTCCTCCTCATCCTCTTCCTGTGTGATGGGTGGCACAGCAGGAACACTGTCTGGATAAAGGGGGCCTTGAGGGGCAAGGAAGTCCTCCTCTTCCTGCCTCTGTTCTGCCTCAAGTGCCCTGTCCATTATTCCACGCAGCGTATGCTCCAAGAGGTGGACAAGAGGTACAGTGTCACTGATGCATGCACTGTCACTGCTCACCATCCTTGTGGCCTCCTCAAACGGTGACAGGACAGTGCATGCATCCCTGATCATGCCCCACTGGCGTGGTGAGAAAAATCCAAGCTCCCCTGACCCTGTCCTTGTGCCGTAGTTGCACAGGTACTCATTGATGGCCCTCTGCTGCGTGTGCAGCCGCTGCAGCATGGCCAACATTGAGTTCCACCTGGTGGGCATGTCACATATAAGGCGGTTCTTGGGCAGGTTCAACTCCTTTTGGAGCTCAGCCAGCCGAGCACAGGCATTAAATGATCGGCGGAAATGCACACAGACTTTCCTGGCCTGCTTCAGGACATCCTGTAAGCCAGGGTACCTGCCCAAGAACCGCTGTACCACCAGGTTAAGGACGTGAGCTACACAGGGCACATGGGTCAGTTGTCCCTGTCGGAGGGCAGAGAGGAGGTTGGTGCCATTGTCGCAAACCACCATTCCTGGCTTAAGCTGGCGTGGCGTCAACCACCTCTCGGCCTGCCCCTGCAGAGCTGACAAAACATCCGCCCCAGTGTGGCTCCTGTCCCCCAAACAAACCAGCGCAAGCACGGCATGGCATCGTTTTGCCTGCGTACTTGCATAGCCCCTGGAACGCCTACAGAGCACCGCTGGTTCTGAGGACAGAGCACTGGAAGAGGCCATGGAGGAAGAAGAAGAGGAGGGGGTGGAGGAGAGAGGTGTGTCACAACCAATAGTAGCATTTTGAAGGCGTGGTGGCAGAACAACCTCCAACACTACTGCACCTTGTCCTGCATCCTTCCCAGCTGCCAGAAGAGTGACCCAATGGGCAGTGAAAGACAGGTAACGTCCCTTTCCATGCCTGCTGGACCATGAGTCAGCGGTAATATGCACATTACCGCTGACCGCCCTGTCCAGCGAGGCAAGGACATTGCCTTCCACATGCCGGTAGAGAGCCGGAATCGCCTTCCGTGAGAAAAAGTGGCATTTGGGGACCTGCCACTGAGGAACCGCACATTGTACAAACTCACGGAAGGGGGCCGAGTCTACCAACTGAAAAGGCAGCAGTTGAAGTGCTAGCAATTTAGCCAAGCTAGCATTCAACCGCTGGGCATGTGGATGGCTGGGAGTGAACTTCTTTCGCCGGTCCAGCAGCTGGGGCAGGGACATTTGCCTGCTATAATCGGACGTGGGTGTACTGCTAGCAGAGTGCTCGGAAACACTTGGCTGTGACACACCTAATTCTACACCTTCATTCCTCTCAGAGCAGGTTTCAGAGAGGACTGAATGTCTAGCGGGGTTGGAGATGCCAGCTGATGAGGAGCAAGGAGAGGGCCGCTTTGTCCTTTGGTGTGGGTCTTTGAGGTACACTTGCCAACGAGCTGCATGGCAGGTCAACATATGTCTGGTCAAACATGTGGTGCCCAAGCGGCTGATGTTTTTTGCCATGCGAGATACGCTTGAGACATATGTTGCAAATAGCAGCGGTGCGATCTGATGCACTCGTCTCAAAAAAGGCCCACACCAAAGAACTTTTAGAATAATGTGCAGAGGCAGCGCTCTGCACAGGCGGAGCTCTGCGGTGTGATTCAGTCGGTGCGCTGCCCCTAAGCTGGCCCCCGGAGGGCATCCTGCCTCGTTGGACTTGTGCCTCCTCCTCCTCCTCCTCTCTCCTACCAGGCACCCACATGGAGTCAGTGCCCTCATCATCCCCTCCCTTTTCATCGCTGTAGCAAACCTGGCAGTATGCTGCAGCTTATGGAACATGACTGCCAGATTGCTGTCCTTCTTGAGCATCCCCTCTCTCTGCATTCACGCTACTGCCTTCCTCTAGCTGAGTGTCATCATCAGAGGCTACAAAACACTGTGCATCCTCCTGGAGCATGTACCCAACACTGTGCTCAAAGAGTTCAGGAGACTCCTCAGGAGGACGTCGTGGGTCTAGGGAAGGAGTCACTGATGATGACATTGAGAGGAGGGAAGACGATGCTTTGGCAGCTGCTTTGCTAGTACCCTGAGACTGGGTGAGAGAGGATGAGGAGGATGAAGAGGGCTTGGTCATCCACTCTACCAAGTCGTTGGCATGTTGCGGTTCAACATGTCCAGCTGCCGAAAAGGATAAGCGTGTCCCATGGCCACGTGCTGATGACAATGCACCGCGTCCACGACCAGCACTGTTGTCTCTAGACACAGAGCCTGCTTGCCCTCTTTTATCGGCTCACACCTGTCTGCCTCTCCTTGCTGGCCTTCCAGACATGGTAATGGCCTGAAGGGAGTTGGGTAAAAAAGCAGTTGGGTAGTGTATATTGTGCTAGAGGCATACAGCACCCACTAACTCCTGCAGATGCCTTTATTATAGAACACCAGAGATAAAGGGGTATATACAGATGTATACTGTGCTGTGCTGGAGGCACACACAACTTCCAATAACTCCTGCAGATGGCAAGTGGTCTCAAATAGAGCAGAGCTATGTAGGTGGATATAGCGGTATGTACTGGGTACAGAGCACGCAGACAGCACGCACAAGCTCCTAACACTACTGACTGCAAGCTCTATTATAAAAGATAGATCACTAGCTATAAAGGTGAGGTGAATATAGCGGTGTATACTGCGGTCAGGGCATGCAGACAACAACTACTACACAACAGCAAGATCGAAAATCGGCCGAAAACGATCGGTGTGTACTGTGTTGAAGGTACACAGAACACCCACTGCTTCAGACGCCAACACACTACACAAGGCCGCCGCGCTGGCTACCTTATATAGTGTGGGGCGTGCACTACACAGCCTGAGCTATGATTGGCCACAGGCATCCTGCCTGTGGCCAATCATGGCTCTCCTCGCTGCTGGCGCTGCGATTGGCCAAGCATGCGGGGTCACAGTGAATGCTTGGCCAATCATGAGCCAGCAATGCACTGCGCCATCGCAGTGCATTGTGGGCCGTGAGCGCCACACAAATTTGGCGCGAACGGACCAAAATGTTCGGACTTCGCCGAACGGACGAACAGCCGATGTTCGAGTCGAACGTATGTTCGACTCGAACACAAAGCTCATCCCTAACCGCCAGTAAAAAGTGCGGTAACTGCAGAGAAAGATTGTTAATACACTGGTAACAAAATTGCTTGGTATGGGATTTAGACAGATTGTCTAGGAAAGAGGCCTTGGGTCTAATGAAAGATTTTCTGAAATCTGTTCAGAGATGCTGTTATACAATATTTTCACACCTCTGCAGCTGCTCCTCAGGTGACAGATGTAGAAGAGATCCCCCCTAAAGAGGGCCAAGTGCTTTTTTACCAATCTCTCAGGACCTTCCCCCAGCCCAGGCTAATGAAGAGGAAGAGATAGCAGAAGCAGAAAGCCAGGTGAAATCTGAGCCCAGTTCAGAGGAGGAGACTGCTGTGGGCCTGGATAGTGATGTGGAAGACAACTAAACAGACATCTCTTTGGTCTAGAGGACTTGGAGGGACTCCTTCAAGTGATTTATGCCACTGAAGAGACCAACTAAGGAAACCCCGGCACAAGGTAAGATGTATAGGGGGTTGGTTAAAAAACAGTCAAGAGTATTTCCCCTACACCAGTCCATGAAGAATTTAGTGCTTCAGGAATTGCAGTCTCCTGAGAGGAGCCTGGTCAAACCTAAAACTTGGAAGAGAAGAGTTCGCTTCAAGGAGGAGGAAACAGAAAAATTCCTAAAGAACCCTAAATTGGACGCTGCCCTCTCCCTAATGACAAAAGGGTCTGACCTCTCATTTGAGGACACAGGGAACATTTGAGATGCTATGGATTGCAAATTGGAATCCCTCTTGAAAAAATGTGTTTGAGGCCAATTCCTCCACTATGGCCCCAGCATTAACAGCCACCTGTGTTGCCAGGAATGCAGACTTCTGGATAGGGAGGATTAATAAGCACAATATATATACTCTGCATTCAGTGTAGCCTATATCTACAGTGCATTCCGTGGTGTAGTGTTTCTAATATACTTCAGGCAGTGTACATAGTATATAAAAAAGTGCAGCTGTTGTAAACTTTCTAATACACTTCAGGCGGTGTACACACTATCTAAAACAGGGTGATGGTGGTGGTGTTGCAAAACAAAAATACATCATGTCCGAAAGGCCACCAAAGTCAGGCAGACACTCACAGTCAACTAAAAGTGGGCAAGCATCCTCTGTATCTATAGTCAACAGTGGTGCTCGTGGACATGGCACACCCTCTGCAGGTGGCTGTGGGGCATGCTTGTCCTTTTTTTGCTGCTGCTGGCCAGGTTATTGAGCCACAACATGCAGAAGAGTTGGTGGAATGGATGACAAACCCAGGCTCAGAGTAGTTTGCCACCAAAGCAGCTGCCAAGTGACCTATTTCACCGGCTCCTTGTCCGGAGTAGTTGTTTCACAGCAGGGCCTGTTCCTGCGCCTTGAGCCCAATTATTTAGTTTTTTGTTCTCGTACGCAAACCTTGCAATGGGATTATGGGAACACAAGTACATATGGAACAATGACCCCTATTCTAAACACCTCTTTTTTGGCAGATACATAGATGGCATTGTCATCATTTGGGATGGCTCTCCTCAAGATACGGAAGATTTTGTCAACCACTGTCACAATAATCCACATGGTTTAAGATTCCCATATGTCTCAGATGCTGAAAAATTTGCATTTTTAGACCTAGAGCTATATCACGTTGAGGATTTTATACATGCTAAGAACTATTCAAAACCGACCGCAAGTAATTCTCTTTTACATTATAGAAGTTGCCACTTTCATAAGTGGAAAAACAACATCCCTAGAGAACAATTTTGTCTTAAACGCAACTGCACCAATCCAAATGATTTTTTGGAAGAAAGTAAGGTATTCAGTAAAAAACTTAGGGAAAAGGGGTACCCGGAATCCCTCATCCGAGAAGCACAAATGTAGTACACACAAGATTTTTCATCAAACAAAGCAAACAGAACATTTGATCAATCAGTCCGTTTCACCACTAGGTTTCATCATGAACACAAAAAAATTAAATCTATACTAAAAAAAATTGGCCTATCCTTTTAGAGGCTCTACACTTAAAAACCCTGTTACCCAAATGCCCTAAAGTTACATGCAGAAGAGCCTCCAATATAAAAAATGTAATCGCCCCCAGTAAGCTCAAACCACGCTCTACCCAGTCTGCACCACATATATGCCTATTGTCACTATATGGCATGTTTCAGTGCAAAAAATCTTTGTGCAAAACATGTAGTTTTGTATAGCATGGACAAAAACAGTTCACGAGCAAAGGCAAGACCTACGAGATTGGTGAGTTCTATAATTGCTCATACGACTTTGTAGTGTACTGCCTATGTTGTCCTTGTCACTTACTCTATGTGGGCCATACCATTCGCCCACTTGGAGAGAGGTTTGGTGAACACCGTAGGAAAATAGAGGCAGGCAAGGACAAGCACAGTGTTCCTCGCCATTTTTCACAGTGTCACAAAGGTTCTACCGATGGCCTAAAAGTCTGGGTATTGGAACAAATGCCCAAAAATATGTCCGAGGCAGAAAGGTTTTTTAAGCTTTGCGGACACAAAACTTTCTGGATATACTCCATTGATGCTCTGTCACCCGGTGGAATAAACAATGCATTGGAATTGTTCACGATTTTATAAATTAAACTATTCTTCACACTTGGCTTGTTTCTTTACCTTTATGTATATATTTTTTATAATATATTTTTTACAATATATGAAGGATAATTACGTAATTTATTATATAATCCATCATACCATCTAATAATAATCTACGTCTAGGGAAATCTATATAATCATGTCAAATTTCCACTATATTTCATCTCACTAATTTACTTTGCATTTTATATATATATATATATATATCTCTTGGTTCTATAATTAGTCTAAATGTTTAGACATCAAATTATTTATATAATGATTTTTAACCATGCAGTGGTGATACCAATGTATATCAATTGATTTTTATTGTGTTAATTTTTATTAGACTTGAGCAGCACACCTACGGGTGTTGTTAATACCAGCTTTGATATTTTTAATCATTTTTAAATATATGATTGCATTTTTATGTATGCAATACTGTGTGCAGGCAAAAATAGCAACAAAATACATGGATTTGATCTATTCCTATTAAATAATCCTTTCCAATTCTCCTGCCCCCTCCCTATTTCCTTTATTTCCCTCTCCCAGTACCCCCCTATTAGTTTTAGTATTTATCTATGTATATATACGTTTAAATCAGTGAACTACCATGTTCTGCATTTACAATAATTAATCTAGGGTTTGTAATCATGTTCCAATTTGATAGTGATTGTTTTTTACTATAGCTGTAGATGGAAGCAAACCGGTCAGCACATATAAGGCTGAATACAGCCCAAGTCCCCCAAGCTTGAGGAAGGAGCGCGCCTGTTTTGTTTACACACAGAGCGCATGCTCCGAAATGTCGTCGCTATTGGTAGTGACGTCACCACGCCCGACGCCTGAGTCTCACTGCGGACCTGAGCCAAGCCTTGGTCTCAGTGCACACCATCAGACAAGGACATCCTGCGGGTCGGGACCCTACACCTGAACAAAAACATCTACAGGCTATCTAACGCTGGTTGACGCCACAGAGGACTCTTGTGCTGAAAATCCCCTATACCATATGTAAGTGGATGTATGCACCTGTGTGTTTTAAATAAATGCAACTGTTTTTAATCTGGTGGCGCCTTTGTTGTCTCTCTTTCTGCGTGTAACTTGGAGTCTGCTCTCAACTCCCCGAAGGCCTGCCCTGGAATATGGACTTGTTGCAAATAAAACACAAAAAAGTTTTTCTCCTACTTGCCTTTTAGTTTATCAATTATCCTTTTACCTCTAATTCAGAACTGGATTTCTTTGAATGGACGATAAGATTTAAACACTATTAATTGAGCAATAGTGCCAATCTCCTATGTTTTTTTTTTCTGTTCCAGCGCCCAACAAGAGTATCTGAGAGGGGTTACAGTGTTGTGGCACCACCACCACCAGGGGCATGTAATTATAATTCTTGATAAAATATTTCAGAACAGGGCCCGCTCCGGCACCCAACAAGAGTACCTGTGAGGGCTTACAGTGCTCTGGTACCAAAAACACCCAAGGCCCAATTTTCTTCAGAGTATATATGGCAGGCCGTATAGTATATTGTCAGACCTTCCTTCTCTGAGCTGGCCGCTCAGCTGTCGGCAAATTGCCAGCTCCTATCTATCCACAGTTACTCAGCTGTTGATGATATTCTGCTCATCAGTCCTGCCTACTTAAGCCATCTAGTCCAGAGGATTTCTGCCTTCCCTTGGTCAACATCACAGAAACTATGTTCAAGACTTACTTTGCTGACATCCCTTTTGGCTCCAGATCCTGCTTGCTGTTCCACTACATTGATCCCTGACTTCTGGCTTGGTTGACTATCCGTTCCGGTTACTGAACTTTGGCTATGTTTTGGCTATGTTTGTTCTTTTTACTTTTATTATTAAACAAGTGTGATTTAACTGTACTTCTTTCTTGGCCTGATTTCATGGTTTTGATGATATTCAAAGGAATATTTTATTTTTATTGTTTTACTTTAAGTATTATTAAAATCATTGCTCCCTAAAAAAAGCAGTTTTTTAAAACTTTTTTTTTTGCATTGATACATGTCCCCTGGGGCAGGACCCGGGTCCCCAAACACTTTTTATGGCAATAACTTACATATATGCCTTTAAAATTAGCACTTTTGATTTTTCACGTTTGTGTCCCATAGACTTTAATGGTGTTCGCGTGTTCAAACTAATTTTTAGCATTTTCATCCCTACTGGTGAGTAGGGATGTGCCGAACACCCCCCCCGGTTCGGTTCGCACCAGAACCTGCGAACGGACTGAAAGTTTGCACGAACGTTAGAACCTTATTAATTACAATGGACACGAACGTTTGAAATCTAAAGTGCTAATTATAATGGCCAATATGCATGTTATTGTCCTAAAAAGGGTTTGGGGACCTGGGACCTGCCCCAGAGGACATGTATCAATGCAAAAAAAAGTTTTAAAAACTGACGTTTTTTCTGGAGCAGTCATTTTAATGAGGCATAAAGTGTAAAAAAAAAAAGTGAAATATTCCTTTAAATATCGTACCTGGGGGGGGGGGGTGTCTAAAGTATGCCTGTGAAGTAGCATGTGTTTCCCATGTTTAGAACAGTCCCTGCACAAAATTACATTTGTAAAGGAAAAAAAAAGCTATTTAAAACTGCTTGCGGCTATTAAAGCATTAGTTAAGTAATTATTAAGTAATGTATTGTTCTGGCAATATGGAGGAAAATCTTTGAGAAAAATGGCATGGCTACCCCATCACCCCCTTACCCCAGCCCATTACCAGCCCCTTTCGGTCTTGTATGGATATTAAGGGGAACCCTGCACCCAAAATATGTTACGTTAATGTTAAGCAGATGCCTGTGTTGCACAAATGAACTACACAACACCAGCAACGAGGGGGTAGATTCAGGTGTATGCTGTGCAGGAGGCACACTACACTGACTGAATATTAGGCAGATGCTTGTGTTGCACAAATGAACTACACAACACCAGCAATGAGGGGGGGGGGGGTAGATTCAGGTGTATGCTGTGCAGGAGGCACACTTCACCCACTGTAACAGCGCTAGGTTAGGAAGCAAAGCAAAGCTGACACTGTCCCTGCCTATCCTTCTCTCTATGAATGCCACAACACACTACACAAGGCCGCCGCGCTGGCAGCCTTATATAGTGTGGGGCGTGTACTAAACCCCCTGAGCTATAATTGGCCACAGGCATCCAACATGTGGCCAATTATGGCTCTCCTCGCTGCCGGCGCTGTGTTTGGCCAAGCATGCGGGGTCACAGTGCATGCTTGGCCAATCATCAGCCAGCAATGCACTACGACTGTCGCAGTGCATTGTGGGCCGTTCGTATCACACGAATTTGATGCGAACGGCCCACAAAGTTCTGTTTTTGACGAACGAACGAACAGCCATTGACGATTTGAACATGGGTTCAAATCAAACACCGGGTTCATCCCTACTGGTGAGTGTGGAAAAATCATCCCTGGAACAGGGTCAGGTCCAAACCTACCTAGGCTATCCGGTTAATTCATGTGCCCAAAAGGTGGAGAAACTAGTCACAGCCATCAGAAGGCTGATAGGCACCCCCACGTGTTCCAGGAGAGATATTCTCAGGCTTCTGGGACTCATGTCAGCCAGCATCCCAGCAGTTGTTTGAGTGTAACTGCATTCCAGAGACCTTCAATTTTTCCACTTTTCCTCTTGGGACAAAAGGAACAAATCCCTAGATGAAAGTTTAGTCATAACCCCACAGGTAAGATCTTCCCTGGAGTGGTGGTTAGTCACAGAAATTTTGGAAAAAAGGTAGACCATAGGGTCAGTGGTATCCACTGAAGCTCACCATGGTCGCAAGTGCCTGGGGTTGGGGAGCCCACCTAGAAAAAGCCAAGGCACAGGGCACCTGGGACAAGGGAGTAGCCAGATTCTCCTTCAATCTCAGGTATCTCAGAGCAGTGGGCAAAGCCATAAAGGCCTTCAAAGGCAGAGTCTTAGGCAAAAAAATCCAGATTTTCTCATGCAATGCCCGGCGGTAGCCTACCTAAACCACCAGGAGGGAACCAGGTCCAAAGCCCTTATAGACCTAGCAAGATATTTTAAGCTGAGTACAGGGTACTCTCGGTGTCAGCAGTCTACATAAAGGGGTCGGACAATAAGGAAGAAGACTTCCTCAGCTGCCAACCTGTCAGACAGGGAGACAGGGAACTGAACCCCAAGGTATTCCAGGAATTGGTCCAAAAATTTGGCTGCCCAGGAAGACCTCTTTGCCAGTTTCAAGAGCAGGAAGATAAAGAAGTCCTTCTCCCTCTCTCAGGAAAGAGTAAGTATCTGCCCAAAGTGTCATCAGCCTTCCATAGGATGCAGGTAATAAACCTACCATCCTTTTTGCGACAACCCTAAAAATGAGGGGGGAAAAAGATTCCATTGCTTAGATGTAAGGAGATAACCCTTTCTAGATAAGAGAGGAGGTAAGGCTTTTAGGAGATCCAATCACCTCTTAATCCTCTTCTCTGGACCAAGGAAGGGACTTCAGGCCTCAAAACCCTCAGTCTCTCAGGGGCATGGCCGGAAGCCGAGGAGGACGGACGTGCTGGAGAGGAGCTCTGTCAATTCCCCTCTCCATCCACCTCCATCTGCGCCAAGGGCTGCCACAAAGTGCCCCAAAAAGAGCCATCCTGACCGCTACTTCGGGCCGGTTCATGCCTGACCGCACAGCGGGAGACTTGTCGCCGCAACCTTCGGCCTACCTTCATCCTCCGGCCCTGCAAGCTCGGGGCTCCAGTTAGGCGGCCGTTGCTGCCCCATCCATCCACCGCACGTCCCGGAGGCTACCCCACATGGGGCAGGGAGACCACAGCCTATTTACAGTCGGCAAGGAGGCGCCCAAACCCCTAAGATCACAGGTGAACTCTGGCGGCCATCTTGCTACACCCAAGGCCTACTGTGAGGATCCACCCTGGGTGATCATTAGCCTCTGTAGCCCCACTATCTTTGAGAGGCTCAGAACCCAACTATCATGGGTGGGGCAACATATACCCCTGGGGCAGATATATGACTTTTTCCTGCCACCACTCCTCCTACAGATTAAGGCCTCGGCCTAACTGGCGGCCATCTTGAGACCCCCAGGGCCCTCTTCCATTCATCCACACAAGCCTCTTCTTTCTGCTCCCTCTCCCTGCCGGCTCCTCAGATCCTCCCTATCTGGCAGTGCTCCTGCCCCCGGAGTCCTCCTACATAGCTAATTACTTTACATCAACCCCCCTTGTTGTCCTACGATCCACATGTTGCAGTTTCTACTATTGGGCCCACACATCGGGTCCCCTAGGATGAGAGCCATGTAATTATTCTACGTTGACCCTTGTCACCTTCCTACGCCCCTCTAAAACGCACCTTTACAACGGGGGGCAACGTAACTGACTAATACCTAGTCCCAGCGCCTCGTGGTGAAATACGGGCCAAAGCACCCTACTCAGTCTCTGTCACTGGATCTGCGGCCCTCACAGACACTTGACCACTTCCTGAGCAGACCTGCATCCCCATCCCTATCTTTGGCTACCACCACGTCCACACAGGTGACCTCCCAAGCCACGGTGCAGAACACCTCAAAGACCCTATCAGACACCCCTTCAGAAATAATGGCTGCTCCTGTAACGGTAGAAGTCCTAGACGACAAACTGCGGGCCCTCCTGCAAGACCTGACCAGCAATGTCTCTAAGGAGATGGGAAAACTTGCACACGAACTGCGGGGGGAGCTTGCCCAAATTGGTGAACGTACTGATGTCCTGGAAACTAAATTTGATGATTTGATACATTACGTTCATGTTTTGGAGGAGGACAATGCCGGCCTGAAACAATCTATTTCCCAGCTTAAGTTCCAACAGGAGGACTTGGAAAACAGGGAACGCCGTCAAAATTTAAGTATCATGGGGTGTTCCTGAAACCGTCGGCGAGGGGGAGATCAGACCACACCTACTCAGCCTCTTTAATGTGGTAGCCCCTCAGATTCCAGACATAGACTGGAGATTAGATAGAGCCCACAGGTCCCTGGCCCCAAAACCTCCAATAGGAGCTAATCCCAGAGACATTATAGTACGCTTCCATTATTACGACAGTAAAGAAGCTTTAACTGTGGCCACTGGCAACAAGTCTCGCTTAGAATTTAAGGGGGCAAAGATACAGATCTTCAGTGACTTGTCTCCAATCACCCTTGCTAAATGTCGCAGCTTCCGCCCTGTGACCATGCATCTGCAGAATCAGCAATTTCCATATCGATTGGGGTTCCCCTTCCGCCTGTCGGCCACAAAAGACGGGATCCAATACTCCATGAGGGACCTACAGGAAAGTGAAGCATTCATCCGCAACCTTGGCCTTCCACCGTTACCAGACAAAGATCCCACACCTCTTCCTACGACGCCTAAACCCGGGTCCATCCCAGATCGGATTTGGACCCCTGCTCGTCAAAAGTCACAGAAAACCTTCTCCACCCCTCAGAGCAATCCATTTCCCAGACTCCCACCCTGAGGGGAACCCAACCCCAATACCTGGCTGGATTTGGCTTCGGCCCCTGTATCGCCATGTTTCCCCTGTTTTTGGGGCGTTCACACCCATACTTATGGGTTTTCATCATCCTTCTGGACTAGAGAAAAGTTCAGTTTTTAATACCTTCAGATGCTGACGGAAGGTGGCGAGGGTCGCTCCAGATGAGCTGGAACCCCTTGTGTGCCTCCTTTTGTTCCACGGCCTTGGCTGTGGACTCCTGGGTGGTTTTTACCCCCCAGGCTTTTTTTCTACAGTTTTTTTTTTTTTCCTTTTTATAGGCTCCTTTTTTGGCCTATTTTCCATTTTTGACTTGCCTAACTCAGTTTTATATATCTTAATTTCTTATTGTTTATGTTGTATTTTTACTTTACTTTACTTGCTTTGCTTCCACAGAATACACCATGGTACATATTGCTTAGTTAATCCGTACGGGTATTTCTGGCCAGTATGTGTTTCTTATGGTTACATTAAGCTAATGCCAATCCATAACGATGGCTTTACGGGTCCTTACCTATAATGTTAAAGGCTTGAACTCTATTAACAAGCGCTGGTTAGCTTTGAAGGAGTTCAAATCTTTGGCTGCGGACGTAGTCCTGGTTCAGGAGACTCATTTCCGCCCTGGGGGTTCCCTTATATTTGCTGCTAAACACTTTCCAAATTCCTTCATGGCTTCCGATCCCTCTGGCTGTCACGACCGTCCTGGCATTCCGGTCGCACTCGGGAGATTTACCCGCAGAAGCCTGTTGTCGAGAACCTGTCGTTCCCCTTTGGCGCGTGTTAACGCGAACGGACGCACGCGGGTGCGCGTCGGCACGAACGAGTGCACGCGTGTGCGCGGGGTCACGAACGGGCGCACGGCCACTCGCGGGTGCACGCTGACTCGTCGTGCGACCGTTTTGGCGCCCTAAAGGCTTCTTAAGGACTCTGCTCCGTTCCCCTCTTGCTGTCCAGTCTACAGCGTGTTCGGAGATTCTGCTACCTGCTATCTGTTACCTGTTGCCTTGATTCCTGTGACCCAGCTTGTTCTTGACCACGATTCGTTGCTGCCTGCCACCGACTACCTGCCTGTCTGACCACGTCTCTGCCTCTTCCCTTGTACTGTGTTGACTGCCTGCTGCCGACCCGGCCTGTACCCGACTCTGCTGTTCCTGCCAATCCGTTCGGATCTCCTGTGCCTGCTGTCTCTGCTGACGATTGTCTGCCTTGCCAGTCCATCCACTTGTGCCTGCTGCCACCTGCCGATTGTCATCAGCCGTATCTACCTGCTGCCTGTGTTGCTGCTGACTATCCGGACCTGCCTCTACCTGCCAGGCACTTGTGCCCTCTCAACTTTTGAATCCCTGTTACCACCTCCAGGGGTTCTCGAGCCAGGGGATACGAGAGGCCGCTCCCTGCATTCCGGGCTCGCCTACTAGGTACGTAACAGTACTGGACAGCCATGTCCGAGCCTGCGCAGGGAGCCTCCCCTATGGACGAGCTCTGCCGCCACCTTGCCGGCCTTACCCAGGCGGTTAGGAGTCTACAGGAAGGTTATGGCAGACTAGAAGAACAAGTCCAAGCGCTATCTGCTACCTCGCCAGCTGCCCCTGGGTCCCATGCCCTGCCATCAGTGGTGATGATGCCACCTGAACCCAGGGTCCCTACTCCGGAACGATTTGCGGGCGACTGGAATAAGTTCAGAGCCTTCCGCAATTCCTGTGAGCTCTTTTTTGCCTTGCAACCAAGGACTTTCTCCCTCGAGGCAACCAAAGTGGGGTTCGTCATTTCCCTATTGACGAACGAACCGCAGGCCTGGGCGCACCGTCTACTGGAACGAAAGGATCCATCTTTGGACACTCTAAACACCTTTTTCCTGGCGATGTCTAGACTTTATGAAGACCCCCAACTTGCTGCGACCGCAGAGGCAGCCTTACACGCCCTGCAACAAGGTCGCAGGCCTGTGGAGGATTACGTGTCGGAATTCCGACGCTGGAGCTCTGACATGGACTGTTACAACGCAGCCCTTCGATACCAATTCCGTATGGGTCTGTCTGAGCCTCTGAAGGACGAACTGGCACGTGTAGGCATTCCTGAGACTTTGGAAGCCCTGATAGACATTTCGGTCCAAATTGACAGACGTTTGAGAGAGCGTCGTCAGGAGCGTTCCACCGCAGCTACCCGCCCCGTCTGGATGTTGCCACATGTGCCTAGCTCCACTCATTCAGCTCCTTCTGCTCCTGCCACAGCCACACTGGATCTTCCGGAACCTATGCAGCTTGGGCTACTCCGTCCATCCCTGACTTCTGAGGAACGTCAACGTCGCCGGTCCGGTAACCTTTGTCTTTATTGCGGAGAACCAGGACACTTTGTTCGCACTTGCCCAGCTAAGATGCGTAAGTGCCTCTTCATCCCATCTGTTCCCTCACCTGTGCTGTCTAATAACACCTCTCACCTGGCTGTCCCTGTTCTTTTGCAGCTTCCAGGAAGGACTATCCAAACCCACGCAGTTATTGACTCCGGGGCGTGTAGTGGCTTTGTGTACTCGTCCTTCGCTCTGAAGAACAAGATTCCTCTTCGACCTAGAGAGAAGGGGCTTTCCGTATTTCTGGCGGATGGTTCTACCCTGGAATCCGGACCAGTGACCCAGGAGACTACCCCCTTATCTGCTACCATTGCCGGGACTCACCAGGAATTCTTATGTCTAGATGTCATTAAGTCTCCATTGTTCCCCATCATTCTAGGCATGCCTTGGTTGAGAGCACACAACCCACGCATCGACTGGGCCACTGGAAAAATTGAGTTCCCTTCGGTCTATTGCCTCCAGCATTGTTGCCCAGCTGTTAACAGGGACTCTTCTACCCTCCTCTGTTTGGAAACAGACGCTGAAACCCGGCAAGCTGTACCCAAGGACTATCATTTTTTTTTTTTTTTGCATCAGTATACAGCACGCCATAATCTTTCTTCAACAAATTGTGGCTAACTTTGCACCCTTGTTACTTTAGTTCCCTTCTACTTATCGCCACCATTTTGCCTGTTGGCAGTGCTATTTTCACATCACATGCAAACCTTTTTAACATTTTCCTCTATTTAATTCTTTATTTATTTTGTTAAAGTTTCAAAGAAGAAATATATTACAAAAAGTATGCTTCCCATTCCATTTCCATATCTATCCCCGACCCCCCCCCCCAATCCCTCGCCCCCTCCCTCCCCTCTCTCTCTCTCCATCTCTCTCTCCCGCTCTCTCCCTCATTTCCCCTCGAATCCACTCATTCTGAGATATTCCCTTGTTTTCTTGAACTCCAGCCATTTTCCCCACTTACTAAAGTAAGTTTCCACTTGGTCTCCTCTTCTAGATATTGATTCCTCCATTGATCTTACCCACTCTATTTTACCTAACCATTCCCTCATAGATGGGGGTTCGGGAGTGCCCCATCTCTTTGGGATCAGGCTTTTTGCTGCAATCAATAAGTGAGGAATCAATGAGTTTTTGTATTCCCCCAGTGTTTTGTCAGTGTCGTGAAACAGACATGTCCATGGTTCCTTCTTTACCTCTTCCCCTGTTATTCGGAAAATATTTTCTATTATTTTCTCCCAGTATGGGCCAATCTTTCCACACTCCCACCATATATGTGCAAAGGTTCCCACCTTGTCGCAGCCCCGCCAGCATAGTGCTGATATACCTGCTCTACTCTTATGCGCTCTTTGTGGGACAACATACCATCTTGCCATTAATTTAAATGACATCTCTAATGACATATTGTCCCTAGATATTGTACCTGCTATTCTTAAGATCTTCTTTCTACGTTCCTTATCCCCCACGGTGCCCAGCTCTTCTTCCCATTTTTTCAGGATTAGTGGTTCCCCTGGTTCCTCTTCCTCCTGTAGGATTTTATAAATTTTGGACATACTTTTTTTCTTGCAGCTCGGATCTGAGAGCATTCTCTCCATCGGTCTGAGATCTCCTGCCCCTCGGAGTGGCCGAGGCAGAGTCTGAACAAAATGTTTAATTTGTGCATATCTCCAGCTATCTAAGTTCCTACATCCCCATCTTTGTCTTATTTCTCCTAAAGTGCAAAATCTGTCCCCATTCATCACATCTTTCAGCAAAATATCATCCTTTTTTGCCCATCTGGGGAAATAAACAAATTCCTCCTTCCCTGGTTTAAAAAAACTTGTGTCTAATAAAGAAATTAAAGGTGAATTATACTGCCAGTGATTTGATTCTCCCACTTTATCCCATGTTTTAAACAAATTAATAGTTAGTGGGTTAGTGCTACTCCCCAAGTCGCGAAAATCCCGTGGTATCCAAATCCTTTTTCCTAGATTAACTCCGCTTTGTGTTTTCTCTATATTCACCCACCCTTTATCCCCTTTGTCATACACCCAATCCACCGCTCGTGAAATTACTGCTGCCTGGTAGTATCTTCTAAAGTTTGGGGCTGCTAATCCCCCTCCTACTTTCCCCCTTTCTAGAGTCGCATAAGAAATCCTGGGGTTCCTACATCCCCATATGTATTTTAAAGTTAGAGTTTTAAGTTTCGTGAAGAACTCCTGCGGAACTTTTATTGGGATCATTTGGAACATATATGTCAATTTTGGTAAAATGAACATTTTTAACACATTTACTCGCCCTATTAGTGACAAGGGTTTATATCTCATACTTTTAATACATTCTTTGACCTTATTTAATACATATGTATAATTGGCCGCGTATATGGATGACAATGTGGGCGTAATTCTTACCCCCAAGTAACTCAGCTCCTCCCTACACCAAATAAAGGGAAAAGAGCTCTGGAGTTCCTCTTGTTCTTTTTTAGGTACTGTTATGTTCAGAATTTCAGTTTTTGACATATTGATCTTAAAATTTGTCAACATCCCATATCTATGGATCTCCTTAATTATATTTGGGAGAGTCACCCTGAGTTCTGAAACATAGAATAATATGTCATCTGCATACGCAGACACCTTATACTCTTCTCTACCAATTCTCTCTCCCCTTATATCTTCATTTTTCCTGATCGAGGCCAACAAGGGTTCCAAGGCCAGAACAAACAGCATTGGGGACAGAGGACACCCCTGTCTGGTTCCATTATATAACTTTACTACCGGGGAAAGGTTACCGTTAATTTTTATTTTTGCCGTCGGGTGGGAGTAAAATGCTTTTATCCATCGCAATGTTTTTTCTTTTAATCCCAGATATCCTAAGGTCTCAAACATGAAGCCCCAATCTACCCTGTCAAATGCTTTTTCAGCATCCACAGATAACAGGGCGACCGGGGATCCGCTGCTTTCCACTCCATGAATCAACATGAGGGTTTTAAGGCAGTTATCCCTACCCTCCCTTCCCATGACAAACCCCGTTTGGTCACTATGGACCCATTGGGGTAGTAATGGTTTTAGCTTTCTGCTATCACTTTTGAAAATATCTTCACGTCCGTATTCAGAAGAGAGATCGGTCTATAACTCCCCGGGGTTGTTGGATCCTTCCCCTCCTTTAATATCAAAGTTATGTAAGCCATCAATGCTTCTTCCCTCAGTTCTTCCCCTTCTGCGACTGCGTTCATATACTCGCATAATTTGGGCGCCAGTATTTTTTCAAACTTTTTATAATAAAGGATTGGGAACCCATCCGGGCCTGGACTCTTCCCGATTGCCATCCCCCTTATTGCCCGCACCACCTCGTCTACCGTTACCGGGGCATCTAACCTCTCTAACTCATCCTCTGGGACTGTAGGGAACTCTGTTCCTGTTAGGTACTCGATAGTATCTTTTTTATTCCTACTTTTCTCCTTTCCCTGTCCTACCTTATATAACTGGCTATAATAACCATGAAAGACCGTTGCGATTTCAGGAGTGGAGTGCTTCAATTCCCCCTTTTCATTTTTTATTTTTGATATGAAGGACACATTTCTTCTCTCCTGCACTACTCTCGCTAACCATTTCCCAGATTTATTCCCCTCCTGGTATCTTATACTCTCTACCCAGTGGTTGACTCGCACCCTTTCCTTCTCCATGAGTCCTTCTAATTCTAGCTTCTTATCTTTTAGTTCTACTCTCTCTGGGATCCCCTTTGGTCTTGTTTGTTGCTCCAATTCCCAAATCTCCTTATTTAACTCTTGTAACCTTTTCCCTGTTTCCTTTTTTTTCCCTGTCCCAATGCTTATTAAAATTCCTCTTATAAATGCTTTGTGGGTCTCCCATATCGTACTCCTCGTAACCTCTGGGGAGTCATTTCTTATAAAGAACTCTTCCAGCTCTGTTTCGATCCTACTTCTAGTCTCTGGGTCCTGTATTAGCGCTTCATTTAATCTCCATGTCTCTCTTTTGGCCTGGTCTGTTGCTAGCTCCAGCTGTACCATAACTGGGGCATGGTCAGACAGGGAGATAGGTTTTATTACTGTATCTTTGAGTGCTGGGAGCATTTGATGTTCAATCAGTACATAGTCAATTCGTGTAAATGTCCCATGTACCGATGAGTAGAAAGTATAGTCTCTGCTATTTGGATGTTTAATCCTCCAAGCATCGACTAACTGAAATTCTAAAAGCATAGCCTTTATCTTTTTATATCTGAGCCCCGTCCATCGGGGGGACCCCGCTGAGGAGTCCACCCGAGGGTCGACGCACATATTCAGGTCCCCCGCCACTATCAATTTACCTTTTCTGAACTCTGCCAATAAATCCAGGACCTTCCTTAAGAATTTATCTGGGTCCCTATTTGGGGAATATATGTTCGCAAAAGTGTATACTCCATCCGAGATTCTTCCCCTTATGAACAGAAATCTCCCTTCCGGGTCGGCCATTTGTTTCTCAACTTCGAACCTGACACTTCTCTCGAATCCTATTGCTACCCCCCTAGCGTAGCATGTAGTAGAGTCACCATAGAACCATGTAGGGAACTTCCAAGATGTCAATCTCCCTCTAGCCTCGTGTGACATATGCGTTTCCTGCAGACAGATCACATTCGCCCCACATAATTCTAGCTCCTTATTTACTCTGAACTTTTTTTGGGGAGTACTTATACCCCTCACATTGTATGTTATCAAATTCAACCTTGTCATATCTCACTCATCCTCATCCCCTCCCCTCTCCCCCCGCCCCCCGCCGGGGGTCAACGTGGGGAGCGAGAGGAGGGGGAGACGAGAGAGCGTGAGAGAGAGTATATACCCCCTGTTTGAGAGAGAGATTGCCCCCCATCCCACCCCCCCTTCCTCCCTCCCCCTTCCCGGCCCCCTCCCTCCCCAACCCTCCCCCTCCCCCCCCCCCCTCCTCCCTTCAGAGGAGTGAACAATTTCCGTTTTTGTTCCTCGCATAGGTGTCCCGGTGACCCACAGGTCACCTTTTGCCCGCCTAGCCTTCTTTGGGAGGACCGCCTCATTCACAGCCTATCAAAGCACCCGCGCCCCCCACATCCCGCCCCCCAGTGATGGTGATTATACCCCATCTCCCCCCCCCCTATCCCCGACCCGAGACCACTGCATAGCCCCACTGCTTCCTTTATTCCCCATCCCCTCCTCCCATCCTGGTATTGCTGGTGGGGGGATTTCTAACCTATTACAGAAGTCCGTTAAGTCCTCTGGGAACCTTAATACTGCAGTGCGGCCATCTCTCCTTCCCCTAAGACATGCTGGAAATCCCCATTGATAGGGAACATTTAATGACCTCATCAGATCTGTCAGGGGTTTAAGATGCCTTCTTCTCCTCAATGTTTCCCCCGCCAGATCTGAGAATATCTGTAACTCCGATTCCTGAAACATAATCTTGTCCTTCCTTCGGATATTCTCCAGTACTAGCGCCTTTTCCTCGTAAAAATGAAATCTGATTATTACATCTCTTGGTTTTTCTGTGGCTTGGGGCCGATATCCCAAGACTCGGTGCACTCTATCTATTTTTAGTATTTCATCCTCCGCCCTTCCTAGAATGGGATTAAACAGGTCCTGCATCACCTTAGGGAGATCTTCATTTTTAAATTTTTCTTCCAAACCTTTTATCCTTAAATTTTTCCTTCTTCCGCGATTTTCCTGATCCTCGATTTTATATAGGAACGCTCTATTTATTTTTTGGGCTGATTTCACTTGTTCTCTTAGGTCCCTCAGATTCTGTTCATACCCATTCATTCTTTCCTCCATTTCTTCCACCCTACCTAGTACTAGACCAATATCCGCCCTTATCCCAGCTATATCGGATTTAAGTGAAGTTTCCACTTTAGTCAATGCCTCTGTAAATATCTCTTTCAACATGCCCAGGGTCGCTTGTGGCTCCGCCAACACTGGGTCTCCTTCTAATTCGGATTGAATTTCGGGTTGAGTTTCGGGTTGGGGAGGGGCCTCTCCTTTTCTCCCCGATTCTTCCCTTCTTTTAACCTTGTCATCTTCTCGGGAGCTAACCCCCCCATCCTAGTGCGAGTTGGGCATAAGTCCTTAGGCTTTTCCGCTCCCCGCCCTTCTCCCGTCTCCATAGTTTTACTGATGCCCGCACCTGATTTTCTTAATGTCTTCTGGCTGGGGGTTTCCTGGCTGTTTTCCATCGTGCTTGTCTCCCCCACCAGATATCGTTGTATCCCCCCAGGACTAGTAGGTCCCGCTCCCCCCCTTTTATTCGTTTTCCCCCGCATACTCCTTTTGTAGTGGGTCAGCTCCAAAACTCAAGACCTTTTTCCAAGCTAAAGTCCTTTTTCTTTTCCTATAACTCTTGTGGGGTACAGGTTGCTTCCGTCACTTTCTGGGAGCGGGGCACTTCTATCAATTAGGGAGGGATGCTGAAGAGATTTATTTTGCATGGGAGATTTTCCTTTCTTTCTTTCTTTTTTCTTTTTCCCCTTCCTCCACCTTCTCTCCCCTTCCCCGTTCCTTCTTTCACAGAGTAAAGCAGCGCACAATGGTGTAGTTCTTCCCCCTTATGCCAGTATGCCAACGGGCGACAGCCATGCTGTTGACGAGCAGTGGGCACCAGTCTGACTCTCCACCCAGGTAACGCACTAGGATTCACCCTCTTTTTCCTTTTTCTTTTCCTGTCCCCCTTTTTTTTTCTTTTTTTTTTTTTTTTTTAGTCACAGGTACAAGCCGTAATTCAACTCCCGCATCAACTCCAGCATTTACCACCTGTGTCTACCTGCCGATCCGCTGTCGAATAGGCAAAAGGGCAGATAGTCGCAAGCGAGCGCTAACCGACCCCACTACTTTGTACCTCTGTATGAGAGATGTATGTAAAAGAAAAAGAAAACTCCACACTGCATAGCTGTTTGTCTGCCCTTCATATATCCATCCACCTCACACAACTTCTCGTCCTGCAGGGTTTATATCCGACTGATCAGACAACATTAATAACAATCCGGTGGTCTGGTAGTGAGCGTCACATTGATAGCAGTCATTAGGAGGATTATAACTATACGCCTTATCACTTTAAAAAAAAAAAACATTTCATCGATAATTTTAGTCAGTTTTAGTGAGTAGCGATAAACAGGTGATCAGCTGTCCGTCCCCCCTTCTTTCATCCACATTACTTGGTCACCTCACCGCTCCGCTGCTCCTCTGCTCTGTCACTGTTATCTGATCCGTGACCTTACCTACGCATGAGGGGGTAGAGATGTCCGTGCAGTCAGGTCGGCTCAGTGGAGAGGGGGGGGGGTGCAGGGCTCCGCACATAGCTGCCGTCCTACCGTTGTGTCCCTGCTTCACAAGGGAACGCTCTCTCTGCCCGCTCTCTCTGCGCTGTCTTCACCTGGAGCGTCCGCTCTGTCTCGTGCAGGCGAACAGCTGATGGCGGGCAGGCGGTGCGGTCGACACGGAAGGCGGGAGGCGGGGACGGCGAGGGAAGAGGACGCACGCCGCTCCGGCGGCTGCTACGTGTCAGCGGCTCCTCCCATCCCCCCTACCCAAGGACTATCATGATTTCCTGGATGTATTCAGTAAAAAGGGGGCCGAAACCCTACCACCCCATAGGCCATACGACTGCCCTATTGAACTACTACCCGGGGCAGAGATCCCTTTCGGAAGAATCTTCCCTCTATCTGAGTCTGAGCTGAGTACCCTGAGATCCTACTTGGATGACAACCTTGAGAAGGGATTTATCCGACCTTCCACCTCCCCGGCAGGTGCAGGGATTTTCTTTGTTGAAAAGAAGGACCATTCCCTACGCCCATGTGTGGACTATCGGGCATTGAATAAGATTACCATTAAGAATCGTTACCCCCTGCCATTGGTACCCGAACTTTTTCAGAGACTAGGTTCTGCTAAGATATTCTCCAAGCTGGATCTTCGGGGTGCCTACAACCTCGTCCGCATTCGGAGGGGTGACGAGTGGAAGACTGCCTTCCGTACCCGCTTTGGGCACTTCGAATATCTTGTGATGCCGTTTGGGTTGTGTAATGCCCCAGCCACATTTCAACACTTTGTCAATGATATTTTTAGAGACTACCTTGACCTATTTGTAATTATTTATCTTGATGACATCCTGATTTTTTCCCCCACTTTAGCCGACCACCGAGAACACGTCAAGAAGGTCCTGACTCGTCTCCGTCTTCACGGCCTGTATGCTAAACCCGAAAAATGTGTATTCAAACGGCAGAGCATCCAGTTTCTCGGTCTGGTCATTTCCGTAAGAGGGGTTGAGATGGATCCCCAGAAGGTCTCTGCGATCCAGGACTGGCCTGCCCCTTCCGAAAAAAAGGTGGTTCAGCGGTTTGTGGGGTTCGCTAATTTTTACCGGAAATTTATTAAGGGATTCTCTTCTATCATTTCTCCCATCACCTGATTGACCAAACAGGGTCAAAAGTTCCGATGGACCCCTGAGGCGCAAGAGGCCTTCAAGATCCTGAAGGATTTGTTTGTATCGGCTTCCATCCTAAAGCATCCCGATTCCGCTCTGCCATACATCCTTGAAGTGGATGCTTCAGAAATAGCAGTTGGGGCAATACTTTCCCAGAGGCAGGAGCCCAAGTCTTTGCTACACCCGGTCGCCTTCTTCTCCCGCAAACTGTCTGAGGCGGAAAAGAACTACGACGTCGGTGATCGCGAGTTACTGGCAATAAAGGCAGCACTCGAGGAATGGCGCTATCTTCTTGAGGGTGCCACCCACCCGATCCTGGTTTATACAGACCATAAGAACTTGGAGTATCTTAAGACAGCAAAGAGATTGAAACCACGTCAGGCCAGGTGGGCACTCTTCTTCTCCAGGTTTTCATTCCATATTACCTACCGTCCAGGATCCAAGAATACCAAGCCTGACGCCCTGTCTCGCATGTACAGTCAACCGGAGAGTCTGCCGTCCACGGATACCATCCTCTCCACAGGGAACTTTCTTCTGCTCCAGGGGGATTTAGTGTCTCAAGTTAAGCAGGCTTTCATAGGCACAACACCTCCATCCGGCATCCCATTGTCATCCAGTAATGACCTTCTTTGGCATGAGGACAAGATCTTTGTTCCCCAGGAAGTACGGACTCTGGTTCAGGCGTCCTGTCACGACCATCCGTTGGCCGGCCATTTTGGGGTATTCAAGACCTTGGAGTTACTCCGACGTACATTCTGGTGGCCACGAATGAAAGGCGACTGCAAGAAATATGTGGAGGCTTGTGTCACCTGCATCCGGAGCAAGGGCAGTAAGTCAAGAGCCTGGGGTCTGCTGAAGCCACTGCCTGTTCCTGATAGACCATGGAGGATGATCTCCATGGATTTCATCGTCGAGCTACCCCCTTCAGAGAACTATTCAACGATTTTTGTCATAGTAGATAGGCTCACCAAGATGGCCCACTTCCTGCCTATGAAAGGCACCCCCTCAGCCACAGAGACAGCCAAGACCTTCATTAAGGAGATTGTGAGACTCCATGGCATCCCCGCCAACATCACATCTGATAGGGGGGTGCAGTTCACTTCAAGGTTCTGGAGAGCACTCTGCGTAGCTCTGAAAATTGAACTTTGCCTGTCCTCAGCATACCATCCGCAGACCAACGGCCAGACCGAAAGGATGAACCAGACGCTGGAGCAGTATCTACGCTGCTTCTCGTCCTTCTCTCAAGATGACTGGGTCTCGCTTCTGCCCTTGGCTGAGTTCGCCTACAATAATACAGTCCACTCTGCCACCAAGCAATCCCCATTCTTTGCGAACTTTGGCTTCCACCCACTATTTCTGTCTGGCAATCTCCCCGAGTGTTCGGTACCAGCGGTGCAGGAGAACTTTAACTTCTTTGAAGTAAATAACAAGCTTCTGCAAGAAACCCTGACCAAGTCACAGGAGTACAACAAAGAAGTGTTTGACAGAAAGAGAAGGGGGGAACTGGATCTCAAGGTTGGGGATCAGGTCTGGTTGTCCACCTTGAATCTTAAACTGTCTTGCCCCTCCAAGAAGTTGGGCCCGAAATTTGTGGGTCCCTTTCCGATCATGAGGAAATTTAATAATGTGGCATTCGAGCTAAAGCTTCCAGAATCTTTCCGGATTCACCCAGTTTTCCACGCATCACTACTCAAGCCTGCAGTTCCGGATCCTTTTGCTGACAGAATTACCAGTCCTCCAGAACCCGTGATGGTCGATGGGGAGATTGAATTCGAGATTGAATCCATACTGGACTGCAGGAAGAGACGGAACCAGATTCAATTCTTAGTTAAGTGGAAGGGGTACGGACCTGAGGAGAACTCCTGGGAGCCAGAATCCAACATCCACGCGAAGAGACTAATCCGTGCCTTTAAGAATTCCCACCCAGGTAAGATGGCACAATTGGGCATCCGGAGGCTGCCCCTTGAGGGGGGGCAATGTCACGACCGTCCTGGCGTTCCGGTCGCACACGGGAGATTTACCCGCAGAAGCCTGTTGTCGAGAACCTGTCGTTCCCCTTTGGCGCGTGTTAACGCGAACGGACGCACGCGGGTGCGCGTCGGCATGAACGAGCGCACACGTGTGCGCGGGGTCACGAACTGGCGCAGGCCACTCGCGGGTGCACGCTGACTCGTCGTGCGACCGTTTTGGTGCCCTAAAGGCTTCTTAAGGACTCTGCTACGTTCCCCTCTTGCTGTCCAGTCTACAGCGTGTTCGGAGATTCTGCTACCTGCTATCTGTTACCTGTTGCCTTGATTCCTGTGACCCGGCTTGTTCTTGACCACGATTCGTTGCTGCCTGCCACCGACTACCTGCCTGTCTGACCACGTCTCTGCCTCTTCCCTTGTACTGTGTTGACTGCCTGCTGCCGACCCGGCCTGTACCCGACTCTGCTGTTCCTGCCAATCCGTTCGGATCTCCTGTGCCTGCTGTCTCCGCTGACGATCGTCTGCCTTGCCAGTCCATCCACTTGTGCCTGCTGCCACCTGCCGATTGTCATCAGCCGTATCTACCTGCTGCCTGTGTTGCTGCTGACTATCCGGACCTGCCTCTACCTGCCAGGCACTTGTGCCCTCTCAACTTTTGAATCCCTGTTACCACCTCCAGGGGTTCTCGAGCCAGGGGATACGAGAGGCCGCTCCCTGCATTCCGGGCTCGCCTACTAGGTACGTGACACTGGCAAAGTGGGGGTCACAATCCAGGAAAACATGCCCGTTGAGGGTAAAATCCTCATTCATAGACCCCCATGGTAGGTACACTCTCCTGGACTGCAACTATCTCTCACGCTCTCTTACTGTGATTAATGTTTATGCCCCTAACTTGGGTCAAATTCAATTTCTCTCTGACTTATTGAGCAACTTGGGCAAATACGTTCAACCCTTTATGATTATAGGGGGTGATTTCAATATGACCATGTCTCCCAGAAGGGACAGACAAACGCTCTTCTCCTCCACTCCCTCACCTAAAGTAGAACGCCAATCCACTGCATTCCGCAAACTCATTAGATCTCACAACCTGTTGGATATCTGGAGAATTAAACACTCTACCCACAGGCAATTTTCTTTCTTCCCCCCCCACATAAAATGTACTCCAGACTAGCTTACCTCCTTGTAACAGCACCCTTACTGACATTGGTGGTAGCGTCAGAATTGAACCCCATAACGTGGTCAGATCATGCTTCTGTCCAACTTGATCTTGCACTTTCCTCCTCCATGCCTAGAACCTGCCACTGGAGACTTAATGATTTTCTTCTCCGCAACCCCATTGTTGAGGCACAATTGTCCCAAAATGTATCAGAATTTTTCCAACTAAACGAGGGTTCTGTAGCGGACGTGTCCACCCTATGGGAGGCTCACAATTCATTCTTTAGAGGCCTGTGTATCTCAGCCGGCTCTCGCCTGAAGCGGGACTTGGCAGCTCAGAGACAGGATATCCTCTCGCAACTACGAAAAGCAGAAACTTCACTTATGGCCTCCCCTACGGTGACACGTCTGCACAAGGTTACCTCTTTACGTGAACGTTTAAAGTCCCTTGACATGCAAAAATGCTCCAAGGCCCTAATCTGGGCAAAACAGATATTTTACGAGTTCACCAATAAGCCCCATAGGACGTTGGTGAACAAGCTTAAACCACGTCCATTCCACTCTTATCCTGAGTTCCTCCTTCAGGTTGATGGTACCCCGACCCATTGCCCACTAACAATGTCCAAAGTTTTTGGAATGTTTTCGATAAATTGTACAACTGTTTGGCCTCCGACCCTAAGCACCTATTTTCCCAAGAGGAATTTGACTTTTTTTGTTCCCCTTTAAAGCTGCCCAAATTGTCATCGTCTCAGGTGGCTTCCCTCAACGCGGCGGTTACGCCAGAAGAATTAGCGGCAGTCGTGAAAGAATTGCCCTCACACAAATCCCCTGGACCGACGGCTTACCCTATATATATTATAAAACTTTCCTCCCAATATCTACTAAACCTCTTCTCCTCCTTACAGAAGGGGAATATTCTGCATCCACAGTTTTTACACGCCCATATCACAGTCCTTCCGAAACCCCCATCTGTACACAACAATTACAGACCCATAGCCCTACTCAATTCAGATTATAAAATCTTTACTAAAATCTTAGCCAACAGACTTTCCTCTATGATTCCCACCCTCGTTCATAACGACCAGGTGGGCTTTGTTTTAGGTAGGCGAGCTGATGACAACACCTGACGTACCATTGATTTAATTGACCTGCTCGATAAAACCTCTCGCTCCGCCCTTATCCTCAGCTTAGATGCGCAAAAAGCATTTGACAGGCTCGGTTGGCCCTACATGTTTCCCACACTTACGCGTTATGTTTTTTTTAGGCTCTTTTGTATCGGCCCTTCAGGCCCTGTATTCGCGTCCCACATCACAAGTTCAATTGCCATCCTTTATATCTCCAATGTTTACAACAGCAATGGCACTAGACAGGGCTGCCCCCTTTCCCCCCTGTTATTCATTCTGTGCATTGAACCCCTAGCTGCAGTTATCCGAGAGAGCCCGGATGTAAGCGGGGTCTCTTTGCGAAGGAGGGAATATAAGCTGTCTTTATTCGTGGACGGCATACTTCTCACTCTAACGGAACCACACATTTCACTCCCCAACCTACACGCCATATTAGATACGTTCGGCAAACTCTCGGGTTATAAAGTTAATACAGCTAAGACTGAAGCCCTCCCCATTCATATCCCTCCTACACTTCTTGCTTCCTTACAAAACAACTTCCCTTATCATTGGTGCCCTGTGTCACTCAAATATCTAGGCATACACTTAACGGCATCCTACCGCACATTGTACCAAGCTAACTTCCTCTCCTTAATCTCGGAAACACAAATGGATGGATTGTCCTTTGTCTCTCCTGGGTAGGATAAACGTTCTCAAATTGGCTATACTCTCAAAGTTTCTGTATCTTTTCAAAACCTTGCCAATTGCACTCCCTATGCCTCAGCTTCAGAATATTCAACGGGCCTTCACTAAATTCACATGGGGAAACAAATCACCTAGAATTGCCCACACAGTTGTTTTCGCCCCGTGCTCACATGGAGTTCTAGGAGCACCCGATATTGTAAAGTATTATTATGCCGTCCACCTATCAGCGACTGTCTCCTGGTCACCATGCTTTGCAACAAGTAGATGGGCAGAGTTGGAGATGAGCGTCACCAGTCCCGTTCATCCTTGTTCTATGCTATGGTCTGATTTATCTTCTTCCATGACACAACTTAAACGCATAAGCCTAGAACCAATGCTACTTTATTTACTTTATCCATTTGGAAAAAATGCCACAAGAGGTTCTCTCTCTCTTCCCCATGCCCACCCCTTTTAAATGTTATTTGCAATCCAGACATACCTGACAGCCTTTCTTCTGTGGCTATGGCTCCATGGTCTCAAGCGGGCATTTTTCAACTCCGCCATTTGGTCCATTTAGTGACCCACAAACTGATGTCCTTCTCAGACCTCCAAAACAAATTTGAAATTCCACAACAGTCTTTTTTTACCTATCTCCAATTTAAACATTATTTCTGCTCCATATTTCCTGCCATGGCCTTAGAAAAACCTAATGTCTTTGAGGTTCTGTGTACCCAGGGTCCTTATCAGAGAGGTCTCATATCCTCTATATACAGTATCCTTCATGACTCATCACCACCAACATTGAAATTTCACCTCTATATGCAGAGATGGGCCAAGATTCTACCCACTCCTATATCTCTCCATCAATGGCAGGGGATCTGGACTTCCATTTCCAAAGTCTCTAGATGCGTGGAGCAGAGAGAGACAGCCTACAAGGTTTTGATGTTCTGGTACAAAACCCCTGAAGTTTTGCATAAATATGATCCCACACTATCCCGACTATGCTGGAGATGCCTACAGGATGTGGGCACGCATTACCATATCTTTTGGGATTGCCCATTGATCACACCTTTCTGGTCCATGGTTCAATCCCTGCTCCAATCAGTATTAGGGAGAGATATCCCGCTGAACCCAACACACTACTTACTGGGCCTTCCGATCCCGGTTATCCCTAAATATGCTAAAAAACCGATGGCCTTTATACTTCTAGCTGCCAAAAGAGTAATACCTACCCACTGGCTGTCTCCTGTACCTCCAACACAAGCTCAAGCAGTCTCAACCATTGCACAGATGGATGGAACATATGACGGCAGTAGTTCAGGACTCCCTGCCTCAATTTTCTAAGATATGGGATCCCTGGGATAACTCCCTATTCAATCCAGAATCCACTTCTGGCCCCATTGCCAATCCCCCCTAGGGCGACCTACTGGGGTATCACATTAGTGCCCTCACCTCCTACTCCCATAACATGTTTTTTCATTATACAGTCATTATATACAGATACATGGTGTACCTCCCTCCTTCTCCCGTATGGTACTTGTATATGTTTTTCTTTTTCCACTTTGTAATTTGAAAGATGATTCCAACGCTGTGTTTTGTCGATATTAACTACTATTGTTTTCAAATCTTCTTTTTATTATTATTTTTAAAAAATTAACCATAATACATACTGGTTCATTTACATCATCATACATAAAACCCTCTCAATATATACCACATTTACTAACATCCAACATACCGCCATACACACAGAAAAGAGAAAAAAAAACAAAAAAAAACCCTTTGCTTCTTATTATCTTTCTTACTTTTCCCCCTTCCTCACCTATCTCCCCTCCCCCCTAATATCCCTATTACACCTCTCTAATCTTCTCTCTCTTCTTCACTCTCCCCCTCTTTTAAATTATAAATATTCCTTCAATCCATTAGAGAACCTAAATTCTTCCCATTGTTTCCATACAATTGGTAGTTGATTATTTATATATCCTTCTTCTCTTATTTGTTTTTCCATGAAGCATATTTCGTTAATTTCACATATCCATTCCCATATTGTTGGGCTCGCTATTTCTTTCCATTTACGTGCTATTATTGTTCTAGCTGCTGTTGTCATATGTTGTATTATCCCCTTTTTCATACTATCCACTGTAGCTGACGTAAGAGAGAATAATGCTACCTTCACATCTGGAGCCAGTTTTTTTCCAGTCACTTTTTGATATATCTCAAAAACACTTAACCAAAAGTTTTTTATTTTCTTACAACTGAACCAGATATGCTCCATTGTCCCTTTTTCTATCCCACACCTCCAACATTTATCTGTGTTTCCTTTATTAATTATTTTTAATGCCACTGGACTCCAGTACCACCTCATTGTTACTTTGTAGTTTTGTTCTTGATGTTTTAACGCCGTTGAGGTTTTGTGTATTATTCCTAAAAAAAAATTCCATTCTTCTTCTGCAATTATCTCTCCTAGTTCTTCTTCCCACTTTCTTCAGTCTCTAGGTGGCTAAGGCAAGCCATTTCTGTAGCATACGGAATCTCAAGTATTCCTGCACAAGCAAAGTTGAAAGCATACTCAACTAGAGCCCGGGCAACCTCCTGGCTGAAAAAGCAGGAGCCTTCTGGGAGAAAATTCTTAACTCAGCCACCTGGTCCAGTCAAGACACCTTCTTGAAGCACTACATAGGCCTTCGGTCGAAAAGATGCTACAGGCAGTGGTCCCACCCTAAGGTAGACCTGCGGATTACTTGATTATCCTCTCATGTGTTGCTGTCCTGGAAGGGGAGGTGAGAAAACCAATGGTTACTTACCGATAACGGTGTTTCTACGAGCCTTCCAGGAGGGCGGGCCTACTTCCCACTTTGTTATGGGTGGAGGAAAAAAGTGTGTACAATAGGTAGTAATTGCCTAAGTGTCTAAAGACCCCTTGTGATTCGGTTGGAGAATTACGTTACAACAACTGAGGGACAAGGGGGAAGGTGGGGCCTTTTAACAGCTGTGAACTGATTGTGTTTCCTGGAGGGAGGAGCCTGTCAACTCTCATGTTTTGCTGTCCTTGAAGGCCTGTAGAAACACTGTTATCGGTAAGTAACCGTCCTTTTTTTTCTTGGTCCTGCCCTTTTTTGTTTTCTTGCTAGTTTTAAGCCATTCGTAGGCTGACATGATTAGCCCCAGGAATATGGAAAATTGTTACCGTATTTACTGTAATTTTCCTTTCATGGGAGCTCATCGGGGGTTTCCCGTCCTGGTGTTCTGTCGCAAGGTGGTGTTAAGAACGCTGGGGTATGGGAATCCCTCCTTTTATTTGAGCAGGGGGTTGTCCTGTGTGGTCAGAGGGGTGGAGCTGACCCATTCGTAGGCTGACATGATGAGCTCCCAGGAAAGGTAACAATTTTCCATATTTGTTACATCTATGTATTGCACTTTAAAACACTGAGCAATTGCGTACTTAAAACAATTAATTTATTTATTAGCATATGTATTAGACACAGCATTTAGCTATGTATTTCTTTATTTTTTTGTTCTGCCTTTTTTCTATTTTCTTGATTTGTAAGTGTTTTATATTGACGCTGGTCTAGGCTAGCAGCTGAAGAGGGTTTTTTTACATAAAGATAATGCTAACACATCCACGCTTAACTTTTCTGATTAATCTATGTTAATATTTAACACACATTGTTTCCATGTATAATTTTCAATTATATATGCATTTAGTGGCTTGGCTTATATGTTCATTCAATATGGAAGCTTTGATTCCTAATAAGTAAAATTGTACAGGGATTATACCTTTCTGGTTATCTCTCTTGAGGCCAGTAATAAATGTGTAACTCCCTGCAGGACTTGTCTCAGCAATTATTCAGCAAGGTTTATAATAGACTGCCCAATGCACATAGGTCCTTTTGAGCAAGAAACTGCAAATCTTTGTAATAAATACACAAAACGCCAAACGTGGAAAAAAAAGTCATACGTTAAGAAAAATATTACACTAAAGTTGGTCATCCTGAATGATGTTGATGTATTATTTTTTATAAAGTTCTTGTGAAAAACAGTGCCAGTGTATTTGTTTATTTATTTCACTTTTGGTAAATGAGTCGGGTGATATGTACCTCTTACTTATTTATACAGGCAAGAGTGATATCTGGGAGACCCTCTCATCTTTAAAGATTCTGATTAGGGATGAGCCGAACACCCCCCTGTTCGGTTCGCACCAGAACCTGCGAACAGACCTAAACTTCGTGTGAACTTTAGAACCATATTAAAGTCTATGGGACTCGAACGTTCACAATCTAAAGTGCTCATTTTAAAAGGTAATATGCAGGTTACTGTCCTAAAAAGTGTTTGGGGACCTGGGTCCTGCCCCAGGGGACATGGATCAATGCAAAAAAAAGTTTTAAAAACGGACGTTTTTTCAGGAGCAGTGATTTTAATAATGATTAAAGTGAAACAATAAAAGTGTAATATTCCTTTAAATTTCGTAGCTGGGGGGTATCTATAGTATGCCTGTGAAGGGGCGCATGTTTCTGGTGCTTAGAACTGTCCCTGCACAAAGTGTCATTTGTGCAGGAAAAAGTCTTTTAAAATCACTTGCGGCTAAATTGTCGGATCCCCGTAATACAGAGAACACTCAATGAGTGTTCTCTGTATTAGCCGACAATTCATTCATTCATTGATAAAAAAAAAAAAAAGTGTGGGGGTTCCCCTAAATTCAATAACCAGGCCCTTCAGGTCTGACATGGATATTAAGGGGAACCCCGTGTCAAATTAAAAAAAAAATTGACGTGGGGGTCCCCCTAAATATCCATACCAGACCCTTCAAGTCTGATATGGATATTAAGGGGAAACCCGCATCAAATTTTAAAAAAAATTGACGTGGGGGTCCCCCTAAAAATCCATACCAGACCCTTTATCCGAGCACGCAACCTGGCAGGCCGCAGCAAAAGAGGGGGGGACGAGAGAGCGGCCCCCCTCCCTCCTGAACCGTACCAGGCCACATACCCTTAACATTGGGAGGATGCTTTGGGGGTCTGTGACCCCTCAAAGCACCTTGTCCCCATGTTGATGAGGACAAGGGCCTCATCCTCACAACCCTGACACTTTGTGCAGGGACAGTTCTAAGCACCAGAAACATGCGCCCCTTCATAGGCATACTATAGATACCCCCCAGCTACGAAATTTAAAGGAATATTACACTTTTATTGTTTCACTTTAATCATTATTAAAATCACTGCTCCTGAAAAAACGGCCATTTTTAAAACTTTTTTTGCATCCATGTCCCCTGGGGCAGGACCCGGGTCCCCAAACACTTTTTAGGACAGTAACTTGCATATTACCCTTTAAAATGAGCACTTTAGATTTCTCCCATAGACTTGTATAGGGTGTTCCGGCTTTTTGAATTTGCTGCGAACAGCCCAAATTGTTCACTGTTCGCTGAACAGGCGAACAGGCAATGTTCGAGTAGAACATGAGTTTGACTCGAACTCGAAGCTCATCCCTAATTCTGATAAACCCCTGTCTGCAGACCCTCACAATCACTGGGTTTATCCCCCATGTTGAGGGCATATGGCCTGGTATGTTTCAGGAGGGGGGTGCATGTAGTGGAAGCACACAGAGGGGTCAGTCATATAGTGGGCGTACATCCATGTATCCATGTAGAGTGGGGTGAAATCCTAACAAGAGTTGTCGCAGGAGGGCCCTCCTCACACAGGACACATGGTAGGCAGGGCGGTGAGGTTGGCACACTCAGGGTGATCAGGTTCTTGTTCTTAGGGGAGATGGGGTCCTGGTCCCCAGGGAAGTTGGGGTCCCTGTCTGTAGGCAAGATGGGTTCCCCATCCCTAGGAAAGATAGTGTCCCTGTCCCCAGGAGAGAAGGGTGCCCCTGTCCCCCGGGGAAGAAGGGTATTCCTGTTCTCAGGGAGAGAGGGTATCACCCTCTCCTCCTCCAACCACCCAAGGACCAGCTCTTCCAATTTTGGCCAACCCTAGGACCATCTCCTTTTCCACCAAACAGCCAGGGGCCTCCTCCTTCTCTGACAACCACTCTGGGGACCCTTTCCTTTGCTTCTTCAAACACCCAGGTGCCCTCTCCTTCTCCGCCAGCCACCCAGGTGCCCTCTCCTTCTCTGCCAGTCACCCAGGGGTTCTCTCCTTCTCCACTGGCCACCCAGGGCCTCTCTCCTCCTCCACTGGCCCCCCAAGGTCTCTCTCCTTCTCTATTGGCCACCCAGGGGCCCTCTCCTTCTCTTGCATCCACCCAGGAGCCCCCTTCTTCTCCCACGTTCACCCAGGGGTCCTCTCCTTTTCTCTAAGCCACCAGTGACCCTAAAGCGGGTCACACATGCGCTCTGCCCTCAGGGGACCTGGTATCCACCGTCCTGGGATGCCATGATGATGGTGTACAATCTCCAGTGTGAGGGCTACAGGTAAACTCGCACTCAGCTTCTTTGGCCCCTGATAAAAGCAGTGGAGGTAATCCAGCCCCAAGCACTTGACAGCGATCACAGACCAGTGGTGGCCCGTGCATTGTGGGTGCACGGGCGCCACCCCTGACACCTCTTCCGCCCTCCCTATTCATGTGCCTGGCCCCTATCAGGATGCCGGACACATAAAATATTGTGGCGGGGATATGTGTCTATTTTGAAGCACATGATTAGAGCCAGAGGCTCTAATAGGTTTAAAAATAGGGTGGGCTTGGGGCACAAAGCACTGCGCCCCGATCCCACCCTGTTGTGTGGCATAGCGAACACATTTTTGAAATTTTCACACTAACGCTCCTCCCTGCCAATCAGCAGGCAGGTCAGTGAGACCTGTCTCCCGATTGGCCAAAGCATTAGGCGATCCTATTGGATGCCTAACACTTTGGCAGAAGAGAAGACACGGTGGAAGCCTGAGGAGCCGAGCGGATACAGGAGCCACAGCCACCGCTACAGAAGAGGAGGAGGAAGCCCCGTCACTCAGTAAGTGCTGCCAGACTAGGGGGGTTAATGAAGTGACAGACGAGCCACGTGACACGCTTGGCTGCATATGATGGGCACAAGTGGCTGCATTTGCTTGGCACAAATGGCTGCATATGATGGGCAAAGTGAGGCTGCAATTGATGGGGTGGTGAAGCTCTATGTTTTTCCTCAACCTCCCATAAACACACACACAATGCTTTATGCACGGAGCCCACTCCCTTCTCCAGAGCAGGCCAGGGGCGTGTTAGGGGCAGGGTGGGGTGAGTAATAGACTTGAGCGGGTGGGCAGAGGCGGTGTGAGTTGCTCAATTACATCATCATTACCTCCACCTGCCTGCTCGAGTCTATAATTTTCTTGACCAAAAATAGCGTCTGCGAATGTGCAATATAGTTGCGGTGAGCATTTGCTAAAGATGCAGAAGGTGCCAGCACCCACCTTTTCCTTAACAATCATTGAAGACCAGTAGCAGCTTCAATATATGATGTTTGGAAACATTTTTGCCTGCTCAGCCCCCTGTTCAGGAGGATCCAAACATAAGAACAACTAAAGTTGGGTTCAAACCTAGTCTCAGACCAAATCGTTGGCTAGTCTGTATTGATGAAGATCTATCATGAGATAAATCTGCCTGCTTCTAGAAACGGTAGCTGCCTGGCTTTTTCTGCCAACATTCCTGGATACTCATTCAGAACAATTTTATAGATCAATAATTTTGCAACTAGCAATTTTAGAAGAGGATGGAGATGATCAATGAAAGTCTATTTATATCTCTTGCATGACATCTTTCCTTCAAGCTCTGTCCAGTAATCTGAAAGAGGCAGTGAACCAATTTGCTAAGCTAAGAAGAGAGTATTCTGGGAAATCTCAAAATAAAATAGTGCTGCTGTGATGGTAAGGAATAGATATTTGATTTTATTTAGCATCAATGGAAAATAACTTTACAACCTAGAGTTTACCTTTAATTCCTGCATTGACTGTGGCCTTGAGGAATTAGATAGGACTTCCCTTGAGGATACTTTAAGCTTCCTCCTGCAACGTGTAATTATCTGCAAAAAACACAGAGCTTACGCAGCTCTGTGAATACACCACAACCAAAATCAACAACATCAAAGTCATGCATCCTCTGTAGATCTTCCCAAAATTACAACCTACTGTAGTGATAATTATAATGATTTTGCATAATAACATGGTCATACCTATTATTTTAATGAAACTTATGATTTAGAAAAATCAGGTGCACTGAAATGTACCTTATATAAATAGACTGCCAAGGATTTATTTAATGGCACTGTAAAAGTAGGTACAGTGCACTTCAACATAGATCACAGAACATTGTAATTAATCTTTTATTATTTTGAATCAAATGTTTTTATAAGCTGTATGAAGAAGAAGGTATTACCTGTCGTGTTTATTGTCTTCCAATAACAAATTGTTGACCACACAGTATTAAACCTTTGCAGCATTTTTTTTTATTTTTTATTTTGTTGGACGTACATCATGCATATTTTTCTTGAATGATTCCACTCCGCTATAAGGTAAGAATTGATTGCTAAAGCTTGGTACACAGTATTAGTTGCATGCGAGGTTAGTTCAGCGCCAATCCGATCAGCGCCCTCTGCCATTGGCTGAGAGCGCTGATCGGGAGTCGTTCGGATGCTGGTTTTTGGAGAGACCGTCATATACACATGTTTCCGAACATCAGCCGTTTTATTTTTGAACTGACCGCTGTCTCCTGACATTCGGCCCATGTGTATGTAAACATTCCTAACCTGTTCACCTTATCTTGCTTTCTATATCCCATTCGTTCTGTATCTTTCACCTTGTTCATACATGTACATCGAATCTGTCCATCCTATAACTTTTCTTAGTACTATACCCTCAGTGGGATTGATTTACTAACGACGAGTATGCTATTCAGTATGCAAGGGATTTTTTGTTAGCTTATGAAATCAGGTGAAGCTCTGCTGACTTCCATCATCCAATCAGATGCAAGCAAAAGTTTTGTTTTTTTTACTTACTATTTTTCACCCCATTTACTAAACTAAGAGAAAATACCCTTAAAAAGTGGAAATTCCCTTGCAAAGTCTGTCCTTTAATAAATGCACCCCTAATTTATCTAATCTGTCCGTCTTATCCATCTTCTTATTTCCCATCCTCTTCGTAGATTTTAGCTTGTTTATACATGTACATCTAATATGTCCATCTTAGATCTCATCCTACATACTATACCTTCTGTTGCACTAATTTATTACAGGAAAATAGCCTATTAACCTTGCAAAGAATTGGCTCTTAGCTCAGTGAATGAGACGAACCTCTGTCGACTTTCATCATCCAATCATATGCCAGAAATAATACTGGTATTTTTAGATTTCCTATCATATTGATTATTCTTGCTCAGTGAAGTTTCACCACATTTTCTAAACTAAGGAAAAGTTCCCTTACAAATGAAACAGCCTGTTTACCCTTAAAAAATTAACTCCTGTATCTCCATGCACCCTACCATATCTAATCTGTCCATTTTATCTCTCTCACAACTCTGACTTTTAATATCATAATTGATTTTTAATCACAGAATTGACTTTGAAACTCAGAATTCTGAGTTTCAAAGTTATAATTGTGAGAGGAAAAAAGTTAGAATTGTAACAGTAAAAATAAGGATTCTGACTTAAGCAAAATTCTAAGATTTAAATACATTTTCCTACTTCCCATCCACTCTGTATTTTTTTCTACTCTTCTATGCACAAACCCCCACCACACATAATCTGTTCATTTTATCATAATATACTATTATGGGGATTGTGTATCAAGTATGTGTGTTATTTTTATATATACACACACACACACACACACACACACACACAATGCCTTGAACAAGTATTCATACCCCTTGAAATTGTCCACATTTTGTCATATTACAAAATGTTATATTATATATTACATATTATTGGGAATTTATGTGATAGACTAACATGAACTGGAAGTAAAATGATAAATGGTTTTCCATTTTTGTTTACAAATAAATATGTGGAAAGTGTGGCATGTATTTGTAGTTAGCCCTCTTTACTCTGATACTAACTAAAATCTAGTGGAACCTATTGCCTTCAGAAGTCACCTAATTAGTAAATAGAGTCCACCTGTGTGTAATTTAATCTCAGTATAAAGACAGCTGTTCTATGAAGCCCTCCAAGGTTTGTTAGAGAACTTTAGTGAACAAACTGCATCATGAAGGCCAAGAAACACAGCAGACATGTCAGCGATAAAGTTGTGGAGAAGTTTAAAGCAGGATTAGGTTATTAAAAAAAATTCCACGCTTGGAACATCTTGTGGAACACTGTTAAATCCATCATCCAAAAATGGAAATCGTATGGCACAACTGCAAACCTACCAAGACATGGCTGTCCACCTAAACCGACAGGCCAGACAAGGAGAGCATTAATCAGAGAAGCAGCCAAGAGGGCCATGGTAACTTTGGAGGAGCTGCAGAGATCCACTGCTCAGGTGGGAAAATCTGTCCACAGGACAACTATTAGTCATGCACTCCACAAATCTGTCCTTTATGGAAGAGTGAGAAGAAGAAAGCCATTGTTGAAAGAAAGCCATAAGAAGTCCCATTTGCAGTTTGCAAGAAGCCATGTGGGGGACACAGCAAACATGTGGAAGAAGGTGCTCTGGTCAGATGAGACCAAAATTGAACTTTTGGCCTAAAAGTGTGTGGTGGAAAACTAGAACTGCGCATCACCCTGAACACACCATCACCACTGTGAAACATGGTGGTGGTAGCATCATGTTGTCGGGATGCTTTTCTTCAGCATGGGCAGGAAAGCTGGTCAGAGTTGATGGTAAGATGGAGCCAAATACAGGGCAATCTTAGAAGGAAAAGCTGTTATGCCACGTGCACATGACCGGACTTTCCGGCAGACTAGGTCCAACGATCTTCCCGACTGACTTTTCAGCGGAGTTCCGATGGACTTTCCGAATGAACGGACTTGGCCACACACAATCACACCAAAGTCCAACAGATTAGAACATGATGACGTACGACCAGGCAAAATAAGGAAGTTCATAGCCAGTAGGCAATAGCTGCCCTAGCTTCGGTTTTCGTCCGCCGAACCAACATACAGACAAACTGATTTTTTGTCTACACTCGAGTCCGTTGGAAAGATTTGAAACATGTTCTAAATCTAAAGTCCATCTGATTTTTATACAGCAAAGGTCCGAAGAAGCCCACACACAATCGAATTGTCCAGCGGATTCGTTCCGTCGGACCTTTGCTGTCGAAAAGTACGGTCGTGTATACATGGCATTAGAGTCTGCAAAAGACTTGAGACTAGGGCAGAGGCTCACCTTCCAACAGGACAATGACCCTAAACATAAAGTCAGAGCTACAATGGAATGGTTTAGATCAAAGCATATTCATGTGTTTGAATGGTCCAGTCAAAGTCCAGACCTAAATCCAATTGAGAATATGTGGCAAGACTTGAAACTTGCTGTTCACAGACACTCTTCGTCCAAACTGACAGAGCGCAAACTATTTTGTAAAGAAGAATGGGCAAAAATGTCACTCTCCAGATGTGCAAAGCTGGTAGAAACACCAAGACTTGCAGATGCAATTGTAGCGAAAGGTGGTTCTACAAAGTATTGACTCGGGGGGGCTGAATACAAATGCATGCCAAACTTTTTAGATACTTATTTGTAAAAAAATAAATGTATAACTATTTGTCATTTTCCTTCCACTTCACAATTATGTGCCACTTTGTGTTGGTCTATCACATAAAATCCCAATAAAATACATTTACATTTTTTACACTTTTTAATCAGAGTATAGCATTAAGTTATGCTGCCTGTAATATCGTTCAGCATGACTGGTTTGGTGGTGGATCAGTGGTGGTCTGGGGAGGCATATCCATGGAGGGATGCATAGACCTCTACAGGCTAGACAATGGTATCCTGACTGGAATCGGGATGAAATCCTTGGACCCATTGTCAGACTATGCACTGGTGCAGTGAGTCCTGGGTTCCTCCTGGTGCACCACAATGCCGGCCTCAAGTGGCGAGAGTATTCAGCCAATTCCTGGAGGATGAAGGAATTGATACGACGGAATGGCCCACACGCTCACCTGACCCAAATCCAATAGAACACATCTGGGACATTATGTTTTGGTCCATCTGATGCTGCCAGGTTGCACCTCAGTCTGTTCAGGAGCTTAGTGATGCTCTGGTCCAGATCTGGGAGGAAATACCCCAGGACACCATCCATGGTCTCATTAGGAGCATGACCAATAATTGTCAGGCATGCATACAAGCATGTGGGGGCCATACAAACTACTGGGTACCATTGGACTAGCCTGCTGCATAATTTTTTCTTAGATTTTTGGGGTGTTTTTAAATTCAGCATTCTGTAGGGTGATCATTTTCATTTCCATCAGACGATGTGGCATCCTTTTGTTCCTAACACATTACCCAGTCCATATCAGTATAGCTATCCAGCATGATATTTTTCCCCGTTGAGATACAATGTATTTTTTTTTATATCTTTTTTAACTTATCTAGTACATATCAAGTACACAAGCTTATCTAGTAATACAACCTTATAATAAAGTTTATAGCATAACAGTGTAGCACCAGGTCCAATTCTAGAAGTCATGGTGCAATGAGCACATATGATGTTTTTTTTTTTTTTTTATACAGTATATATGCCTTTAGTCAGCAACCATTTTACAAAGCTGTAATCGCACAAAGCAAACTGAACTGCTGCTTGCAGCATACAGTCTGCTTTATGTGCAAATCTGTGGACTACTTTCTAATCTTTTTAAGGCTTGTTCTCAACATAATGCAGAGTAATGTACTCAAGCTGTGAGATGTCATTGAGTTCAAGGTATAGAAAAATGAATAAAATAAATAGAAGCCGTCCATATCTGGAACTTTATACCCACAATTGATCCAGCAGAAGGCAAAGGCAAATCAGATATTCCTTGGATCAATCTCTGTGCATATTACTTTTAAGACCCCTTTCACACCGCCGAGCCTATAGCGTGTTAGAAACAAGCAGTGAACGATAGTTGCGGTCTTGTGCATTGCTCCATGCAAGCAACAAATCCCATAGACCTAAATCTATCTTGTGAGCGGGCAAAAGAGAGAGTACATTCCTACAAACAGTAGGATCCTGGAGAATAAGCATAGCCACCCTCTTTTACATTTTTGAACAGAATTTCCATTTTTTTAAGAAACGTTTATTACCAATTTAAAGCTGTGGCATTAGCTAGCTTCTAGCTAGACAGAAGAATGCTTCTTATTTATTCAAATAGGAGAACATATTCTAATGCATTAGGAAGTTGGCAAGTATGAATATGAACATTTATGTTGATCATTTATCTCTGTACCCTAGTAGTCCATGTTAACAGACTTTCAAAGTTTCTTTATTTCCCCAATGGTGTATGATTATTCATTAATGGCATGAAGACTACAAATGCAACTTGTAAAAAACCCATGGCATGTTTTATATGTGTATATATGCATAATGTACTCCTATTTTCATTTTTTTTTCAAGACAGGATGAAATTAAGGCTCTATTTGGCCTTTGTTTACTGCATAAACGTCTTTGTTTGCCTATTAGAAATTTATGATACCACATCACCCAACGGTTGCAGTCTGGCTTATGAAGACCTCACTGGTTACTCATCAAATGGAGACCTCATTCTTGGTGGGCTCTTTGCTGTCCATTTAGATGTATATTATCCAAAGGTAACATTCCAGGAAAAGCCACCACCTATTCAATGCACTACGTAAGTTTTAAATTAGAGTTCTTTACATATGAAAGGAATGGACAACACCGGTGCCATTGGAACAGCAATCACTGTAAATACAAATGTAACTTTCCTATAAAGTACACTAAGCAACTTGGTGGAAATTTCTTATTTAAGACAATCATTGTAACTGTAACACGAAAGAGGAGTTGGATTACTGAAGGCCAGAACACAGTATGGGCTAAGAAGGGATGGTATATTAATAATTGGATAGTGTACTCACCCCTGGTAGAGTAATAATTGCTAGCTATACTTATTCCCGTTAGCGGTCCAACGAAGGCAAGTTAACGATTCTCTTCAGTGAAGAGCCTCCTGTTACATATTCTTGCTCCTCTTTTACTGTTTTTCCTACTTTTCTTCCATCCCCTTTCTACTTACCTCCGTCTAGAGAATATTTCCTCCCCCCCCCACCCTCCTACCAACTACCCAACCCACATGTATAATGCCAGCTTCACTTGTATGTTGGTTTCTGTGTTGATCGATTTAGGTTTGTTACGCAATGACCTTGCAGGTCGCCAAAGCCAACAACATAGTGGAAAAAAGCCTAGTTGGGCTAAAGTTAGATGCGTGACTAAATTGTTTCATCTCTGAAATTTGGAGTTTGACAGATGGTGAGGATGGATAATGCCACCTAATCACCAGTGTTGCTTGCACCAACACGTCACAACATCATACTGCTTGCCAAGCACAAGGGAAATCATTTATGCTGTGGGCACATAGCAAAGAAATGCCACCCCGGCATGTGAACGTTCCCGTCCTCTGCCTTCACAGCTTAAGAGGTATGCAGTTAGGGGGTGCCAAAAACACAGCTCAATCAAATTTTTTTAACTCCTCCCAACTGTAATGCCACCCATATAGGGATAAAAATTTGGTCAGTCTCTTCTGAACCGTCCATATTTCTTTCATGTATCTGCACCCTGGATGATTTGGTTGATTGAACCAAGGTGCCCATATATGGCAGAACACAATAGCGCTGTGGGAGGGATTCCCCCATCAACCCTAAAGCCCCACACACGGGCCAAATATCGGGAGACATCGGACAGTTAAATGCAAAAAAAGTCCGACATTCGACCTGTGTGTATGCCAGCCGGTCTGAAAGAATCCAACTGTTCAGCCATGCATGTGGGAAAACCAGCAGCTGACCAGCTGAGAGCACTGATTGGAGTGTTCTGGGAGGGGGCTGTCTGAACACAACAGCTCAGCGGGGAGATCACTGTACTAACATTGGATTGTTAGTGCAGTGGCTTTGACCAGAGCTAACAGGTTTTTTTTTTTTCTTTGTTCTACCCGTTGAGTTAAATGTAAAACAACTCATAGTGTGCACCAGGCTGAACTGTGATAGGGCAATCAAGCAATTATCTTACATTCCACCTATGGTAGAAGGAAATAAAACTGCATAATCTATCTCCTACCTTAAGCCTACCTTACCTTAAGCCTACCATAGATGATGTGATTTTCTTTCTTTCTTTCAATCATGGGTTACAGGAAAGAAAATTGCTCAATTGCCCCCTCAATGCAGTCAGTAGTGATGGGGAATGTTTTCCGAAAAACTACTGTGTTCTCCTGTGTGTTTGGGTTGGGGCCCAGCCGGGAGAACATGGTGATTCAAAAAAAAATTGCATGCAAAAAATTTGACATGCTCATTGTACCCAAGTCAGTTCATCGATAGACTTGGGTACAATCAGCCTGCCTATATATGATTCGAATCAGAGATTCAAGCCATTTATGGCAAGCTTTGGCTTAATCGAGTACTAAAAGAGCCATTATTACACACTATCAAATGATATATTCACTGAAAAATCCTCTATATATTAATAGTGTTAGCCCTTGTACACACGGTCAGAGATTCCGACGGAATGTGTCCGATCAGACCGTTTTGTCGGATATTCCGACTGTGTGTGGTCTCCATCGGACTGTTTCCGTCGGAGTATCCGACGGACCAAGTTTTCCAACTTGTTCGTAAAATTTTACGACAAAATGCTCCGATCGGACATACTCCGATCATGTGTAGAGAATTCCGATCAGACAAAGTGCCACGCATGCTCAGATCAAATTCCTACACCAAAGCTATTGGCTACTAGCCTGAACGTAGTCCCGTCGTAACGAAATAACGTCATCATGTTCTGAACGATCGGATTTTCCGACAACTTTGTCCGACCGTGTGTATGCAACAGTTTTGGACAAAATCCGATGGATTTGGTTGTCGGAATGTCCGACCATGTGTACAAGGGCTTAGTCTTCACATCTCAATTCTCCAGTGGAATATTGCATGTTGAACTGTTCATAGATCTGTTAATGCAATAACTTTATTGACACAATGCTCATTTCTTTGTAGATTGCATGAAGTTATATGAAAATATATGTATATATTACAATTTTGTTTATGCCAAAAATAAAAAAATGGCCACACATCATACAGTCTGTCACTAGCATTGACACAGCAGTCTATTTTTCTGAACTGCCTGTAACATAGTTTTATTATCTGGTGATCCAGCCAGTAAATCTGTTTTTTTTTTTTCTTTTTTTTTTTTTCTTTTTTTCCACAAAATTTTATTAAGATAAGGTAAACATATAAGAAAATACAGGCAACGGATAAGACATCGCATCAAATTGAACATGACGTAATAAGTCATTAGTGCTTAAATAAACAAATAATAGTTCAGTAGCTGATTACAGAGCTTAACCAAATTCCAAACGTGGAAAGAAACACATCAATGATCTTAGTTACTTGCACAGTTGTGTCTTAAAACGGTCTAAAGGGTGCCTTAACTAGGAAGGAGGGAAATCTAAAGCATTCTGAATATACGTTATGAGGGGAAGGAGGGGGGGGGGGTAATGGTAAAATTAGGGGAGAGGGGGGATAATGAGAAAGGTATAATCTAGTGTATGAGAGTCATTTAGCCAGTTTGTGAGGAGTACGCGTCAGTAAGTTTGAAACGACACCAGTCCTGCCATGTTGCTGAAAATTTTGAGACTGTGTCATTGGAGATACTGATTAATTCTTCAAAGGTTTCGGTATTGTTTAATCTACGGAACCATTCCGCTAAAGTTGGTACTGTAGAGGATCGCCAATGACATGGGATGCACTGTTGAGCTGTGTTAATCATGATCATATTGAGGGATTTAAAGTAGCGTGTCTTGGGGATTTTGGTTTAGTGAAGGAAATAGGAAGCTGGGGAAAAATTATTGCTTTGGGATGTTACTGCAAGAATGGTGTCATGGACTGACCTCCAGAAATTCTGAAGGGCAGGACACGACCACCAAATGTGGAGCATGGTCCCTTCCGCCTTGCCACATCGCCAGCATAGGTTGGAGATGGTATCTGAGATTTTGTGAAGCAGGGAGGAGGTTCTGTACCATTTGGAGAGGATTTTGTATCCTCCCTCTTGAACCGCTACATTAAGGGAACCTTTGAGAACATAAGTACAAATGGTTTCCCACTCTGAGTCAGATAGTTTGATAGCTAGATCTTGCTCCCATGAGGAATAGGGTTTGCTGGAGAACGCTGATTTGTCCCCGAAGAGATATGTGTAGAGAATAGAGATGAGATGTCTTTGTGGTTCGTGTTGTGTACATAGACTTTCTAGGGTGTTCAGATCTCTGGTCCAATAGTCCGTATTGTGTCGGCTAGTCAAGAAGTGGTGGATTTGTCTATACGTCCAGTCTGAGATGTGGGTAGGGGAAGCCGTGGAATTCAGATCGACCAGTGTTCTGAAAGTCCTTCTCCTATTGAAAAATTGTCTAGCAGTAAGTTCTGTGTGGGGCCAGGAGTTGGCCAGATAGTTAGAGCTCTCGCCTGGTGGGAAATCAGGGTTTTCCCTCAGTGGAGTAAGTGGACTCAACCACGGGTGCGGATATATTGTTTTCAATGCCTTGTGGATAACCGATAGCGTGGGCCCAATCAGCGGGTGTTGCTTGTGTTGTATCGGTATATGGCGTGGATTTATCCAGGGCATTAATCGAAGAGATTGTGTAGAGATAGAGTGCTCTAATGGTACCCAGTCCTTAACATTTTGGTGGACATTCCAGTCCACAATCCTGGCTAAGTGTGTGGCCCAGTAGTATCGACGTAGGTCAGGAAGAGCAATTCCTCCTTTGGTTTTTGGTAGGGTAAGACGTGTGAATTGTATTCTTGGCCTTTTGTTTTGCCATATAAAGGCAGAGCAGGCTTGTCGGAAAGAATGGAAAAAGGACGAAGGAATGCTGATCGGAATTGATTGCATTAAATAAAGGAAACGTGGTAAAATTGTCATTTTAAGGAGCGCGGCTCTACCGAACCAAGACACATGTAAAGATCTCCAGTTTTTAAGGTCTGATTTGGTGCTTAGCAATGCTGGAAGAAAGTTTTCCTTGAAAAGATTTGAGAGGGACGTCGGTATTTTAATTCCCAAGTAAGTGATTGAATGTTCGGCCCAATTGAAGGGGAAATTCGCTTGACATTGCGCTACCATCTCTGCAGGGAGAGTTACATTCAGGGCAATGGATTTGGAATAGTTTATTTTAAGATTTGAGATGGATTGGAACATTTCCAAGTCGGAAAGAAGATTGGGGATAGAGATATGCGGATTGGTTAAGAAAAGGAGGAGGTCATCCGCAAAAGCTGCTATTTTGTAGATGCGTGTATTGATTGTAATGCCATTAATATCTGGATTAAGTTTTAGTTTATTGAGAAGGGGTTCGAGAGTGAGAACAAAGAGTAGAGGTGAAAGGGGGCATCCCTGTCTGGTGCCATTGTGAAGCCGGAAGGCGCTTGACAGGTGACCATTGACCCGCACTCTGGCGGTCGGTTGGGAGTACAGGGCTCGGATATATGAGAGAAGCAAATCCGGTAACCCTATTGCTTTGAGTACCGTGTCCATGTAGTCCCAGGCCACCCTGTCAAACGCCCTCTCGGCATCCAGGGAAAGAAAAAATCCTTGTTTATTGGTAGAGGTCAGCCAGTGGTGGATGTTTAGTGCTTTAATAGTGTTATCCCTACCTTCCCGTCCCGGGATAAATCCTACCTGATCTAAAGAGATTAAAGACGGGAGAAGCGGCAATAAGCGATTCGCAAGGATTTTAGCATAAATCTTGACATCCACATTAATGAGTGATATGGGGCGGTAATTCGTTACCAGGGAAGGATCCTTGTCCTCCTTCGGTATTACCGTGATGTGTGCTTCAAGCATATGAGGGGGGGCATGAGAGGTAGAAGCAAAGGATCGATAAGCTAAGAGAAAGCGGGGTCTAAGTATGTCTGTAAACGTTTTGTAATATGTCAAAGGGAGGCCATCTGGGCCTGGTGCTTTCCCGACCTTCATTTCCTTGACTGCCTTATCGAATTCTTCTTCGGATAAGGGAATATTTAGCTGTTGGGCTTTTTCTTGAGAAATACGTTTTGGGCCAAATTTGGAGAGGAATTCGTTAATAACATGCTGTCTCATATCCAAACTATTGGGTTTAGTTGGTCTAGAAGGAATGTTGTAAAGTGTTTGGTAATATTCTTCAAATTTTTGGGCTATAGCTTCATTTGATGTGTGAGCCTTACCATGTTTGTCAGTAATATGATGTACAGTTGAGTTAAGTTTCTTGCTTTGCACAGCTCTAGCCAGGAGAGAGCCTACTTTATTACCCTTTTCATAAAAGAGTTTATTTCTTAGGACATATTGTCTCCTGGTTTTCAGGTTGAGTTCTTCTAATAGCTGTTTCCTGGCTTGGGTCAAGGCTTGGTAGGTCTGTAGCGCCAGAGTCTGTTTGTGTGTGGCTTCCAACCCACGAATTTGGGACATAAGTGTTGCTATTTTGGTCTGGCGTTCTTTTTTAAGAAGAGAGGATAATTTTATAAATTCCCCTCGAATTACAGCTTTATGGGCTTCCCATTGTAATAGTGTGGAGGTGTCGGGGATTTCATTAAGTCTGAAATAATCTGTAAGACAAGTGCTTATTCTGGCTACATTAAGTGGGTCTTTGAGCAAAGAGGGATTGAGTCTCCACGTTTTAGACTTGGTTACAGTTTCGGGAAATTCTAGAAGGATGGTGATCGGATGGTGGTCCGAAAAAGTCATCGGTTCTATCGTGGCCCTAGTCAAGAGGGGGAGGTCAGGTTGTGAAATAAAAAAATAGTCAATTCGGGAGTATTTTCGGTGAATAGGGGAGAAGTATGTGTAGTCTTTTCCCTGTGGGTTCAGCGTTCTCCAAGTATCATGTAGCAAGATGTTTTGAAGTTGCAATTTGATTTGTTTCAAGGCTTTATATGGCAAGGCTGAGAAACCAGAGGAGGAATCTAAGATAGGGTTCAGGGGGACGTTAAAGTCTCCTCCGAGAATGAGAATGCCCGATGAGAAAGAAGATAAAAGGTCACAGACAGAGCGGAAAAAGGTAACTTGTTTTGTGTTGGGAGAGTATATATTAGCAATTGTGATTGGTTTGGAGTGAATGGTCCCTTTAAGAAATAAGTATCTCCCTTCAGTATCACTTAGTGAATCTATTAGTTGAAAGGGTGTGTTTTTGGAAATAAGGGTCGACACACCTTTTGTTTTGGAGTGGCGATTCGTCGAATGAAAAACCATGGGGAAATTTTTATCTGACATTTTAGGAGTTTTGTCTGTCAAAAAATGTGTTTCTTGTGCAAATATTATATTCGCTTTCAATTTATGGCACTCCCGCAGAAGCCGGGATCTCTTTTCTGGTAAGTTAAGGCCTTTAGCATTAATGGAGACCAACTTCAGCGAGAGAGCCATGGAGTGTGATTTGCAGGAAGGGGAGGTCATTCTATCTTTGGTTTTGTGAGAGATGCAATAGAGCTCCCTGGGTATGTGACGACTGGGTTCGGCAAGACGAGTATCTATATGGGTTTGTATTACGTAGCGTAGAAGTAACACTAGAGGAGAAAGGGGATAGAGGAAGTAGGGTAGGAATGGGGTAGGTGGGGGAGGAGACCTAGTCTCGAAGGAACTTACACTCATGAATTATAGAGAAGTGCAATCGAAACTAGCATAGTAATCAACTCTTCGAAGGTTTGCCGCGAGAACCAGCTCGCTATGTCCTATGCAGTAAATACAGTGCACAGGACTAAACCTTGACGAATTTGAGATAGTCCAATACCTAATGGTAGTTAAATTGGAGGGGTTGAACGGAATATCTCTGTGTGAGACGTCGTCCGGATTATTGAGGAGTAAAAATAGAAGATCAGTATATGCTAGCAGCTGAACGGAGGGAAGGATATAAAAGCTAATGAAGGAGGAGAGAGAAATGAAAGCTGCCTAAAGACAGTCTAGAATGTTGGCAAACTAGTTAAAAGAATCAAGAAAGAAGGATTGAGCATTGGCAAATGTACCTAACTGATATAAAAGGCACTCCATCTGCAGGTACGAGTAGGAGAGGCATAACAGGATTGAGGACAAGGGGTGCGAAATTGACGGCAATTAATATTTATCTGGAAACTCTAGTTGGTACAATCATGCAGAGAACATTGTTAAGGAGAAGAGACATTGAAGGGTAGAAATAGAGACCAGAAAGTGTAACTTAACATGAAAGATGGGTTATACCCCATCAAAAGTAAACAGATAATGAACTTTAAAAACAAACTAAAGCACGGTTGTCAGACTAAGCAGGTACCATGTGGCAATACAACAAGACTAGCTCTTTCCTGAACTAAATTAATATAGGCTCGAGGACGGGTCAAGGATTCATCACTAGCAACCCCCCCCCAAAAATTGTAGTAGCGGAGTTGTTGTGGAAATGAAAAAGTGGGCTTATAGATGTATCTGACCTGTGTTGGTGCAATAAGGTAATGAAATAAGGGATGAGATCCCCTAGATACCGTATAATACCTAAGTTACATATTGGTGGTCCCCCTATTAAGAAGAAGGGTAGAGCATGAGATTGGCCACATCATAGTGGGGAATTGAGGAGGTGCCTTAGCCCAAGTCCCTTGAGGTAGTGATTATTACCCGGGATGTCAATAATCTAGGATAAATCCCAGATGAAACTGAGTGCGCTCGTTAAGTCTCCCCATTTCCCTGGGATCTGATGAACAACTGGGTGGTTATCAGAAGTTAGGTGACACCTTATTCATGTTAGTAGTAGGGGTCCCAGTAGAGGAAGGGGTCTATGAGATCATCCCATATCTTGTAAACAGGAATCAGAGTTTCCCTCATGTTTGGTAGCAATGAAAAGCTGGGGGGAGGGGCAATCCACATGGACCACATTGCAGAGTTGTGAAGGGAAAGGAATGGAAACGAATGGAAAACTCTCAATTGTACAACCCATGAGTACATAAGACATGTCTGGGGAATCATACGATACCTAAGTGGGAAATTGCATGCATTCTCTATATAAGGAAGTCGCCCGTGGGTCGCTGCATTGGGTCCATGTGGAGTACACCTATGAGAGGAATAACAAACATTACGGAAGAGAAACAATGCTCTAACATATAGGCTTATAATGCCGAAGAAAAAAAAACCTGGATTATTCTCAGAGATCAGTCCCAGTGCAGTCTGAACGTTATAGCAGAAGGGATAAAAAAAAAAAAAAAAAAAAAAAAAAAATTTTGCCAGTGACAAGTCCCTGAGTCATATTGTAACCAGAAAAAATCGAGCCAAAAATAAGATGGGAAAGAGGTGATAAGAAACTAACTGAAGAGTCCCGGTTAGCTGCTTCGTGGAAGGATTAAGACGCCCGTGTCTGCTCAACGATCCCGTCGAGCTCTTCTCGTTTGCGGCGCCTTCGTCGGGCTGGTGTGAAGATTAGGGTCGTTGCGGGAACCGTGAAGTTGATCAGCGGAAGGCGAACGTTGTCTGCGATTACTCTGTTCCTGAGCTTCCATCGGTTCGTGATCGGGTCGGTGACGTCTTCCGGTTTGTGGACGAAATTCCGCGTACCAATCCGGTACGTCCGTGAAGGGGATCTCCAGGGTGGCACAGAAGCGGCGGAGGTCCTCCGGAACTCTAAGCAAAGCCGAACGTCCTTGCGCGGAAGCAGACAATGCAAATGGGTACTTCCAGCGGTATTGTATGTCCCTGGCGCGTAGAACCTCCAAAAGTGGGCGGAGCTCCTTGCGACGTTGAAGCGTAATAGAGGAAAGGTCCTGGAACAAACGAACTTCCGTGTCGTTATACATCAGCGGGTGTTTCTCCCGCGCTTGTCTGAGTATGTCCTCCTTAAGCTGGTAGTCAATCACACAACAGACCACATCCCTGGGGGGGTCCGTCTCCTTGCCTCGTGGGCGTAGGGCGCGATGAATGCGCTCCAATCCTATAGGGGTGAGGGGATCACGATCCAGGATAGAGTTGAACAGGCCCGTTACCTCCAGTTTCAAACGATCGGCTTCGATCGATTCGGGGAGACCACGGAGACGAAGGTTATGTCGTCTGCCGCGGTTGTCAAGGTCCTCCATGTGACGGTTCAGATCTCTGAGTTGCAGGGTATGAGTATCTATGACCTGACAGGACCGACGAAGTACCGTTGAATGTTGTGCCATTTTATGTTCAACCTCTTGTACTCTGCTCGCTATCGTTTGAATGTCGATGCGGAGCTCCGATATAGCCGCTGTTAGTGTTTGCTTTATATCATCCGCCACTGATCGAAGATCGGTAAGGCTGGGGTATTGTTGCGGTTCAAGTACAATCTCGCCGTTAGCAGAGGTTGGTCGTGAGGATCGTGTGGTGATTTGAGATGATGGCGGGCCTCGTGAGGACGCCATATTGCCGGCCTGGGAGCGGAACATCTCGGGGATGTTTTGGCTCGTTCCGTGAGACATATCACGAGGAGACCTGGATCGGGACGTGGAGGACCCACGGGAGGACGTTCCCATGTCGGTTTGTAAGCCGTGCGATCGAGTTTACCTCCGGTATCTGCTGTTTTCCCTCCGTTTCAGCGGGAGCACTCTAGTTAGGCTGCCATTCTCCTCAGCGTCCAAGCCACGCCCCTTCTGTTTTTTGTTTTTTATGCTAAAAAATAAAACAGAGCAAAAGAAAAAAAAAAAAGCTTTATATATTGCAGCTTACCAATCATTGGCTGTGGTGGCTGCATTCATTTTTTTCTTTCTAGGGTGGCTACATTTACTCCTCCACTGTATGTTTGGATAAGCGACATAATCACCCAGACAGTGTTGTCAATCAGTGGAGAGGGTATTGTTAAATGGAATAGTAGATTTAGATGGAATTTACATAAGTGACTAGCAATTTAAAGTCCAACCCTATCTAACACTTCTTGAGCTTCAACAGACCAATCTGTAGCTTAATAACAACTTGGTTGAGTTTCTGCACTTATTGTTTGAGAAAAAAAGGCCTAGCCATAATACTATCTTAACAGACCAAGCTGCCCAGCTAAAGTGGCACTAATAGGTTAGAGGGTTTAGACAAACTATTGAACACTGTCAGAGGTGCTTACAACATTCTACTTTTATTTATTCATGTAACCCCCCCCCCCCCCCCAAAAAAAAAACTATTGCTGTAACTGCTGAATAAGTCCAATGGCTATGTTGCTCCTCAATAAATGCAGTAGAGGAGTGAATGTAGCCACCCTAAGCCCTTGTACACACGGTCGGAGAATCCGTCGGAATGTGTCCTATCGGACCGTGTTGTCGGATAATCCGACTGTGTGTGGTATGCATCGGACTGATTCCGTCGGAATATCTGTTGGACCCAATTTTCCAACTTGTTGGAAATATTTCCTGACAAACTGGTCCGATCGGACATACTCCGATCATGTGTAGAGAATTTTGATCGGACCAAGTGCCCCGCATGCTCAGATCAAATTCCTACATCAAAGCTATTGGCTACTAGCCTGAATATAGTCCCATCGTAACGAAATTACGTCATCACGTTCTGAAAGATCGTATTTTTCGACAACTTTGTCCGACCGTGTGTATGCAACAGTTTCGGACAAGATCCGTCAGACAAAATCTGATGGATTTGGTTGTCGGAATGTCCGACCATGTGTACAAGGGCTAAGATGTGCTTTGTTGAAGATCCACACAGCAGTCATTTTCCTGTATCTCTGCGCGGGAGTGACATCATCGTGGCTTCGCGGAATGACAGCGGCGGAGCAGCGAGACCCACCGAGAAGATGGATGCGCCGGACTACAGGGGACAGCGGTGACTTCGCTGGCTCCTGTGTCAGGTAAGTGACACATAATGGACTACTATGCGATGCATAGTAGTCCATTATGCTTTACCTTTGCAAGGAATGAAAGAGGAAGTACACCCATCAGGGTTTACTTCCTCTTTAAAGGGACCACAATCCAAATAATGGGGATAACTGTTGTTCTGGACCCAACCTTGGCATCCTGTATACTGGATATAAATGTTTGCAGTAGCCTGGCCTGGTTCTGTGTTTATATCTAATTTTGTTGTGAACAGGCTACTCCTGTGTTGAGATTCCTGAGCAATATATCTCCATGCAGCAGATTTTTGAAAGCAAAGCAGGTGTGCTCGGATCCAGAAGGCACGCCCTATTCTTGGTGCCTACCAGTTTTATAAAAAAAAGGATTATACACTTGGTCTTTGAATTACTCATCATGCATTGTGATTTTTTTCTTCTCTATTTTTCTGTATTTGCATGTAATATTATTCCTTTCTTTTAGAGTAACTGATACATTTTCTGCAGTATAGTCTGTAATTTTACAGCAGTCATGTTCCTAAAGTTCTGTTCTTTGATAACTAGCTGCATGTCTGAAATTGTGCAGTGGCCATTTTCTTGTAGTCTTTTCCCTTGTACACATGGTCGGACATTCCGACGGAAAATGTCCGATCGGACCGTGTTGTCGGATAATCCGACCATGTGTGGGCTCCATCGGACTGTTTCCATCGGAATATCCGACAGACCAAGTTTTCCAGCTTGGCTATAAAACTTTCCGACAACATGATCCGATCGGACCTTGTCCGATCGTGTGTAGAGAATTCCGATCGGACAAAGTGCCACGCATGCTCAGATCACATTCCTACACCAAAGCTATTGGCTACTAGCCTGAACGTAGTCCCGTCATAACGAAATAACGTCATCATGTTCTGAACGATCAGATTTTCCGACAACTTTGTCCGATCGTGTTTATGCAACAGTTTCGGACAAAATCAGTCGGACAAAATCCGACGGATTTGGTTGTCGGAATGTCCGACCGTGTGTACAAGGGCTAAGATGTGCTTTGTTGAAGATCCACACAGCAGTCATTTTCCTGTAGCTCTGTAGTAATTGGTGATGGCCCACCCTCCACCTATATAAACAGACAATTTTCATAGATAGACATGTTTCACAAAGGGCCACACCCCAGAATGTTTTATTAAATGCAACACTTAGGTAGTAGTGCTTTTCTTTCTTCCTTTTTGAACTTGCATACATGAGGCCATAAGGCATTATTGCTGGGAAGCAGTTTTTAGTCTATTATGTCTCTGCTAAAATAGATCCAAATAAGTGTAATGCTACCCCCAATAGAGCTGTTGGTTAAGATAGGTCCTCTGTTCATTGTCCCGACCTTCTCAGCGACCGTTGCCCCTTTGACACACCAGATTGAGTGCAAAACTGCAAGCAGATTTGACAGCGAAACACTTGTAGTAATTCCTAATATGGGATATTAGTGCTATATCAAAGACCAGGCACCAAACCTACTAGCAAGGTAATCTTATTGTATTGTCACTCATTAAGATTGATAACAGAACAAATGCACTTAAACTGACAATTGTGGTAAAATAGTTTAGCATACAAGATGGCTACCAATAGAGGCAAAGCATAAAATAGCATGTAGCATCCAAATAAGCATAAGCAGTAGCAACACCACCCAAAAGGCAACAATGAGCAGTAATAAGACTTAATCTACCAAATCCAGGAACTATACTGCCATTGTTCATTAACCACTTAAGCACTGGACCAATTTGCAGCCAAAGGACCAAGCCCCTTTTTGCGATTCAGCACTGACAATTGCTCGGTCGTGCGACGTGGCTCCCAAACAAAATTGGCTTCCTTTTTTTCACACAAATAGAGCTTTCTTTTGGTGGTATTTTATCACCTCTGCGGTTTTTATTTTTTGCGCTATAAACCAAAATAACTTAAAAAGCAACATACAGGTACGTGCTTGTGCCCAGCCGTGCTATTCTGCCGACGTACATCAGCGTGGGGCGTTCCTTAAGTGGTTAATCACGCCTATGCTAGACCTAAACTAATTGGGCAGGTACTGTCAGGGATTAAATGACCTGAAAGGGTAAAGGGGATGGAGGTAATTTGCAAGATGGATTGTGGGAGGCGCAGTCCTTGGGGTTGATCTTCTGCCTGCTATTGTTGGGGCCCTTTACCAAGCATTGGTGCCCTTAAGAAATAACTTTCCTTTTTTGTTGTCTGTGCCCCCGTTAAGGAGATTCACCATCTCTATTTGTCCTGTTTGCTGTTATCATTGAAAGAAAAAGAAAATGAATACTTTTTTGGGAGAAATCCAGATTTTTGTAGCGGGTGATCTTCCAATGGGGACACTAGGTCTGGTGACTTGGGAGTCTTCTGAACCAGCATGCAGTGAGATGTGAAGAGGTGCAATACCGTTTTAACACTGGAGGGCAAGGACCAGAGGTGGTGAAAGTTCAGTGTAACCACAGTTGGTAATGATGCCATATAAATTTTGCAGAAGTATGGTACAGGTTTGTTATAGGAGTGGTGTGGATTTGGTACAGTAAAGTGCCTACTCTCAGAGGCTCAGTTTCTACTAACAGTGTAAAGATGCCACTGATTTCTAGGCAATGGTAGTAGGCTCTAGCAGGGGAAGGGGCCCTTCTGTCTTGCCTGGCGATTTTGAAGTTCAGCTGTCTGAATCAGATGAATGCTCCTGTCTCCCTGTAGCAACCGAGCTAAGGACAACAGGTGAATGATGCTGTTGAATCTTTGGTGACTCCACAACCAACCTCTGGGTCATAACCAATTAGTTTGGCTTCATGCTCACAGCAAAGTGTACTGGAAACTGTGTATGCATGGACTTCCACAGGTTTTTCCTGAGCACACAATAAAAACCCCCTCCTGGCTCCTCCTGTTGCCCAGAGTCTATTGGAGCCTGTAGTTCAGAAAGTCAGTCATTCCATTACATGGCTGCTATCCTGGACTACGACTCCCAGGATTCCAAGCACTCTACAATAATAGTCTATGGGCTTGCCTGACTTTAGCTTTCCCCTGCTGACCGGAGGAGACTGGTGCAGCCCAATAATATCATCACAGTAGAGAGAGAAGGAGGCAGATAGAGGACAATATCGCCTCCAGCATGTTGAGTACAGAAGGGACAATTACCAAGTCTTGAGTTTGTTGCATTTATCATGGTTAGCATTAGCAAGACACAATAAGTTTGCATCTGAGTAACCCACACATTTGTCTTGAAATACTTTAACATTTTAAATAGTTATATTTCTAGAACTTGTTGATTATGTCTTTTAAAACGAAATAAAATATTTAATTTCTAACAGAAATATTTGTCCTTTTTAGATTTCATATAAGGTATTATCGTTATCTCCTAGCTATGGTGTATGCTATCTGGGAAATAAACAATTCGCCAAATATTTTGCCAAATATTACACTGGGTTTTGACCTGTATGATTCCTGCTATAACCAAGTTCTATCATTAAGGGAAACAACAAGGATATTATCAGGAAAAAACACTGCTGCACTAAATTTTAACTGTCACGCAAAGCGCATCCCAAGTGCTATAGTTGGTGACATGCCTTCTAAGGCCTCCATACCAATAGCCAGGATTCTTGGCCTATATAGATATCCTCAGGTAAGTCCATGCATAAACTTTACAAGCAGAAATGAAAAAAATACATGAAAAAATAAATGAATACAAGAAACCAAAAAGGAAAAGAGTGAGGCTAGCAAACAAAGTGTATACGAAATAACTAAAGAGATAAAAAACAATATACCAAAATAAATGGCTCACATTTTAACAGCACTCTACAATATGCACCTAATAGAATGTGACCATACCCCAGATATATAAACTGTGAAAGCTAATTTTGCAAAAATACCACTATACAGTAAAACCTTGGATGTATCCAAGGGGTCCTGGTGAGATACGTTACTCCAAAGTTCTGATGTTATATTTTGTAATCTGAACCAGGCTCCTTTATATATCTGAATACTTGAGAATTGTATGTTCTGTATTGTTTGACAAAATCTTTAATACATTCTTTATGGGGAAAAAAAATTATTTAGTTCCAGAAACAAGCTTGTAATCCAAAGCACTTGTATATCAAAGCGAATATCCTCATAAGAAATAGAAACTCAAATGATTTGTTCCACAACCATTTATTCATAGGTCCTTTAGTTTATAGTCCATATAAAAAGATTATAGCAATAGGTTGTGTAACCATAAAAATGTCCATCCACAAATAGCAGCCTCCACAAGGGTATTAGAAGCAGGAGCTACAAAGCACAAAAGAGAAGAGAGGCGCCTCTAAGTGTAGCTAAATGTTGTACTTTCATTAAATCTAACCATATTACTACACTTAGAGACGCCTCTCTTCTCTTTTATACTAAGTTGTGACATAACGCTACTTGTATATCAAGCCATCGCTTGTATATTAAGAAATGTATTAAAAAATGTTGCTTGTCTTGCAAAACGCTCTCTAACCAAGGTTTTACTGTACAGTAGTGCAAACAATAGTAAAAAATGTAACAAAGAATACAATTGAATGTTGTGTGTGATAAGACCCAATTCAATACATCCACTAAGTAACAAAACAAAGATGAATCAATTCCTTATGCAATGTATTCACAAAGATCAACTCAGCCGAAATGTGCCAGAAGAACTTTTCCTCCAATACTGAGCACACGGTGAGCTTCACCACATCCAAAAAACAGAGTTACAAAAACAGCTTCTTATAAAGCTTAACATGGTTTAATATTGATCATCTACTCTCGCCAATCACATTGACACAAAAGAAGTAGAAGAGTGGTGCCCATAGTATAGATTAAAGTAGATGTAAACCCTCACATATACCCAGATGATACACAGGGATGAAACAAATCTCCCTACATAATTTTTACATGTAAATCTGCTGTCTTCAGCTTTATATATCCTTTAGAAGGTGCACATCGTGTTACAGATTTTCTCTTCCTGTTCAGCACTGAAAGTGGATTATTGGCATACAGCCAAGGCAGCTAATTGGAGGAAAGCCCCCCTTCCCACATAGGCAAAGGAAGGAAGTAATGTGCAGAGCTCTGCTGTGAGGTAGCAAGCTGCCTGCTAATCTTTTTCAAATGTTTTTATTGAGATTTTTAGCAGAGTTAGTTACAACAAGGGTTACAAAAAAAATAATATATAGTAACAAAAGTAACATAACACAGTATAATGTAGTGACAAGGTTTTCTCAGCACAATATAGCATAGTAACAAATAGTCCACAATAAAGAATAAATTAGTATTCCCAAGTATCTAATAATCATAGTCATAAAGGGACTCGAACAAGAGTAAGTCTCTTAGAACTTGTATAAAAAAGTCTGTAATATAATTATTGTAAGATTTATAAATAGCGATATGGATAACGGCCACTTCTGGACCCCAAGACACCCCTCACAGGGATCTATCTGTGTCCTGGAGTACCTAGGCCAACATCCTAAAGGAAATTCAAACACAGTAGTTATCTTTTATGAAGGAAAATAAAGAACTATTCTTACTCCGCAGCTCAATTCAGATAAACAGACATGTAAGAAGGCCAGTATGGTGGCCTGAATTTATGGGAGGAGCCTGGGGGGTATTTAACCAGCCCACTCGCCTGTGGTCTTTGTCGGTTTCCTGTGCGCAATACTACGTCACTAGGCCGACTGCTCGAGTTTCGTTGCCATTTGGATAACTTCTCTCTACTAGAAGTCTCGTGGTTTTCGTTCCCGTTCGTGTTTTGTACAACGTCTCTGGCTCGACTGCCACAGGTAAGGGTCTCGATTGACCTTCCTTTACTAGAAACATTTCTATTTTTTGAGTATCATTAAACCCTGAAAATCTCGAGTCATTTGTTACGAAACCGGGTTGTTATCACTCAAAACGCACCATTTTCGCAGCGCCCTTCATTTCACGGGCCTCATTTCAGTAGAAATTGCTTGAACAAAAAACTGCACTATTTTCGTAACTTGTTATGTTGTCTGCCTCATCACCGTGTTCCACAGACAAATCGTTGCCAGTCGCATCACACGGCACAACGATTCGTACCTCTGCCACAGCTGGCTCACGTAGGTCATTTCATCATTTCACTCATTTCTGTCACACACTGCGCTCCGATTAGAATCCAGTCGCATCCGCTAAATGCGCCGATTCGTTCCGGTGTGCCCCTAGTTGCTCGGCCTCATTTCGGTACATGCTCCAGAGCCCACTCGTTGCTAATTGATCCGGGTCTCTGTCATGGGAATCATTTCACTGTCACCTATTACGTTCCGAATCGAAACCGGTCGCATTCTCAACGCACAGGTTCGATCGACGTGTCCCAGTTGCGTTGGCCTCATTTCAGTACATGCTCTAGAGCCTGCTCATTGATGGTCACAGGCTGCGTCCTCTCCGATTCGTAGCTCTATCATGGGAAACATTTCATTGTCACGTAGTGCGTTCAGTTCGAATCCGGTTGCATCCGTGTGCATCGATTCGTCTGGACGGCCCCAGGTATTTTTTCAGCCTCATTTCAGCGCATGCTCCAGAGACCGGTTCGGTTCCAGTCTCAGTTCGCGGCCGGCCGATCCAGGCCTCTGTCATGACAGAAGTTGTTCATTTCATTTCACTGTCACGCTCCGCGCTCCGGTTCGAATCCAGTCGCACCTTCACATGCACCGATTCATTCCGGTTCGCCCCAGGTTATTTTCCACATTTCAGTACATGCTCCAGAGTCCGCTTTGTTGTCAGTCGCACTTGCGACACGACCATTTCGTGCCTCTGTCATGGCAAATCATACTTCATTTCACTGTCACTTACAGCGCTCCGACTCGAATCCAGTAGCATCCATGATGCAGCGATTCGGTTCGGTGTGCCCCAGAGGGAACGGCCACATTTCACTTTCTCCACAGGTTGCCTTATTGTACGGTCACAATTACAGCACTTATTTACGCTCCCGCATTGGACACAGGTCATCCCACACTTTATCCTTTAAGCAAATGATACGTCGGATTGGGACAGCAAAAAAAAAAAAAAAAAAAAAGAAAATGATGAATAAATGGTGGTGATAATGAAAGGAATTATGACAAAACTGTCTACTCACCGGTGCACCTCGCTCGTATTAGCCAACCGTTTACGTCACTCTTCAGTTTACTTGTTAGGCTCCTCACCAGTTTGTCATCTGTTATTTCTCTCTCCAGGTCAGTCAAGTTCAGTAGGTCCACCCTGCACCAGCTTGGACGTTATCTTCTCAGGTAAAAAAAAAAAAAAAAGAGAGAGAGAGGGGAAGGCGTAAAAAATGCGACAGCAACCATGCTGCCATACATATATATATATATATATGTGAAGGCTCGTGACAATATATATATATATATGTATACACGTTCGCTCCCGCCTTGGCACTCAGCAACAGGTGGATTCGCTTGGTAAAATAGAGAAACAGTCTTGACTTATGTCACCCTCTATAGGTTTCGGTCGTCCATCCTTCGTCCCCAGAGAGATAGGACATCACTCCTAGGGCACGATTCACCTGGAGCCATGTCCCAAGTCGGCAGCGAAGACCTTACCGCCCCCTTGTCTCCTCGCCCGCCTTCAGTGAGCGACAGCATACAGTCCTACAGGGGTTGGACTATATCCAGGCTGACAGCAGAGCTGAGACGCAAGGGCATTCCCTTCCCCGCTACCGCTAGGAAGGCAGAGCTTTTCAGGCTCCTCTCTACGCCGCCAGCTACAGCCGGGCCCAGTACCCCACCTCAGGCTTCTCTCCAGTCAATCTCAGCGGCTATTTCTCAACTGCACTCAATGGTGTCGTCCTTAAACAACACGGTCACGGACGTCCAGACCAGAGTGACGCTTCTAGAGGCTCACCCAGCCACAACCACCCCTGTTCCAGTTTTAGTCCTGCTACCACTGCCGACAGGTAACGCAGGGACATGTCCTGTTGTCCACCCAGCACATCTGGTGCCGGCCGGCATAAGGAAGGACATCTTGGACGGCAAGGATATCAACCTTGCCTCCCTGCTTATCTCAGTCCACGACCTTGCAGAAAACAAGGCCTACACATGGGGGATACGTCTCCGTAGTCCTCAAAGCCAAGGATCCTAGGCTGAACCGCAAACCCTCCATCCCAGAGTTTGCCCTAGCCTTTGGGATGCTTAGAGACGTCATTTGTTCAGCATCCCCCGCCAGAAGGGAAGAGCTGGACTTGTACCTCCACACAGTGGTGGACCTAGGTTACAAATACGGAGGCTTCGCCTTCTACGATTACCATCGTTCCTTCTCCGCCAAAGTAGCCGCTAAACTGGCACAGTTCCAATCACTCACGGACTGGAGCCTTATGGACACCGAATTGTTCTGCCGGCATTTTGCTGGCCTTCGTTCACCTCTGTGTGCCATCTGCCAGTCCTCCACCCATACCGCCTCCTGGTGCGCCAACGTCACGGCTAGCCGCCCAGTAGAATTCCCCTCCACCTCCGGCACAGGCCAAGGCTCATCAGGCCCTACACCAAAGGCTCAAGTTTGGACGTTCGGGCCGAACCATGGGGGGTGCGGCCATTTGCAATAATTACAACTAGGGCTCATGTAATTTTAGCCAGTGCCGCCTATTGCACGTCTGTGTCGTATGTCACAGAGCACACCCCAGGAACCTGTGTGAGGTTAAAGCTCGCAAGGGCTCATGACTGAGCCGCATAGACGTCCTATGCTTGGGCTTCTACCTCACCATGCACCCCACTCCTTCACTAGCCACCGAGTGCGGAAACCTCCGCTCAGCAGCTTCCGACGACCAGGCCATTAACCAGTTGCTGCAAACCAAGGTGGAACAAGGCTTTGTCATAGGCCCCTTCACACAGCCCCCCTTCAATATGTGGAGAGTTAGCCCTATTGGGCTTGTCAAGGGCAAGTTTTCAAATAAAAATCGTTTGGTGTACGACCTGTCTGCGCCTCATTCTTCCCACATTCCCAGCCTAAATTCCCTGATTGCTTCAGAAGAATTTTCATTAGAATACGCCTCTGTGGACATGGCGATTCAGGCCATCCTTGAAGTAGGCACAGGTGCGTGGCTGTCCAAAGCCGACACATCCGATGCCTTTAAACTGTTGCCTATTCACCCATCCCTCTGGTGCTGGCACGGCATTAAATGGAGAGACCAATATTATTTTGCCACTAAATTAGCATTTGGCTCCAAGAGCAGCCCCTGGCTGTTCGACACGTTCGCACAGTCGCTTGGATCCTTCGGCACAAGGCCTGTTGTCAGCAAGTTATCCATTACCTGGATGACTTTCTATTGATTGAACAGCCGGGCATACCTCCAAGGGACCTTGGTAAGTTAAGGACCGTCTTTGGGAATCTCAACGTCCCCATCGCCGAACATAAGGTTGACGGGCCCGCACAATTTATCACCTTCCTCGGAGTCAATCTCGACACCAGCACCATGCAGGCCAGCCTGCCCCTCGACAAACTGACCCGCATCAGGGCAGTCCTCCACGAATTCACCTGCACCAGGGGATGTACAAAGAGGCAGCTACAGGCGCTATTAGGCATGCTCAACTTTGCCATGCGAATAATTCCACAAGGTCGCTCCTTTATCTCACGCCTGTTGGTCTGCCTTTCTCAGGCACAAGACCCGGATCAAGTCCTTAGCCTGGACATCGCAGCCATAGCAGACTTATCAATGTGGGACGAGTTCCTGTCCACCTGGAACGGTATCTCCCTGTTCATCCCGTCCATCTCACCTCTCTCGCCACAGGTAGTAACAGATGCCGCAGCCTCCACAGGATTTACGGCTATTTTTGGCCACCATTGGTTCGCCGGACCCTGGCCTTCTCAAATACTCTTGATCCCTGGGTTTAGTCAGTCTTCATCCCTTTTCGAGCTCTACCCCATTGTAGCAGCCGCCCAGCTCTGGGGTCATACCTGGACAGGACAAACCGTAGGTTTTACCACTGATAACCAGGCCACAGCCGAAATTATCAACAAAGGCAGGTCTAAGTCTCTCTCCGTGATGTCCTTCCTTCGCAGGCTGGTGCACCTGTCTCTGCGACATCAGTTTAATGTATACTGCTCGTTTATCCCAGGAAAGTACAACCTTGCAGCTGATGCACTGTCTCGTTTTAATCTCCTGTCCTTCTTCCGGCAGGTTCCCGGAGCAGATACGGTGTCAGCTCCTATCCCACATTGGTCTCAGTTGACCCTGGACTAGAGCCGCATCTACATGGAGCCACTCGGCTCATCAACCGATCACTCGCAGACAACACTCTGAAAGCCTACCAGGTAGCCTGGAAAGCGTTCAATACATTTCTGGTTGCCTCCTCAGTAGGCACCCCAACAGATGCCAGGCATATACTAGCCTTCACCTCGTACTGCCATAGTCAACTGGCCTTGTCCTTCAACACCATCCAGTTATACTTAGCTGGCATACAGCACTACCTCTCATTACAGGATCCTACCAAACCATCCATCTTCTCGTCTCACGCTATCCGAGCCGTCCTGCGCGGCATTCAGAAACAACAACCACCAGACAAGGTCAAACGGCTCCCCATCACCAGTTCCATCTTCAGAGACATGTCCACCATGCTTATCAGCTACCCCTTCGGTGTTCTCCCCAGTCTGGTCATACAGGCGGCCATTTATCTAGCCTACTATGGCTTTCTACGGCCCAGCGAGTTCACCCATAACAGCACACACAGTCCAGTCCTTCGCAGACGTCATCTGATCCGTCACCAGGACCACTTCATTCTCCACCTCTCGGTAACCAAGACTCAGCAGGCAGGCACCGGCGTAGATATCCACCTCTACAAAACCAACAATGCCTGGTGCCCGGTCGCTGTACTTTCGCAGTTACTCTCTCTACTACCCGAGCTCCCGGACTCTAGTCCTCTGTTGCCCTTCCCGGTCAAACCATTAACGAACCGCCAGTTCATTAAGCATGTAAGGATTCTCCTCCGCAATTTGCTCCTCAATCCCGGTGAGTACTCCGGCCATTCCTTCCGCATCGGAGCAGCTTCATCCGCTTCCCTGCATGGGGTCCCGGACCACGTCATCAAAAGATTGGGCAGGTGGAAATCGGCCTGCTTCGCTCGATGCATCCCTAACCCACAGGTAGAAATGTCTTGGGCATTCACCCAACTGGCTCAATAAAGATAAAGCTGAAAACAATAAAAATCTCTTACCCCTACCTAAGTGTTTTTGCCCCCTTATTTTGGTATACCATCCATTAGACCAGGGCACACTTTCAGGTCCATTTCATATAGGGTATCTTATGATAAACTAGTATTGTTCAGATACGTATCGGCCATAGGGCTTCGGCCATAAGTAAGAAGGTCAGTATGGTGGCCTGAATTTATGGGAGGAGCCCGGGGGGTATTTAACCAGCCCACTCGCCTGTGGTCTTTGTCGGTTTCCTGTGCGCAATACCCACCCTCCCATCCCCTTTTTAGGGCATTTCTCAAAACATTTCTCTTCAAACTCATTCATTTCTAATCATTGGGTATGCCCCCTTATTTTGGTATACCGTCCATTAGACCAAGGCACACTTTCAGGTCCATTTCATATAGGGTATCTTATGATAAACTAGTATTGTTCAGATACGTATCGGCCATAGGGCTTCGGCCATAAGTGATATATTTGTCATTTTGCTACGAAATAATTTTTAAAGCCATCCAAAAAATATTAAAATGCACAGGAGTTCTTTCTTCAATCTGATTAAAGAATCAGCATTATCTAAATTGTGGAAGTATAATTTTTGTACCATGTACTCCAAGGTTCCCATAGTTGTTGTTCCTTAATATATAGGGATTTGTCATTAGGAAATAACAATTCGTAGGAGTGGTGGAGTTGGGTTAATTCTATAACTTCTGTCATAGTAGGAAGAGAGTCAGTTTTCCATTTTCTAGTTATGGATAGTCTCGCAGCTAAAAGTATATGTGTTACTACTTTACGATATTGTTTGGGAATCGTATGTAAATTCATATTCAGAATGGCTAGTTCTGGTGAAAGTTGAAGGACAATACCTGTTACGGAAGTGAGTAAATGGGAGATTGCCTGCCAGTAGTTATGTAAGCTTGGGCAGTCCCACATAATATGAAATAGGGTCCCCAATTGGGTACAATTTCTCCAGCAATTAGGTGACGAGTTCCCCTTGAATTTTGCTAGGATTTCCCCTAGGATTTTTGCTTTGGAGTCAGGTATTGTCTTTGAACATTTTTTTGTGCCAATTTCCATAGTGTAAAACATGCAGTGGCCCTATATACCTATGCTTCGTAGGGAAGCCATCCATTGTTTAATTGAAAAGTCTTGCCCCAAATCTTGTTCCCATTTAAGGAAGGAAGGTAGTTTGCTGGGTATGTTTTTTCCCCTAGAATTGGGTATATTGTAGCTACTCCTTTCTGTGAGGTGGCATGGTTATTGAGGAAAGACCATATTTTAACCAGGATTGAAGCTCTGAGTTGTGGATTGTGTAGCAGACACTTTTCTATTTAAATATATGTAGATCGCTCAGATTTTGGAAGCTGTAATTCATTACTTAACTGAGAAAAATAATTTAATTAGCCCTGTTGGAAGAAGGAACCAAGTTTGATATCCCGACCCAAATTCCAGTCGTGTATTTGTACGCCAGGAATTAATGTTGGTATGATTGTTAGAGGAGGGTTTAACACCGTGATTGGAGTTTTTTCCCATTTGTATGTGATGATTCTCTGCCAAGAGTGTAGCGTCGCTTTCACCGTTGGTGGGTATTGAGCTGTAATTGTGGACTTAATTTTCCTACTAAGTAACCAGAATTGCATATTAGGCTGTCGCGTGATGTCTTTCTCAATTTGTCCCCATAAAGTTTTAGGAGTAGGCAAGAACCATTCTTGCAATTGGGTCAAAAGAGTTGCGTCATAATAATCCTGTAGATCAGGTACGGCCGCACCACCTATATTTCTATGTTTAATTAGTATATGGTATGCGCAGCAGGATTTTTTGCCATTCCATAGATATTTTCCCAAACTGCTTTGTAAGGATTTAAAGTAATATTTAGGGATACATATTAGAAGGGACCTGAGTTGATATAATAATTTTGGTAAGGTCATCATTTTGAAAGCTGCCAGGCGACCAGCCCATGTAAATTCGAATTTACTAAGTGTTGTCAGATCTGTTTCAAAATGTTTCTTAAATGGTAAAAAGTTTGTTTTAAATAACTGTTTTGTTTTGTTAGTGAGAGTGATTCCTAAGTAAGAAATCCCCTCGTCTTTCCAGTGGTAGGGGTATTTATTAGACAATAACTGCCTGGTTGTGTTATCTAATCCTAGGTCTAAAATATGGGACTTGGTTTCATTGATTTTATAATATGATGCTGCTCCAAATGTCGTTAGTATATTTTGGAGATTTGGGAGAGATGAAATAGGATCAGACACTATAAGCACTATGTCATCTGCGAACAGACTTATTTTATTATCTATTTGCCCAATTTTTATACCAGATAGTTTTGTGTCAGATCGTATACGTTCTGCTAGAGGTTCGATGGCTAAATTAAATATTAAAGGAGATAAGGGGCAACCTTGTCGTGTTCCATTTGAGATGCCAAAGGGCCTAGACATCATATCATTTGTGTATACTCTCGCTGAGGGGTTTTTATACAGTGCAAAAATTGCCGATAAAATATTTCTATGAAAGCCGAATTTTAAAAGCACTGACTGTAAATAGCCCCAATGGACCCTATCAAACGCCTTCTCTGCATCCAAATAAAGGAGCAGAGAAGGCGTTTGATGTCTCTCAGTGAAGTGTATAATATCAATCAGACGTCTTGTTGCATCTGAAGATTGTCGACCTTTAGTAAAGCCAGATTGATCTTTGTGAATGAGGTATGGTATGTAGTTCATCAGTCGATTCGCTATTGCTTTGGTGTATATTTTGATGTCAATGTTCAATAATGAAATCGGTCTGAAATTTTGGGGAGCGTTGGGATCTTTGCCTGGTTTTGGCAGTGTTATGATCAAGGCCTGAAGCATCTCAGCCGGAAATTCTGATTTGGATGCCGCTTCGTTAAAAAGTGAGCATAAGTGGGGAGTCAGTATATCTCAAAGTAATTTATAGTATTCTCCTATCATTCCATCTGGGCCCGGAGATTTATTGTTGGGCAGGGAGTCTATAGTTCTAGCAATTTCTTCCACTGAAAATGGGACATTAAGATCAGAGATTTGATCAGTAGTTAATGATGGGAGACTAATAGTATCTAAGAAATCACTTATTATCTTTGGGGTAGGTGTGGGAGTTTGAGAATCATCTTTAAGATTGTAAAGGGAGCTATAATAACAGCTAAATGCATTCGCTATGTCTTGGGGGTCTTGCAATTTTTCTCTAGTAATAGGGTGGTATAGATATGGAATCTTTGATTTGGAATATCTGCCTTTGATCCGAAGTGCCATGTTTTTTTCCTGCTTTGTTGCTAGTATGGTAATATTTAGCTTTAAGTTTTCTAGTATGTTTTTCAAATGTATCCAATAAAGTCGTTCTGAGTTCCTGTCGTAATATTTGTAGTTTAGTTTTCAGTTGTTGTGATGGGTGAGATTGGTTTTGGGAATCTAATGTTTTAATGTCAGCAGTAAGTTTCTCAATAAGTTTCGTTTTATTTTTCCTGAATTGAGCATTCAGTTGCATTAGGATTCCCCTACTAAATGCTTTATGAGCACCCCATAGGGTGGCGGAGTCTGACACCGATCCCACATTATATTTAAAGAATTCAGTTATCTGGTTTTGTATAGCTGTAGCATATGTAGAAAATGGGTTGTTTGAGAGTGTTTAGGTAGAATAGTCATACTAATTGGGGCATGATCAGTCCAAGTGATGGGTGCAATGTCAGACTCCCTCACCCGCTGTAATAACCACTTATCCGTAAAAATATAATCGATACGAGTATAGGTATTATGTACCAGGGAATGATATGTGTATTCACAATCTCCAGGATGATGGCATCTCCATACATCACAGAGATCGCTTTTATTCAAAAAAAATTTAAGTGCACAGTTGGTTCTGGTTTTGGGATTAGAAGTGTCTAGTTCTTGTTCATGTATTGTGTTGAAGTCTCCACAAATTAAGGCACCTTTTCGGCATTTACCTATTTTTCTCATCAGGCCATTCAGAAAATGGGATTGCCTTTTATTAGGCGCATACACATTTACCAATGTAGTAAGTGTATTATCAATGGTACATATTAATATGAGGTATCGTCCATTGGTATCTACAATGGATTCATGTAATTGAAAATTAACTGAATGATGTATGGCAATAAGTACTCCTCTTTTTTTCTGTTGGCCTGAGGCTGTAAATATGTGAGGAAAGTTCTTATGGGTGCAAGTGGGAATAGCGCCTGTTTTGAAATGGGTTTCTTGTATACACAATATTTGACATCGCTGGGTGTTAGCCATTTGCCACATCGACGATCTTTTTGCTGGATGGTTAAGACCATTAGTATTTAAAGATATTAACTTTATACTCATAAAAGGATATTAATAAGATAGAAAAAGTAAGTACATACTAGCCTGATAATAGCTTTTAACTCTACTTCCATGTGAACAATCTGTAGTCTGAAATGACTATGAATGTCCAAAAATTTAGTGACTGAAAAGTTTTGATTCAAATTTTGTAGGTTCACAACATACCTGTCTCTTTGAACGCTATGAGTTGTGTATAGGATACTGTGAGGAAAAAAATAAAAGTAAAAACACAAACAAAAATATAACCAAACATTAAACTTAACTTGCAGTGGTAAACATTTCAATGCATACTGCAACATTAGAATGGGGAATTAGTTCAAAGGTCAGCTGTTCCAAAGATTTAGTATCGCACGGCACGGCGGGCAAGCTGATAGATCGGTTTCCTATAGATAGGATTGTATTTTAACCGGATCTAGTCAATCAAAGCTAATTCCATTGTTGCGTAAGTTTCTCCAGATTCTTCTTAGCTCCGATAGGTGGAGTTGGTTCGGGGATAATACCCCATGTGTGAAGTAACTTAATGCCTTGTTCCACAGAAGTGATTGTATGGTAGGTGTCGTTCTTCTGTATCAGTAGTTTAGATGGTTGTTTCCAACGGTATTCAATTTTATGATTACGCAGAGCTTTTGTAATCGTGGAAAGTTGTCTTCTCATATCTAGAGTATGTTTAGACAAGTCAGCATAAATCTGGATTGTATTATATGGTTGTGGAAGTTGTCCTAGATGTCACACTTTATATAGGATTTGTTCTTTAACATGGTAGAAGTGTACTCTAAGTAGTACATCACGTGGTATCTGTGGAGGGAGAAATGACGGTTTCGGAATCCGATGGATACGATCAATTGTGAGCTCTAAGGCTGGTATAGCTGGCAGCAAGTTGGAAAATAAGTCAGTGGCATATTTTTTAAGATCAGACTGCTGTATATTTTCAGGGATACCCCTGATTTTGAGATTGTTCTTCCTTGAGCGGTCTTCTAAATCTGCGATTTTAAATTTAAGCCACTCTTTTTCAGCTTTATTTTCTTCATGAGCATCTATTAATTCATTAATAGTATTGGTCATGTCTCCCATAGAGTTCTCAATAGTGTGTACTCTTTCACCTAAGGAGTTAGCTGCCTGCTAATATATTTGTAGCAACCTCCCACGACACAAACTTCAGACTGCTTTTATCTCCCGTCTCTGAGAACTTGTCCAAATTTACCAGGCTGATAACAGAACTACGGGACAAAAGAAACACACGGGACTCAGTGCTTCGGAAGGAAATCAGAAAACACTACAGATATATGTGCCCAGTTCAAATTTCATGAATCGGGTTTACATCCACTTTAAGTTATTTAAAATCAACATTTAAAAACAAAATGTGTACTTACTTTACACATGTGCTTTAACCACTTGAGGTCATAGCCATAGCCGAATGACAGCTACAGCGCGAACCTCAATTTCCAGGAGGCCATCATAGGATGTCCTCCTATGTACACACTCCCTGATCACCGAGTCACTGAGACTTGGCTGATCACCGATCCGGTCCCGGCCCCTTACCATGTGATCAGCTGTCAGCCAATGACAGCTGATCACATGATGTAAACAAAAGTTTGGTGATCGTGATCGTTTTTTTTCTCCTCACGCTGTCAGACAATCAACGGCCTATGTTAAAGGGACATCTGCCTCCTCTGTGCCATTCAGTACCCCCTGCCAGTGCCACCTGTCATTGTCTCCTGCCAGTGCCCACCAGTGCCACCTATAAATGCCCACAAGTGCCACCTATCAATGCCAACCAGTGGTGCTAATCAGTGCAACCTAGCAGTGCTGCCTATCAGTGTAAGTAATCAGTGCCCATCACTGACACCCATCGGTGCCCATCACTGCCGTCTCATTAGTGTACATCAATGAAGGAGAAAAATTACCTGTTTGCAAAATGTTATAACAAAAAAAATAAAAAAAATATAAAACATTTTTTTTTTAATTTGGTTCTTTTTAAAAAAAAATGTAACAAAAAAATAAAAATACCACCAAAAGAAAGCTCTATTTGTGGGAAAAAAATGATAAAAATTTAATTTGGGTACAGTGTAGCATGACCGCGCAATTGTCATTCAAAGTATGACAGCGCTGAAAGCTGAAAATTGGTCTGGACAGGAGAGGGGTTCAAGTGCCCAGTAAGCAAGTGGTTAAGCATTATGTGTGACCGCATGTGAAACTGACCCCCTGCCAACTCCCTTGCTCGTGCCCCAACTAGCATCACAAAAAGTGTAACTTTTTCGGTCGCAGGATCTGCTTCACAAGCTGTCAGGCACGCCATGGTTATGCATCTGTGTTGAGGGAGGGCTGAATATCTGATGAAACAGCACTTCCCAGAACCAGGCTTCAACCATATAAAAAGGTACCAGAGTGCCCCACTTCTACGTCTTACACAAGATGGGTGAACAAATGTGCTTTGCTTAGAGAAAGACAAAATACTTTACTTTCAATCTATTCTGATGCCTTATGCAGCAATTTAGCCCCTTAGGTACAGTATATACAGGAGACAGGATAATGTAATTCAAAAAGATCAACACATATTACTCACAATTGTAGCTCTTTTTATTCCAAAGCTTGCAATAATTACAATTACAAGCAACAGAACATTTCCCAGCATTTACCAGCTAGCCTGCAAAAAAAGAAAAACCCTGTCTAACAATTCACGTTAAAAACAGACAACGCATTTCTGCATATTGCAATTCAAACTCTATATTTGAGAGTATATATGGCATATATAGCAGAGGATAAATTAAGGGCAAGTTTTCCTGGAGGGAAACCATTCCTCCTTAAAGGCACAGGGACACTTTGATTACCCAGCTAAAGACATCTACTGTGTCCCCACACCAAATCCAGCAAACAAGCTGTACAGATAAATTGCAACCACCCCCATCTATAACTAGTCATTGCAGTAAGGTGCACATGGAAGGGCTTTGCACATCACAAACAATAGAAATGTTCCCAGCACCCTTACCAGCAAGCGTGCAAAAAAACAAACAAATGGACCTGTCTAAGCCCCGTACACATGGTCGGACATTCTGACAACAAAATCCGTCGGATGTTTTCTGACGGATTTTGTCCAAAACTGGTGTTGCATACACACGGTAGGACAAAGTTGTCGGAAAATCCGATGACGTGATGACGTCATTCGTTAGGACGGGACTACGTTCGGCTAGTAGCCAATAGCTTTGGTCTCGTAATTTGATCTGAGCATGCGTGGCACTTTGTCCGATCGGAATTCTCTAGAGACGATCAGACAAGGTCCGATCAGATCATGTTGTCGGAAAATATTATAGCCAAGCTCTCAAACTTTGTCCATCGGATATTCCTACAGAAACACTCCGATGGAGCCCATACACTGTTGGATTATCCGACAACACGGTCCGATCGGACATTTTCCATCGGAATATCTGACCGTGTGTACAAGGGCTTATAATTCTGTTAAATAATATTAACAACACATATCCGTGCAATAGCAACTTTGCTCTTTAAATCATTGCAACGTTTCAGGTCTGACCCTTTATCAAGCCAAAGCATGAGTCAGCTATTACACAAAAACTTTGCGAAGCTTTATTTTATTGTATATACATTTATATGCATCATATTTTAACGTCTTCCTCTCTAATTAGATAAGCTATGCATCAGCACACCCAAGCCTGAGTGACAAGGTACAGTTCCCATCTTTCCTAAGAACAATTCCCAATGATAATTATGAAGTTCTTGAAATTGCTAATTTGGTGAATTACTTTAACTGGACATGGGTTGGAATCATAACTACAGATAATGAATTAGGTAGATCAGGCTCTCAACTCCTCACTAAAGAGATAGAACATAATGGAGGCTGCGTTGCATTCCTTGAAATTCTACCTATCTACAACTCTATGGAATCAGTGAACCGAATCATTGATGTTATCAAGAAGTCAAAAGCCACGGTCATTGTTGTATACTCGACCATGGAGAATCTTATTCCTTTAATGGAGGAAGCTTCCTTTCAAAATGTTACAGATAAAGTGTGGCTTGGCTGCGGAAGTTGGTCAATAACTTCAGACTTTCCTCGCCCAGACATCTTAACAACTTTAAATGGCAGTCTAGGCGTGGCACCATCAAGTGGAAAAATTCCGGGTTTTAAAGAATTTCTTTACAGTATACATCCAACCAAATATCCAGATGACATCTTTATTAAAACATTCTGGGAGAACGCTTTTGGTTGTGCTTGGGCTCCATACTATCCTAATAATAATACATATTCAAACACATCTTCAGATGGAAGGCATTGGTGCACAGGTGAAGAAAGATTAGACAGCATTGATCCCAATATATATGATGTTTTCAACTTTAGATACACTTACAAAACTCATAATGCAGTGTTTGCCATTGCTCATGCTCTACATGAAATGCAATCCTGTGTACCAGAACGAGGACCCTTTGTGAATGGATCCTGTGCAAGTATTTTCTCACATAAACCCTGGCAGGTATGTTATACCTTGTTTAAAATTAACAGGAAATGGATTCTGTTAGTCTTGTTTCTAGTATGTTAAATGTGTCATGGTGACTTTATGAATTGGACTTTTATAGTAAAGTAAGCCCATTCAATCAAAGAAGAAAACATTACTTTCTTACCTTGCTTTTTTATCATAGGCTTACTTTAATCCATCCAAAGGCATGACTAAATATCAAATAGTAGTCAGGACAGTATGCCAGACTGTTTATACCTTGTTATCAAATCAATCAGTGCCGGTAGATCCTCCTATCGCCCAAGCTTAATAGCATTCACTGCCCAAATGTCCCATTACCCGTGCAGTACATGTGAAGAGTTTTATGGATTTTAAGCCGAAAACTTCCTAAATTCAACATTTCTTTAGGAATTTCTATTTAGGCTAGCAGCGTTGAAAAGAAGACAATTCTGGCACCTTTTATGCTCCATCTGGAAAAACACATAAAAATCTAGCAATTGGAAATAAATAATATACTATACAGCCTTTATACCTTTCTAGATAGCGTGAAGGTGTTGTAAATGAAATATAAAATAAGTCTTACTTGTTGCTAGCTATGATTTCAATATATTTAAAGGTTGACATTCGCCCACTCCTTCAAATCATCAGATGCTCAGATCTCTGCTTCCACTCTTACGCTGACGACACGCAACTTTATTTCCGGATCAATGGAAAAAAAGATCACCAACAACAACTTGAAAACTGCCTCAAATCAATAGAGGACTGGATGACCACCAACTCCCTTCAGCTGAACCAATCAAAGACAGAGCTTCTTATCTTACACCCAAATCATAAGCCCGCAACCAAAACCTCCTGGTCTCCACCAACCGTCTTTGGGCAGACTATTTCCCCAAAGACCAAAGCGAAGAGTCTCGGGGTTATTTTAGACGCACAAATGTCAATGGATGCGCAAATAGGATCTGTAGTCAGTGGATCTCACCATCTGCTGCGCATGCTTCGCAGACTCATCCCTTTTATCCCAAAGAATGACAAAGCAGTGGTAGTTGGAACAATCATTAATTCACGACTGGACTACGCAAACTCGCTTTACATAGGATTACCACAATATCAACTTGCGCGATTACAACTGATCCAAAACACGGCGGCAAGGCTGATAACAGGAAAAAAACCCTGGGAATCCATCTCTCCTTCGCTGAGGAGCTTACATTGGCTAACCGTAAAAAATCGGATCACGTTCAAGACCCTTTGCCTCACCCACAAATGCGTGCATAGAGAAGCTCCGCCATACCTAATGGAGAAAATAAATCATTACACACCAAACCGCAGTCTTCGATCAGCCAACAAAAACCTCCTCCTCATGCCCAAAGCCCGGTATAAATCCAAGGGTGATCGGAGATTCGCTGTCCAAGGGCCTCGGCTATGGAATGCTCTACCAATCAACATCCGCCTGGAAGAAAATCACCTGGCTTTTAGGAAAAAAACTCAAGACCTTCCTCTTTTAGCAGATGATCAAAGCTCGCCCCAGCTCCTAGAGGCGATTCAGTTTGCATTGTGCGCTATACAAGTATTTCATTCATTCATTCATTCAATAGAAAAAAAGAGGGATAATGGCGCAAGGTATGACCAGACATTTAAAACAGCAATCAATTATACAAAATCACATAGTAAATTTCTGGGAACAACAATTAAAATGAAAAGTGGTATTATAAACACATATAAATGTGATATATATATAGTATGGAAAAATATATATACACATATACTTTAAGATGAGTCCCAACAATGAGTTAATAAGAACTGGATAATGATGATGGTAATACTGATAATAAAAATGATAGGCACCAGCGGCAGCTCCCTTTGGAGTAGAAGCAGTACTCTAGAAGACAATGAAAAAGGAAACAAGGTGCGCCAATCTAAGTGCAGTATCAAAAACTTTAAATGGAATATAAATGAAAAGGAGGTGACCAAATGGCTACTCACAAATTCTCAATGAGAGTAAGGCATATAGACACATAAGTGATGTCCATTTTAAAACCAGATTTCAGTGGCGCGTCCTAGCAGTGTTTGACAAGGGCTATCCAGATGATGATGGAAGGACCACCGGCCGCCTTCCTTGTTCCATCATCATCCGGACAGCCCTTGTCAAACACCGCTAATCCGCCCCACTGAGACCAGCCGCTGGTTTCAAAATGGACATCACTTATGTGTCTACATGCCTTACTTTCATTGAGAATTTGTGAGTAGCCATTTTGCCACCTACTTTTCATGGACTGCCCCCCGCCCCAAAGCACCTTGTCCCCATGTTGATGGGGACAAGGGCCTCTTCCCCACAACCCTGGCCAGTGGTAGTGGGAGTCTGCGGGCGTAGGGCTTATCAAGATCTGGAAGCTCTCTTTAGCAAGGGGCCCCCAGATACCACCCCTATGTGAATGAGTATGAGATACATTGTACCCCTACCCATTCACCCCAGTATAAAAAGTTAATAAAGAAACTACACAAGTTTTTGACTTCTCCTCTCTGTTTATTTCCTGGGTGAGTCCTTCTTTGAATGTCCCCATCACTGTATGCATAATACAGACACTTCCTATTAGATGTTATTGGTTCTTATTTTATTCTGAAGATTACTAAAGGTAGCAGAAAGGAGTGGAGTGGTTTGGCGGTCTCGGGTGCCATTGCAGCGCTGGATCAGTGGTTCCCTCCACCTGGCCCCACACCTGACCTTGGCTTTCCTCATTCAGAAGCTAATTTTCATTTTCACTCACTCTCATCAACTGGCACATTTATTTAGATGGCAGCACTGAGGGACCTAGAGGGGGCTCCTAGGTGAGTATATCTGGCTTCAAAAGGTAAGAATAGTACAAACACTAGCAGGATAGGTTAGGAGATGGAGGGAAGGATCATATTTGGCCCAAAATTTGGCTATAATCAAAGCTGCAGATTTGACAAGTTTGAAAAAATCTTTTGGATTTATATTGCCATGCTTTTTTGGGATTTTATGAATTAGCATTAGATGTATTTTAGCTTCTACTTCAACTTTTTGTAAATTAAAATAATATATCACGTTTAATTTCTTACAGCTACTTCATTATGTTAAAAAAGTACATTTCAAAAATACTGCAGGAGAACAAGTATTTTTTGATAAGAATGGAGATATTCCAATTTCCATAGATATTCTTAATTGGTGGCTTTATCCCAATGGTAGCAATCAGTATGTCTATGTTGGCAGATATGATGGACGTGCTCCAGAAGGCAGTAAACTGCAGATTGATGAAAACAAGATTATGTGGAATGGACACAAACAGGTACGCTTTGCTTTTCTGAACTGGGAAGAACATTTATACATGAGGATTACATTATTAAACATGCAAAATAAAACTTTGACTTAGCATGAGCACAACACAATCTACACAATATAGATTATTTACAGTTGTGCTCATAAGTTTACATACCCTGGCAGAATTTATGATTTCTTGACCATTTTTCAGAGAATATGAATGATAACGCAAAAATATTTCTTTCTCTCATGGTTAGTGTTTGCCTGAAGCCATTTTATTATCAATCAACTGTGTTTACTCCTTTTAAATCATAATTATAACTAAAACTACCCAAATGACCATGATCAAAAGTTTACACACCCCAGTTCTTAATATTGTGTATTGCCCCTGTTGACTAGTATTTATGATTATGTGCATACACCTCAATCATTGTGGTAGTATGGACATATACATATCTAGATCTGAGAGATCTTGTACAAAAGAGGTAGTTCTATCAGCAATACACATTTATTTATAGGGTTACATAATATATACAAATTACACACCAGACAGTATTTACATCACAATATACAGTGTAGGTCCCCTGGCTTACATGATATTTACAAATTACTCACAGAACCATATTTACAATACAATATAAGGTGCAAGTTCAGAGTTAGATTACCTGTTAACTTCAGGTCAGCCCATGGTGACTGCCGTGTGCTCCCACACCAGAGTGACTTGGCTTGCTCACAACGCATTATATCCCCCCCCCCTACTTTCTGTAGTTGGCTAATATAATTCTCCCTAATTGGTCACTGTACCTAGTCAATGTATATTGGGAACAGCCTGATTGGATGAGTCAACGAAAGCTGTTGTTTACTTCCCAGGTGAGATGTTATCAGGGAAAACAAAAGGCCAGGCTTTGAAGTTGAACCAATTACAGTAACACCAACACAACACTCAATACTTTACATATATATTTAAATCTAATGGAAATATATTTCTAATTACAATATTGTACAGGTATTAATGGAGATTTCACATAAACTCATAAGGCTACACCCCCTTCAACATCAATGATAGCTTGAAGTCTTTTGTGGTATTTGTGGATGAGGCCCTTTATTTTTATTTTATTTTTATTTTTTTCCATGAAAATTTTTCTTTTATTAAAGATAATGGTAAACAAAACATGTGTAATTCCTTACAAGAACGCAACAGACAAGCATAGATTGTTATCATTACAGAAGAGAATATGGTACATCATCTTCGGTCTGCGTACAAGCAACATGTACAAGTAATTTCAAAAGAACTACTTTTAGGCTTTATGTGTATGCCCTATATTCATACAAGAAAAATCTATGGTATGTAGGGCAAGCATGGTGAAGTAAAGATAATTGTGTGGGCTCTTAGAAAAACCCCATCTTCAGTTGTACATTTCTCGTTTGGGGGGATGCCGACCGCAGGCCCATCTCACATTGGGACCTACAATCCTCATCCCTCCTTTGGTCATTGCCCAACGTAAATGATAGAAGATGGGGAGCTCAGAAATTTAAATTGGGAAGGGGGGACAGGGAAGGTGGAAGGGAAAGATCAGGAAAGTGTAGGGGAGGGTTGAGGGGATGCAGCCCCCTGCCCTCTCCGTCTACCAAGTACCAAGCTCACGACATCTTGTTAAAGACAGTTCAGTGAGTAAATAGTGAGGTCATTAGGTATCAGCGTCTGCTATCGTCTCCCGTTACGAGCCAGTAGCTGTTGGAATTCCTGTGATTTACGGAATTTGTGCCAGCTTTCCCAAATTGCTGTGTATCTGGTGATTTTATCCTGAGAAGAAAATATCAGCTCTTCTATCCCTGCAATATGGTCAATGCGCGAAGTCCATTCAGTCAATGTTGGGACCGACGTGGACCTCCAATGAACAGGCAGGCAAAGCCTGGCCGCATTAATCATATGCATTGCACTTGATTTGAAATATTTTTTTTTAGTTATTTTTGAGTGATGAAGGAGATATTGTGCTGGAGTAAATTCCAAGGGGAGCAGAGATACTGAAGACGTTACTTCATGAACTTTTTGCCAATATAATTGAATCTGAGGGCAGCTCCACCATATGTGTAAGAAAGTGCCTTGACCTTGGCCACATCTCCAACATCGGTCAGTAACCGAGGGTAAGAATTTGTGGAGAATCTCTGGCGTTTTGTACCACCGAGTCTTAATTTTGTATCCATTCTCTTGAGTGTGGACATTTAGCGAGCCTTTATGGATATATAAGTGGATTCGTTCCCAGTTTGTGTGTGAAATTTCAGTATTTAATTGCTTCTCCCAAAAGTCATGCTCAGTTTTTAGGATGCTCTGTGCTTCATGGAACATGGAAGCATAAAGCACTGAAATAACGTGTCTCTGGGGGGAGAGCTCCATACACATCGTTTCAAACGTCGTCTGATTTTTTGTGAAATTTCCCTTGGCACTTGAGCTGGTTAAGTAATGTTTGAGTTGTAGATAAGGCCATAGGGGAAAAGACTTAGTGGGCGACTGGGCTGCCAATTCTCTTTGGGTAAGGAGTCTACCCCTCGAGAAGAAATGCCTGGTTTGCATCTCCTCTTGTGGCCATTCCCGAGAGAGAAACCCCCCATCCATCCCTGGGGCAAAGGCTGGGTTTCCTCTGAGTGTGGTGAGGGCGCAGTTTATATCTGAGACTGCATGTATTTTGCACACCCGATCAAACACCTCTAGGGTCGCATTGATTAGAGGGTGAGTACGTACACCTATCGGTCTATGTTTTTTAGCTAACCATGGAACTATTTTAAGGTCAGAGTCCACCATTAGGTTCTCCAGGCGCACCCAGCCCTTACATTTAATGTGAACTCTCCAGTCCACAATTCGGGCTAACTGCGTAGCCCAGTGATACCTCTGCAAGTCCGGTAGCCCGATGCCGCCCTCGGACTTGGGTAGTACCAATTTAGCCCACTTAATTCTAGTCCCTCTAGTTCCCCACAGAAAGGTTCTACAGAGTTTTTTATATGTCGCAAAAAAGGAAGGTGGCAAGCCGATTGGTATTGTCTGCATTTTATATAAGATACGCGGGAGCACCGTCATCTTTAAGATCGCCGCACGCCCAAACCAGGGCACATCCCATTTATTTAAGTCCATGCTCAACTTTCTCAGCTCAGTCAGGAAGTTTAGGATGTAAAGGTCTTCCAACTTACTTGGCAGTTGAATACCCAAATAAGTAATAGCGTCAGTTTTCCAAGTAAAGGGGAAGTTCCTCTGGCAATGTGTAACTACGTCAGGTGGAAGGGTAACATTTAGAGCAAACGATTTTGAAAAGTTGATTTTTAAATTCGAAATAAATCGAAATTGTGTCAGTATTTTCATCAGATTCGGTAGGGTCGTTAAGGGAGAAGAGAGGAAGAGAAGGACGTCATCTGCAAACGCTGCCACTTTAAATTCCCGGTTATTGACCTCAATGCCTTTTATGTCAGGGTTTGCGCGAATGCATCTCAAAAAGGGTTCAAGTGTAAGTATGTAAAGTATGGGGGATAGTGGGCAGCCCTGTCTGGTGCCATTCTGGATGGGGAAGGCCTCTGACAGGTGGCCGTTGACGCGAACCCTGGCACTTGGATTCATGTACAGGGACATAATATATGCTCGCATACGCGAGCCCAAGCCCAATCTCGCCAGGACCGCGTCCATATAATTCCAGGCCACCCGGTCAAAGGCCTTCTCCGCATCCATAGAAAGGAAAAAACCTGCGCTGCGTGTGGAAGTCAACCAGTGGTGTAGGTTTAGAGCCTTAATGGTGTTGTCCCTGGCCTCTCTGCCAGGGACAAAGCCCACCTGATCCAATCCCACCCACGCCGGCACGTGATAGGAAAGCCTGTTTGCTAACATTTTGGAGAAAATTTTTACATCTACATTTAAGAGCGAGATCGGTCGGTAATTAGCTACGTTGGTAAGGTCTTTGCCGTCTTTCAGAATTACCGCTATGTGTGCAGCCAACAGGCTATGCGGGGGGTCTACAGTGTTTGTCAGAGTATTAAAGGCCTTCAAAAAGTGCGGTCCAAGAAGGTCTGGAAAGCATTTATAATATTGCGAGGAGTAGCCATCTGGCCCCGGACTCTTATCCGGTTTCGTGGATTTTAGGGCCGCCACCCATTCCTCTGAGGAAAAAGGGGCTTCCAAAGCTTGCTGGTCCTCATATGATAGGGTTGTTGGACTGTGCTGTTGAAGAAAATCTTCAATCAAGCTCGCCCTCTCCCCTCTCGGGCCTAGAGTAACTTCCGTCTGCTGTATGTTATAGAGACTCTTGTAATACTCGTGAAACTGACGTGCTATCTCTTCGTTTTTCGTATGAGCCTTCCCTTTCTTGTCTACAATATGATGAACGGTATGGGAAAGGGTACGTTTCTGTATGCATCGTGCAAGGAGCCTACCTGGTTTGTTGCTATTTTCATAAAAGAACTGCTGTGATCTCAATTGTTGTTTCTACGCTCTTTTATACAGTTCCTCTCGTAGGAGCATCCGAGTTGCGTCCAGTTCAGTCGCAACTCTAGCCGCCCCGAGCGTTTATGTTGCGCTTCCAACTGTGAGATTTTGGCTGTCAGCTCCAAAATTCGGGATTGTTGATCCCATTTTTTCTTTGCAGCGAGAGCCAATAAGTGCCCACGTACCACGCATTTGTGTGCCTCCCACTGTACCATAGGGGTAACGTCTGGTGTATCATTATGTCGGAAAAAGTCGCTTATGGCTTGTTTAATTGTTGCCACATCCCCAACGTCTGTAAGAAGGGATGAATTCAGTCTCCAAATTTTGGAATATGTATCCCTTTGGGGGAACCGGAGGGTCAAGGTGACCGGATGGTGGTCTGAGATCACCATGGGCTCTATCGTTGCTTTGTGTAGGTAACTCAAATCTCTCTGGGCCACGAACAGATAATCTAATCGCAAGTAGCAGTTATGAGGGGCCGAATAGAATGTAAAGTCTTTCCACGTTGGATTTAGGGTACGCCAAGTGTCATGGAGCGCAAGGGAAGCTAGTTGTAACTTCGCCTGTCGCAAAGTTGAAAATGGTATAGACGAGGTGCCTGTGGAGGTGTCTAAAAGTGGATTTAGCGCCATGTTAAAGTCTCCCCCCAGAATCACAAGGCCTGACATGAACGAGGTCAATTTCAGTAAGGTTTCCTTTAGGAAGCGTAATTGTTTCGAGTTCGGACAATAGATGTTTGCCAAGGTCAGCGGTTTACCTTTCCAGGTACCTTTCAAAAAAAGGAATCTGCCCTCCGAGTCTACCAATTTATCAGTGACAGTAAATACAAGCGTCTTTGCCAATAAGATAGCTACCCCTTTGGTCTTTGATTCAGCACAAGTTGCATGGTACACCGTTGGAAAACGATGATTAGAAAGCCGGGGAATGGACCCTGTTTTGAAGTGGGATTCCTGAATAAATACGATGAGGGCTTTCTGCCTCTGGACCTCGGATAATAAACTACTACGCTTTTCTGGAACATTAAGACCTTTTGTATTTAGAGAGTAAACCTTGAGGGACAGGGGAGCTGAGGACTGCATCTCAAAGGGTATTCTAATACCACACTATAAGATAGAAGGCGTTCCAGCTAATGGCAGACGGAGAGGGCCTGAGGCCGAAGGAGAGGGGGGTAAGGGTAGGAAGAGGGAAGAAGGGGGAGGAGGGACAGGTGGGTAGGGAAGAAAATGCGAGCTTAGGCAGAGATTCGGGCAAGGGTCCACGGACCCCAATCCGAAGCCCTGGGTGACACCGTATTCCAATAGGATGAAAGACGGGACACACTTCTCGCACCAAAAGTACACCTACTCAGTCTAGAGAGGTGATAACCGGAGACAGCCTCAGCCTGCTAGGCTATCTAGGCAGGGTATCCCTGCGGGACAGTGTTGTTACAAGTCCCGACCGGATCTTTCCAGAGGGGGAACCAGCCTACTCTGGCTTGGGGAAGGAGTCTAACACCAAAACCAGTATAATCGTCCGTCCCCCAATCCCTCCATATATCATGGCGAGCTTACGTAGGGGAGTCCTCTGTATCGGCCCGCCAAGAACGTGTGGAGCCTGCCATCACAACCCACCCCCGATTAGGGGAGTGGGTCCCAACAGTGAGCCCCCACATAATTTCAGAGTCGCCCAGTGGAAGCCACGAGCACAAGACTCCTGACTGTCCACTACACACCCCGAAGAGGATCTCTCTGTGACCGGTATCTTAGTATTCCGGTATCCTGAAGCCCCATCCGTGGGGGGGAGCTCCAGGAGACCGAAATGCGCAAATCTAGACCATCCATAATCGGGTGTTCATGAGAAATATAAACATAAGGCATAAGAAGAAACAGTGTCAAAAACAATACAAATAAAAGCAGTAAACCCAAACATATAATCCAGTAACTTATTTAACCTGTATCCAGAGTTTCATAGCTCCTCCGTGATGATTTCCAGCTTCAAACCCAGCTTCATCGGCACCCTAATCCTTAACTTAAAATCAATTAGTTAACGAGGGTTTATGCTGTAGTCTCCCCCACCTAGGGGCCTAGGACCTGCTCTAAGAAAGGAATGGGATACCACTCCCTGATGTAATCCAGCGTTTGCCTCGACCCCCACACCATTCAGGATAGTAAGGCACCACTGATGCTGATAGCTAAAACACAAAAGAAAATTCTACAGCTAACTTTCCTCCTGACCTGTCAGAATACCACTATATCTACCCCTCACCTAGTCGTCATGGACCCTAGTTCCCCGGTGCCTCGGCTATTTATTGGGTGGGCGCCTACCCCCTTGACCAATGCTCCCATTGTGATGGTTAAGTCCCTGATGATCACAAGGGACAAAGATAGTGGGGGGCAAAGCAGCATAATAAAAACAAAACAAGCAAAAAAAATATACATATATATATAAAAAAAAAAAAAGGGGGAGAGGGGGTAAACGGCTATATAACCGGGAATAGCTACTGTACGAATTCCAAGTCCAGCACTTCGGGGGGTGGGGGGGGGGCTCCAAGTTAAGTAGAAAGGGCTATGAATGAATAAGGCACAGTCCGTAGCCGGGTCAGTTCTTTAGGGGGGGATTGCATTCCTCCCATACTCCAGATAGGGCTCTGCATCGGACCAAATGAAGGATGACCGCTCCTAAGGCAAAGGGACGACAAAAACGCCTGGGAGCCTGTGAAGTGAACGCACACTCCATATCCGTAGCGATGCAGCGGCCGCACATAGAAGTCTCCTTCTTTGAAGCTGACTAACCCCGGTAGCATCGAGGCCCTTTATTTTCTCAGATGCCATTCCTCTTGGCAAAAAGCCTCCAGTTCCTGTAAATTCTTGGGCTGTCTTGCATGAACTGCACGTTTGAGATTTCCCCGGAGTGGTTCAATGATATTTAGGTCAGGAGACTGAGATGGCCACTCCAGAACCTTCACTTTATTCTACTGTAACCAATGACAGGTCAACTTGGCCTTGTGTTTTGGATCATTGTCATGTTGGATTGTCCACGTACGTCCCATGCTCAACTTCCTGGCTGATGAATGCAAATGTTCCTTCAGTATTTTTTGATAACATACTGAATTCATCTTGTGGTAAATTTTGACCACATTTCCTGTGCCTTTGTAGCCCACACATCCCCAAAACATCAGCAATCCATCTCCGTGTTTCACAGTAGGATTTGGAGAAGCGTCAACAAGGCCTATGATGAAAGGTACACCATACCTTTTGACTCTTCTCCAAATGTGGTCTCATCACTCCAAATGACTGATACTTTGTGCCATTTGTGAAGTTATGGCTTTCCTCTGGCGATGTGACCATGCACTGTATTGTATACTCTGTACACCACCAGAAGTGTAGTAGAAACTGTACACTGTGTTAGATACTATGTAGACCACCTGAAGTGTATTAGAAACTGTACACACACCATCAGAAAAGTAGTAGAAACTTTACACACTGTATTAGATACTGTGTACACTGCCTGCACTGTATTAGAAACTCTACAATGGCTGCACTGTATTGTATACTGTCTACACCACCAGAAGTGTAGTAAAAACTGTAGAAACTGTATTAGAGACTGTGTACACCGCCTGAAGTGAATTAAAAACGGTATACTACAGAATGCACTGTAGATATAGGCTACATTGGATGTAGAGTGTATATATATATATATATATATATATATTAATAACTGCTTGCGCTGTCTGAATATTGAGTAAACACTGAATATATAGTCTATGCGAAATGCAGAGTGTATATGTATATATATACGTATATATGTATAGCACGCACCCTGATTTTTAGATTTTTAGAGGGAAATTTCAGTAAAAAAACGTTTCATTATAAAGCCTCCTGGGACAGCGCTGCCAGCATAACTTTAGAGGTTGAGAAGGTGTTGCTGATAGCCCTTTCTCGTGCGCTGCTCCCCTGTGTCACTTTCATTGTGGATGGGCGCTTCTGAGTGCCTCAATTGGTGCTGCTGTCTTGTGGACCTGGTCATGTGACTCTCCTCTGCTGTTTCATTGATGGTCACATGACCGCTCTCCTCCAATCAAAAGCTACAATTGAGGAGGAGTTGGAGGAGGTGAGAGGTCATGTGACCATCAATGAAACAGCAGAGGAGAGTCACATGACTGGGTCTGCGAGAGAGCGGCATCAATTGAGGCACACAGAAGCCTCCTCTGCCAATCTAAAGCTACAATCAAGGAGAAGGCAGAGCGGGAGGAGGAGAGCGGCCATTGTGGGTGACGTAGGGGGGCGGTGCATGGGAGGGGACTGGCAGTGAGTGGTATTTTCTTAACTTTTTTAAGTATGGCAGCACTGTCCAAGGAGTATAACATGCAGGCACGGTTTACCCTCTGTTTTTAGGGGGAAAAGTGCGTGTTATACGCTGATTAGGGATGAGCCGAACACCCCCCGGTTCGGTTCGCACCAGAACTTTCGAACAGACCCCAAATTCGTACGAACTTTAGAACCCCATTGAAGTCTATGGGACTCGAACGTTCGAAATTAAAAGTGCTAATTTTAAAGGCTAATATGCAAGATACTGTCCTAAAACGGGTTTGGGGACCTGGCTCCTGCCCCAGGGGACATGGATCAATGCCTAAAATGTTTTTAAAAATGGCCGTTTTGGCGGGAACACTGATTTTAATGACGTTTAAAGTGAAAAACAAAGTGAAATATTCCTTTAAATATGGTGCCTGGGGGGTGTCTGTAGTATGCCTGTGAAGTGTCACGTGTTTCCCGTGTTTAGAACAGTCCCTGCACAAAATGACATTAAACGGAAATAACATCATTTAAACTGCTTGCGGTTTTAATGTTATATCTGGTTCCTGCAATATGGTTGAAAATCATTGAGAAAAATGGCATGAGTAGCCCTTCCTGAACATTACCAGCCTCTTTGGGTCTTGTACGCATATTAAGGGGAACCCCGTACCCATATTAAAAAAAGGAAATGCGTGTGGCCCCCAGGCCCTATATACTCAGAACAGCAGTATACAGGCGGTGCAAACAAGACAGGGACTGTGTAGGTTTGTTGTGTTAAGTTAAATCTGTTTGTAATTTTCAACTGGTACATTTTTAAAGTGTAGCTCCAGTCCAAAAAACTATTTTTAAGCTTTTTGGAAAACATAGGGAAGGGTATCACCCCTGTATAATTTGTTTTGTCGTACATTTTTTTTCATCTCACTTGCTGTTGTCTCCTTCCGTTTGCAAGTAGGAGATGTTTGTAAGTTGGATGTTTGAAAGTAGGGGCCTGCCCTATATGCTCTGCAGAAATGGCGGAACAAGGTGTTGGTTTTGCCACAACATTGTAAGCCTTCAAAGTGACTCTTGGTGGGAGCTGGAGCACCCTGCTGTGAACGATTATATCAAGAATTGTAATTACATGCCATTGTTGAACAGTGGTAGAAAAATTGACCTTTGGTGGTTGTGGTGCTGGTGCCACAACACTATAAGTCCTCACAGTTACTCTGGGTGGGCACAGGAAGGGGCCCTCCTGTGAAATATTATATCAAGAATTGTAATTACATGTCCCTGTTAAACAGGGGCAGAAAAATTGGGCCTTAGGCACTGGTGCTGGTGCCACCACACTGCAACCTCTCCCATATACTCTAGTTTTATTGCAGGAATTAGCCCTGCTGCAAAGCATTGCATCAAAAATTGTAATTAAACGCCCCTGTTAAACGGGCAGAAAAATTTGGCTGATGGCATCACACAGAACCAGAAATGTTCTTCCAACATATCAGCGGAGGAGGAAGAGGATAGACAATCAACATAACTGGACAGTCACTCAGCATCAGCATAGGCAGTCTTGAAGGGATGTGATATTTCAAAAAAAATTATTCGGTTACATCAGCTTCAGGTGCTTGGTAGCTGTGGGTGATCCAAGACTGATTCATCTTGATGAAGGTCAGTCGATCAACTGATTCGGTGGACAGGCGCACCCTGTGATCGGTAACAAAGCCACCAGCAGCACTGAAGGTGCGTTCCGAAAGAACGCTGGATGCAGGACAGGCCAGTAGCTCAATTGCATACTGTGCAAGCTCTGGCCAGTGATCCACCCTCAAGACCCAGTAAGCCAGAGGATTTTCGGTGGGAAAGGTGTCCAAGTCTGACCTTGCCCCTAGGTATTCCTGCACCATGTAAATCAGACGCTGGCGATGGTTGCTGGAACCGATCATACCTTGGGGCTGCGGACTAAAAAATTGTCTGAAAGCATCAGTCAGACGGCCACCTTCTCCACCGCTCTTTCTGACCGATGCCTCAGCAACACGTTGTCCAGGACCAGGAGTTTGTAACCTCCCAGTCTCTGGGAACGCGTTGCACAGACCTTTCTGCAAGGCCTCCTGGAGATGTCTCATCCTCTGCTCCCCTCTGCGATGGCAAGATAAGGTCGGCAACCTTACCCTTGTACCGTGGATCAAGGAGAGTGGCCAGCCAGTAATGGTCCCTCTCCTTGATCTGAAGAATACGAGGATCCTTCCACAGGCTTTGCAGGATCAGGGAGGCCATGCAGCGTAGGTTAGCTAAGGCATTCGGTCCGGAGTCCTCTGGGTCAACATGATCCGCAGCTACCTCCTCCCAGCCACGTACAAGTCCACGTGTTTCTTGGGACTGTAAATCATCCCTACAAGACTGCTGCTGCTGATGCTGAGTGCCAGCCTCCACCTCCATGCTGACACAATCATCCTCCTCCTCCTCTTCCTCCTCCTCATCCTCTTCCTGTGTGATGGGTGGCACTGCGTGTGCAGCCGCTGCAGCATGGCCAACGTTGAGTTCCACCTGGTGGGCATGTCACATATAAGGCGGTTCTTGGGCAGGTTCAACTCCTTTTGGAGCTCAGCCAGCTGAGCACAGGCATTAAATGATCGGTGGAAATGCACACAGACTTTCCTGGCCTGCTTCAGGACATCCTGTAAGCCGGGGTACCTGCCAAGAACCGCTGCACCACCAGGTTAAGGACGTGAGCTACACAGGGCACATGGGTCAGTTGTCCCTGTCGGAGGGCGGAGAGGAGGTTGGTGCCATTGTCGCAAACCACCATTCCTGGCTTAAGCTGGCATGGCGTCAACCACCTCTCGGCCTGCCCCTGCAGAGCTGACAAAACATCCGCCCCAGTGTGGCTCCTGTCCCCCAAACAAACCAGCGCAAGCACGGCATGGCATCGTTTTGCCTGCGTACTTGCATAGCCCCTGGAACGCCTACGGAGCACCGCTGATTCTGAGGACAGAGCACTGGAAGAGGCCATGGAGGAAGAAGAAGAGGAGGGGGTGGAGGAGAGAGGTGTGTCACAACCAATAGTAGCATTTTGGAGGCATGGTGGCGGAACAACCTCCAACACTACTGCACCTTGTCCTGCATCCTTCCCAGCTGCCAGAAGAGTGACCCAATTTGCCGTGAAAGACAAGTAACGTCCCTGTCCATGCCTCCTGGACCATGAGTCAGCGGTAATATGCACCTTACCGCTGACCGCCCTGTCCAGCGAGGCAAGGATATTGCCTTCCACATGCCGGTAGAGAGCCGGAATCGCCTTCCGTGAGAAAAAGTGGCGTTTGAGGACCTGCCACTGAGGAACCGCACATTGTACAAACTCACGGAAGGGGGCCGAGTCTACCAACTGAAAAGGCAGCAGTTGAAGTGCTAGCAATTTAGCCAAGCTAGCATTCAACCGCTGGGCATGTGGATGGCTGGGAGTGAACTTCTTTCGCCGGTCCAGCAGCTGGGGCAGGGACATTTGCCTGCTATAATCGGACATGGGTGTACTGCTAGCAGAGTGCCCGGAAGCACTTGGCTGTGACACACCTAATTCTACACCTTCATTCCTCTCAGAGAAGGTTTCAGAGAGGACTGAAGGTCTAGTGGGGTTGGAGATGCCAGCTGATGAGGAGCAAGGAGAGGTCCGCTTTGTTCTTTGGTGTGGGTCTTTGAGGTACGCTTGCCAACGAGCTGCATGGCAGGTCAACATATGTCTGGTCAAGCATGTGATGCCCAAGCGGCTGATGTTTTGGCCACGCGAGATACGCTTGAGACATATGTTGCAAATAGCAGCGGTGCGATCTGATGCACTTGTCTCAAAAAAGGCCCACACCAAAGAACTTTTAGAATAACGCACAGAGGCAGCGCCCTGCACAGGTGGAGCTCTGCGGTGTGATTCAGTCAGTGTGCTGCCCCTAAGCTGGCCCCCGGGGGTCATCCTGCCTCGTTGGACATGTGCCTCCTCCTCTCTCCTACCAGGCACCCACGTGGAGTCAGTGCCTTCATCATCCCCTCCTTCATCGCTGTAGCAAACCTGGCAATATGCTGCAGCTTGTGGAACATGACTACCAGATTGCTGTCCTTCTTGAGCATCCCCTCTCTCTGCATTCACGCTAATGCCTTCCTCTAGCTGAGTGTCATCATCAGAGCCTACAAAACACTGGGCATCCTCCTGGAGCATGTACCCAACACTGTGCTCAAAGAGTTCAGGAGACTCCTCAGGAGGACGTGGTGGGTCTAGGGAAGGAGTCACTGATGATGACATTGAGACGAGGGAAGACGATGCGTTGGCAGCTGCTTTGCTAGTACCCTGAGACTGGGTGAGAGAGGATGAGGAGGATAAAGAGGGCTTGGTCATCCACTCTACCAAGTCGTTGGCATGTTGCGGTTCAACATGTCCAGCTGCCGAAAAGAAGGACAAGCGTGTCCCATGGCCACGTGCTGATGACAATGCACCGCGTCCACGACCAGCACTGTTGTCTTTAGACACAGAGCCTGCTTGCCCTCTTATCGGCTCGCGCCTGTCTGCCTCTCCTTGCTGGCCTTCCAGACATGGTAATGGCCTGAAGGGAGTTGGGTAAAACAGCAGTTGGGTAGTGTATATTGTGCTGGAGGCACACAACACCCACTAACTCCTGCAGATGCCTTTAGTATAGAACACCAGAGATAAAGGGGTATATACAGATATATAAGATAGATCACTAGCTATATAGGTGAGGTGAATATAGCGGTGTATACTGCGGTCAGGGCACGCAGACAACAACCACTACACAACAGCAAGATCGAAAATTGGCCGAAAACGATCGGTGTGTACTGTGTTGAAGGTACACAGAACACCCACTGCTTCAGACGCCAACACACTACACAAGGCCGCCGCGCTGGCGGCCTTATATAGTGTGGGGCGTGCACTACACAGCCTGAGCTATGATTGGCCACAGGCATCCTGCCTGTGGCCAATCATGGCTCTCCTCGCTGCTGGCGCTGTGATTGGCCAAGCATGCGGGGTCACAGTGCATGCTTGGCCAATCATGAGCCAGCAATGCACTGCGATGACGCAGTGCATTGTGGGCCGTGAGCGCCACACGAATTTGGCGCGAACGGCCCATAATGTTCAGAATTCGCCGAACGGGCGAACAGCCGATGTTCGAGTCGAACTTATGTTCAACTCGAACACGAAGCTCATCCCTAACGCTGATAAATAGGGTGTATATATTATATATAATATATATATAATCAAATATACTGCCACTAACTGAGTAACCTGCCTGTTTAATCTAACTCAAGTTATCTCTCTGTTCATGCCGACAACACTACACACAGCCTCCATGTAAGCAGCCTTATATGGTGTGGGGCGTGGACCTAGTTCCCCTGAGCCAGGATTGGCCAAAGGCACCCCTGCCTTTGGCCATTTATGGCTCTCTCAGCAGAGCGTGCTGTGATTGGCCAAAGCATGCAGGTCAGGTGCATGCTTTGACCATTCAACATACAGCAATGCACTGCAAGATTGCAGTGCTTTATAGGGCATTCCGCAGCACTCACATTTCCTGCAAACGCCCCATAATGTTCGCTGTTCTGTAAACGGGCAAACACCCAATGTCCGAGTCAAACTTAAATTCGACCTGAACATTGAGTTCATCCCTAATAAGATATACATTGTACTCACAGGTCAGCTCAGGTAGGAGGCAGTTGTTCCTTCAGTGGAGGTCAGTAGGTAATGGTGGAGCTCAGGATGGTTGCTGGGTGTAGTGGTAGTTGGTTTTTCAAGGTAGTCTCTTAGGTAGTTTTCTGAGGTCTCATGCGTGGAGGGTGAAACAAAAAAGGTGTCAACAGGGTACAAGAACAAAACTTTCATAGCTGTACTGGCTTTTATAGAACCAAAGGGCTGCTATATCCAGAGTGGGAGGAAACAGTTCAAATGAAACTAGCATGGCGGCCAAGGGGCCACTAATGCAACGTACACACGACCGGACTCTTCAACTGACTAGGTCCGTTGGTCTTCCCGACTGACTTTCGGCGGCGTTCCCGACGGACTTTCCGAATGAACGGACTTGGCCACACACAATCACACCAAAGTCCAACGGATTCAAACGTGATGACGTTTGACCGGACTAGAATAAGGAAGTTCATAGCCAATAGCTGCCCTAGTGTCGGTTTTTGTCCATCGGTCTAGCATACACACAAACGGATTTCTCGATAGGAACTGGGTCTGGCGGAGTTCCTGTCGAAAAATTTTAAACATGTTCTATTTCTAAAGTCCGTCAGATCTTTGGACAGCAAAGGTCCGATGGAGCCCACACACGATCTAATTGTCCGACAGATTCGTTCCGTCGGACCTTTGCTGTCGAAAAGTCCGGTCATATGTACGTGGCATAAGAGAGACAATAAGTGGTTGAGTGTGGTAGCACCTTCTTTAGCTAGGTGTCAGTGGTTTCTGGTGCATGGACCAGACTGAGATTTGAACCAGGGTGGTGGAATTTTGTCAGGCAGGTTGTGAGCTCCAGATTGGGGGGCTTGAGTGGATATGATGCCCAATTCAGTAAGAGACCCTTCTCTAAAGATGTACTGGTGAATGATGCTCCATTGCATTCCACAATTAGTTTGGTGGGGTGTTTCCTTTTATATGTTATGTTGTTGTTATAGAGTCTTTTGCTAACCGTATGTAGCTGCCTGCATAGTTCCAGGGTGTATTTGGAGAAGTCAGCATAAATTTGAATGTTTGCATAGGGATCAGGGAGTTTCCCTAATGAGCGTGACTTTCGCAGTATTTGCTCTTTGGTAGAGAAGAAGTGCCCACTCATGAGCACATCTCTGGGAACTTCATTAGGCAGGAAAGAGGGATTAGGTATACAGTGTATACACTCTAATGTGACCTCCAAAGGAGTTATTTCTGTCACCAGTGAACGAAAGAGCTCTTTGGCATATTGTGTGAGGTCTTGGTCAGGCACATTTTTAGGCACCCCCCTTAATTTTAGGTTGTTTCACCTTAAGTGATCTTCTAGGTTGGAGACTTTTGCGCATCCAGTGCCTTTCTTCTTCGCCTTCCTCATTTGTGTCAATTATAAAATTAACTGTAGTGGTAATGTCTGTAATTGCATGTTCTACCTGGTTAACTCTGTCGACCATCAAGGCCAGCTCTTTTGAGAATTTATAGGTGATGTTAGTAAACTCAGCATGAAGGAGCCGTGTAAGGAGAGAAGCATCTTTCAATTGTGTGTCCAGTACAGGCTGATTGGAGGTGGGGATGCTGGCTATGGGGGATTGGAGCTCTGTGTGCTCTATGACTGGGGATATCTCATGACTCACCCCTGTGTCTGCAGCTGCTGTGTCCAGTCTCATCCTGGCTTTGGCTGGGCTTGAGCAGGGAGGGCTGTGGTGAGGAGAAGAGCTTCTGGGATTGGATCTCCTAGCACTTCCATCAGCATCTGGCAGCATCTGGCAGGTGATGGAAGCAGGTGATGTCGAGAAGCTGTGCGGAGCTCGGGTATGTGCGAGCAGTGCTCTGCGTCTCTGTCAGATGCTGGTGTCTCTGTCAGGGCTCCAGAGCCCGGATCTCCGGCAGCCAACCGCCATATGTGCTAGCCATGCCCCCTCAAAAGCCAAAATTTTAAGGTTGGATGAAAGGTTTAGTGCAGTAGGAAACTTTTTTTAGTTTAATAATATATATAGGCAAACAGAGAGATTTGGCTCTAAAAAGAGGGACAGTTCCTCTGAATGCGGGAGTCGTGTCTTAAAAAAAAAAATATATATATATATAGTACATACATGCATACATACATACACACACATACACATTTATGGGACTATCTGCACATGGATGCATGGACCACAAGTGCATCCTGTGTGGGCAAAGATGACCTCTTGCATAGTTGTAAGGATAGGCTCTCCTATGTGAATGAGGCCTAAATAAACTCCTGTCACAGGGGTTATACTTTTTCCCGCTATTGTCAGTCAAACTTAGTGATGGAGAGCAGGGGCGGGGCCAGCCTCACTGTTTTTGTCAATAGACATAGGCAGCAGGGCTCAGGTTCAAGCTCCCGGGTGTGCCATAATAGCAAGTGGCTTTCTATGGTGGCACTATGAGAAGTGGAGGAGCAAGGAGTGCTGGTGGGGGACCCGAGAAGATGAGAGGCTTAGGGTTGCTTTGTGCAATTCCATTATACAGGGCAGTTAAGTACAAACCATATTGTTATTTAAAATAAAATTTAAACGTAAGACTTTACAATCACTTTAAAGTATGTATTCATATTTTATTGGCTGAAAATAATTGTCACATTTTTGTAAATGAAGATCTATGATATGTCTTTGCAGGTTAGCCTTGGGAATTGTGCCTACTGACTTACACAAAATATTACCCTTTAAGAATAACTACATATCCTTTATAACAGGCATCACTAATTGGCGGACAGTGGTGCAGACCCGGGCTGAATTCCGGTCCTATTTGGGCCGCGGCTCCCCCACCCAGCAGCCTGAGTGTCCTCTCCCAATGATAACTCCTCCCCCTGCCATCGCCGCCGGCAGGCAGAAGGCACAGCATGCCAGGACCACTGGCGAGGATGAGCGCACGACCGCCTAACCTCCAAGCCGGTTACTTACTGCCAAGAAACAGTGTGGTCCCAGCAACCAATAACCCACCCGGAAACAGTTAAATCTAGGCAGCCTAACCTCTGTTCAGACACATCCCCCCCCCCCCCGCCCTGCCCACTGACCACGGTGCAAAGTAGAATTAGAAAAATTTTAGATGGGCTATGTGAAAGTAACTGGGAAACAAGAAAGAGGGGCTGTCAAGGGGACTGGAATACAAGAAAGGGAGGGGCTGTGAAGGGCACTGATATAAATGAAAGGGGGAGCTGTGAAGGGAACTGGTAAACAAGAAAGGAGAGGGCTGTGAAGGGAACTGGTATACAAGAAAGGAGGGGGGTGTAAAGGGCACTGGTATTAAAGAAAGGGGAACTGTGAAGAGAAATTAGGAGGAAACACATACACAATATTGGTATAATGTTCAACGCTAAACCATTGATGAAAAAGATTAAAGTTTAAAACTGAAATGAAAAGGCATGCATCTACATGCTGATACATGAAGGAGCAACCATGTGAATGATGAGAGGATTGAAAGTTCTGGGGGATGAACCCCTAAAAATTAGTCTCTAAAAAAGTCTAAAAAAATAGAGGCTATAAAGGGAGCAAGGCTGCTCCAGACGAGTGCTAGGGAACCCGATCACTGTGAACAAAAGGAAAGCAAAAGGAGGAGAGCCAAGCCAATCCTTTAAACAGCTTACTAATTTATATTTATTATTATAAATATAAAACAACACGAAAATCTTGTGTGAACAATGTTGGAGCACTTGCAGAGTGCTAGAGCGAGTAGGAGATTCCACGTGCAGTGTCACAGGAGCACAGGAAGTCCGCCAAAAAGTCTCCATTGAGCAATTCACGAGCGCCGTGTGTTAGCCACAGCTGGAGCCTCGATAAGCCACGTCTGTGTGTCTCTGGGTGGGAGTGGTCCAGGGCTGTCAAACTGGGGAGTCACCCACACGGTGTCTGGTTAATCAGAATGTGCTTCAAAGGCATGGCCTCGCCTTCTTCCGCCGCTCTCTCCCTCAATAGAGACTTTCCAGCGGTCTTCCACCCTCTCCAGCACTCTGCAAGTGCTCCAACATTTTCCATGCAAGTTTTTAGTGCTGTTTTAAACTTATATACTAAATAAATTCCTAAGCTGTTTAAAGAATTGGCTTGGAACTGTGAAGGGAACTGGTATACAAGAAAGGAGGGGGCTGTGAAGGGCACTGGTATACAAGAAAACTGGGCTGAGGGGGTAGCTGTGAAGGGGGTGCTGTAATGTAAAGGGGGTTTGCATTATAAACGTGGGTTCTGTGATGTAAAGGGGGGTATATTGTAAAGGGCAGTGATGTGATGTAAAGAGGGCGCTGTGTTGTAAAGAGGGCACTGTAATGTAAAGGGAGGGGCTGTGATGTAAAGGGGGGCTGTAATGTAAAGTGGAGGCTGTATTGTAAAGGGGCACCATGGTATAAAGGAAAGACTGTGATGAGAAAAGGGCTGTGGTATAAAGGGGGGGGGGGCTGTGATGTAAAGGGCAATGTGCAGGTGGGGAAGGGTTGTGATATGAAAGATCTGGGTGCCACCACAAATAGGAGACTCAGACCCATGATGGAACAAAACGTTACTGACCGGACCTCTGTGAATTTTAATTCCATACCCTTGATTTATAATGTCCTTATAGAAATGACTACAAATCAGTTATCAGTAAAGCCCCGTACACACGAGAGGACTTATGTACGACAGACTTCCAAAGGAGTTCCGCCGGAGTTCCGCCGGAGTTCTGACAGACTTTTCGGCCGAACGGACTTGGCCACACACGATCACACTAAACTCCGACGGATTCGAACGTGATGACGTACGACCCGACTCGAATAAGGAAGTTCATAGCCAGTAGCCAATAGCTGCCCTAGCGTCGGTTTTAGTCCGTCGGAGTAGCATACACACGAGCGGATTTTTCGAAGGGGACCGGGTCCGGCGGAGTTCCGTCGGGAAAATTTGAAGCATGCTTCATTTCTAAAGTCCGTCAGACTTTTGCGAAGCTAAAGTCCGTTGCAGCCCACACACGATCGGATAGTCTGACGGACTCGGTCTGACGGACTTTGGATGTTGAAAAGTCCGCTCGTGTGTACGGGGCTTAACATACCTTTTTTTCCTATAATTCTTGAATTGTACTTTCTTGCTACTTACTTATTATTATTTGCTACTTTGTCTAACTTATTCTTTTTCTCATTACCCCACTATTAGCCCCCAATTTCTGTCTGCAGTTATCCTTGTCCAAAAGGATTCAGAAGAGCCAATCGTCAAGGACAAAAAATCTGTTGTTTTGACTGCGTTCCATGTTCTGAAGGAGAAATCCTCAATCCTAATGGTACTATACAAATCCAACTAGATTCATCTGATAACGATGATGGTTACAGTTTTTTAAGAAGTTATATATTATATGTATTTTTTAGTTACTTACTCTGCCTTGAATTGCATCTCCTGATTAGCCTACTATATGGTAAAATATCAACAGTTTTCTTATGTTTATTCCATAGATGCTACTGAATGTCTTAAGTGTCCAGAAGATCAATGGCCAAATCCATCCAAAGAGAAATGTGTTCCAAAATCCATCCAGTTTCTGGCTTATGATGAGATACTGGGATCTTCTCTGGCCTCTATCTCAATTATATTTTGCCTTCTCACCTTTTCTGTACTTTGCCTATTTCTTGTTAAGCACAAAACACCCATTGTTAAGGCCAACAATCGGGAGCTCAGCTATCTCCTTCTTGTTTCCCTTATGTTTTGCTTCTTATGCTCATTGGTATTCATTGGGCGTCCCAGCATGGTGACCTGCATGCTACGTCAAGTAGTCTTTGGCATTATTTTCTCAATTTGTCTTTCCATAATACTAGCAAAGACTGTCACTGTCATCATGGCGTTCAGAGCAACAAATCCAGCAGATGCTAAAATAAGAAAGCTTGTGAGACGAAGGATTCCAATATACATTATTCCTTTTTGTTCTTTGATCCAGATTCTAATTTGCTTAATATGGCTAACTAGTTCTGCTCCCTTCGAAGAATTCAATAAGATGGTAGAGATTGGAACAATTGTTATTGAATGCAACGAAGGATCTAAAGTATTGTTTTCATGCGTTTTGGGATATATGGGACTCTTAGCTTCCATTAGTCTCATTGTTGCATTTTTGGCCAGGAATCTCCCTGACACTTTTAATGAAACCAAATTCATCACATTTAGTATGTTAGTGTTCGCTAGTGTTTGGATTACATTTATCCCCGCTTATCTTAGCACTAAAGGAAAATACATGGTGACAGTGGAAATATTTGCTATAATTTCTTCCTCTGCAGGGATGCTTGTCTGTATCTTCTTTCCTAAATGTTACATTATTTTATTGCAACCAGAAATGAATGATAAAAGATATATAACCGGGAGTAGAAAAAGATGATGACTTTTCTTGAGATTACCAGCCTCAAGAGCGAACAAAGGGACCAGAATTTAAAAACTGAAGGTTTACTATGATATAGGGTACAGCTAGAGTGGTTAATAGTGTCCAAGCAGTGCTCTGAATTTTGTATTTTTGTCTTAAGTTTCTCCTGAAAAACAACAGTGATCTTCCTCTGCCTTACATCTCCTAGCTGTACAGCTGCAGTGTGAGATTATCTAAGAAACCACCTCTCTCACTAATAGTCTCATGAGATTTGCAGTCTAGATTGGTTGATATCAGTACTGCAGTGCTTACTTTTGCTGCAGATAAGCTGTATCAGGGTGCCTTCAGTGCAAGAACTTCCATGCTTCTGCTTCTTCCATTCTGTGGATCTTTGCTTTCCATACCTCTTCTGCTTCTTGGATAATGCCCTACTAGTCATTAGAGGGGCATCTCTGACATGAGGAAGCAAAGTTCTGCCTCTATTAAAAAGGTCACATCCAGAAAGATAGTAAATAGAAAATGAATGGCTGCATATAGAAAAACTTGCCGCTTGCTGTTTTTTGTAGGCACAATTTCCACTGTTAAAGTCCTCTTTAAGTGCTGCTAGATATGCCTCTAATGTGAACTGTAGTAGCCATTTTGGGGAATACAATGTTTTCATTGGATGCTAATTTTCCATGGAATTATGTATATATGATATAGAAATTGGCAGGCCAACCCAAAGGAACAGGGATGAAAAAACATTGAACAGTCAACAATGAACATTTGTATTACATGTATTATTTAGACATGGCCCAGTTTATGTTGGTGGTGAATAATCTTTTCAAGTTCTGAACACAGGGACCTGATTTATTACAACAGGAGCAATTGCATTTTTACTGTACTTACTATACTATACTATACTTACCTTAGAGCAGTGTTTTTCAACCCCAGTCCTCAAAGGTGCCCCAACAGGTCATGTTTTCAGGATTTCCCTCAGATGAAATGGCCGTGGTAATTACTTAGGCAGCGAAACTGATCAAATCGCAAAATAATGGAAATCCTGAAAACATGACCTGTTGGGGTGTCTTGAGGACTGGAGTTGAGAAACACTCTCTTAGAGTACAGTTATCTTCCCAAGCCCTATCTGTCCCCACTTCTGAAAGATCTCCATTGGAACCATGTCTTGTGGTCTGATGAGACCGACATATATTTATTTGGTTCAGATGGTGTCAAGCGTGTGTGGCAGAAACCAGGTGAGGAGTAAAAAGACAAGTGTGTCATGCCTACAGTCAAGCATGGTGGTGGGAGTGTCATGGTCTGGGGCTGCATGAGTTCTGCCAACACTGGGGAGCTACAATTCATTGAGGGAACATGGTCCCCACAGAGCATGATCCCCTCCCTTCAGAGATTGGCCACAGAGCAGTATTCCAACATGATAAAGACCACAAACACAACTCCAAGATGACCACTGCCTTGCTAAAGAAGCTGAGGGTAAAGGTGTTGGATTGACCAAGCATGTCTCCAGACCTAAACCCTATTGAGCATCTGTGGGGCATCCTCAAACGCAAAGTGTAGGAGCGCAAGGTCTCTAACATCAACCAGCTCCGTGATGTCATCATGGAGGAGTGGAAGAGGACAACAGTGGCAACCTGTGAAGCTCTGGTGAACTCCATGACCAAGAGATTTAAGGTAGTACTGGAAAATAATGGTGGCCACACAAAATATTGACACTTTGAGCGCAATTTGGACATTTTCACTTAGGGGTGTACACACTTTTGTTGTCAGCGGTTTAGACATTAATGGCTGTGTGTTGCGTTATTTTGAGGGGATATCAAATGTACACTGTTATACAAGCTGTACACTCACTACTTTACACTGTAGCATAATTTCTTTAGTGTTGTCACATGAAAAGATATAATAAAATATTTACAAAAATAATTATTTCTATATTTGTGCACTGACAAGGCTTTCGCAGATAGAAAGAACTTAAAGTGGAGTTCCACCCAAAAGTGGAACGTCTGCTCATTTGTTTCCTCTCCCCCTCCGGTGGCACCTTTCGGGGGGGGGGGGGGGGGGATACTTCCGGGACTCCAGGCCGAAGGCAGTGACATCACCTAGTAGGCTAGTAGGAGAGAGGAGGCCTCGCATATGCGCAGATATGCAATTTTTTACATAGTTACATGGGTCCAGCTTGAACCAGTATAATTATGTATATACCATACTTATGGGATCCCTATAGATGCTAGTAAACTCTGCTACTCCAATGGTCTCCACTATATGTGAGTCCTGTACCAGCAGCTGTCCTGCTGCATTCTGAACACAGGAGATCAGACGCACGGCTGCCATTCATAGAATGCTTTGTATTTTCACAGTGAATGCAAAGTGTTCTCTGATTGAATGTGGGGCAGTCACGTCACCTTAACGTAATTTAATTTAATCACTTACGGACCGCCCGATAACCCTGATAGCGGTCCGCTTTCAGATTAAAGTGGTCTCTGCGGTGAAATCGATGCAAGATCACCTTTATCGGTGACAGGAGAGGGGTCACCCTCCCGCCATGCTCTGATGCCCTCCGCCGCTTACCGCAGCCATCAGTAGTGGCGGATGCATTTGTGTCTGCTCCCTGGCTTGGTATGGAGAAGAGTGAGGGGAAGATGGCCCATCTCCACCCATCTCCATGTCATTACAGGATATCTTCAACTCAAAACGTGTAACCTGTAGAATTTTTTAAGTCGCCTATGGAGACTTTTAAGGATAAAAGTTTGTCGCAATTCCACGAGTGGGCGCAATTTTGAAGCATGACATGACATGGAGACATGTTTGGTATCAATTTACTAGGCATAACATTATCTTTCACAATATAACAAAATTGGGCTAACTTTACTGTTGTCTTATTTTTTAATTAAAAAAAGTGTATTTTTTCTAAAAAAAAAGTGCGCTTGTAAGACCGCTGTACAAATACGGTTTGACAGAAAGTATTGCAGCAGCCGCCAGTTTATTCTCCAGGGTGTTAGAAAACAAAAAGTTATAATGTTTGGGGGTAATTTTTCTAGCAAAAACATAAAATTTTACTTGTAAACACCAAATCTCAGAAAGAGGCTTGGTCCTTAAGTCGTTAATTTAACCACTTGACCACTGGGCACTTAAACACCCTTAATAATCAGACCAATTTTCAGCTTTCGGTGCTCTCACATTTTGAATGACAATTACTCAGTCATGAAACACTGTACCCATATAAAATTTTTGTCCTTTTTTTCACACAAATAGAGCTTTCTTTTGGTGGTATTTAATGACCTCTCAGTTTTTTATTTTTTGTGCTATAAAAGAAAAAAGACCGAAAATTCTGTAAAAAAATGATTTTTTATTTGTTTCTGTTATAAAATTTAGCAGATTAGTAATTTTTTCTTCATAAATTTTGGCCAAAATTTATACTACTACATATCTTTGGTAAAAATAAGTACAAATTGGTGGATATTATTTGGTCTTTGTGAAAGTTATAGAGTCCACAAGCTATGGTGCCAATATCTGAAAATTGATCACACCCGAAGGACTGATGGCCTATTTCAATTCTTGAGACCCTAACATGAGACCCTAACATGCCAGAAAAGTACAAATACCCCCAAATGACCTCTTTTTGGAAAGAAGACATTCCAAGGTATTTAATAAGAGGCATGATTAGTTTTTTGAAGTTGTCATTTTTTTCCCACAATTCTTTGCAAAATCAAGATTTTTTTTCCTTTTTTTTCCACAAAATTGTCATATTATCAGGTTATTTCTCACACACAGCATATGCATACCACAAATTACACCCCAAAACACATTCTGCTATTACTCCCGAGTACGGCGATACCACATGTGTGAGACTTTTACACAGCGTGGCCACATACAGAGGCCCAAAATGCAGGGATTCAAGTGTTCTGGAGCACCCAGGACAATTCTGACATTTCTCTCGTCGTTGCAAATTTTTATCTCACACGGTATTTGCGCAGCAATTTTTTGAACGTGTTTTTTTGGGGGAAAAAACTGTTTTGTGCTTAAAAAAAAACAAAAAAAAAACAATAAAGTTAGCCCAATTTTTGCATAATGTGAAAGATGAAGTTATGCTGAGTAAATAGATATCGAACATGTCACTATTCAAAATTGCACATGCCCGTGCAATGGCGCCAAACGTCGCTACTTAAAAATCCCCATAGGCGACGCTTTAAAAATTTTTTTACTGGTTACATGTTTTGAGTTACAGAGGAGGTCTAGGGCTAGAATTATTGCTCTCGCTCTAACGTTCGCAGCGATACCTCACATGTGTGGTTTGAACACCGTTTTCGTATGTGGGCGGGGCTTACGTATGCGTTTGCTTCTGCATGTGAGCACATGGGGACAGGGGTGCTTTAAAAAAAAAAAATTTTTTTATTGTTCATTTTACTTTATTTATTTTAGTTTGACTTTTTTTTCCCCAAAAATAAATGTTTGATCACTTTTATTCCTATTACAAGGAATGTAAACATCCCTTGTAATAGGAATATGGGATGACATGTCCTCTTTACAGTGAAATCTGGGGGTCAATATGACCCCACATCTCACCTCTAGGCTGGGAAGCCTGAAATAAAAAATAAAAAAAAGATTCTGGCTTTGATCGTATTGGCGAGTTGGTAGAAGCACCGGAGGGCGGTGAGGGGTGGGGGGGCGTCTATGGCTGGGTATTGCAGGGTATCACCGAGTATGGCTGGGTATCTCCGAGTATGGCTGGGTATTGCAGGGTATCTCCAAGTATGGCGGGTATGGGGGGTATTGCAGAGTACTGGGGGGTATTGCAGAGTATTTGGGGGTACTGCAGAGTAATGGCAGGGTACTGCAGAGTAATGGCAGGGTATTGCAGAGTAATGGGGGGTACTGCAGAGTAATGGCAGGGTATTGGAGAGTAATGTCAGGTACTGCAGAGTAATGGCTGGTATTGCAGAGTATTTGCAGGGTATTGCAGAGTATTTGCAGGGAAATGAGGGGTTAAATTCGGTGAGCAGCGATGTGGGCACTGCAGATGCAGCCCACAGCGCTGCTAACACCGATCTCTTTCCCCTCCGCTGTACCAATCGGTACAGAGAGGGGGAGGGAGGAACCAGCGTCATAACACAACGCCGGTTTGTTTACAAGTGATCACGCCGTCATTTGACGGAGCGATCACGTGGTAAACGGCCGCGACGAGCGGCTGTTTACCATGATCCGTGATGCGATGGGTCCACTGGACCCGGCGGTCAAGGATGATCTCGTGTGCGCGCCCCAGGGGGCGTGCAAGAGCAGAATTCTGGGAGGCCGTTAATTAACGGCCTCTCAGAGTTAAACAACCGCCCTGAAGCCGTTAATCGGCAATGGGCGGTTGTTAAGTGGTTAATGTCGTTTTCATTTAATATAATGTCATTTCCATTCAATGCAATTATTCATTTTCAGTATTTTTTAATCTGCAGTTTCATTAAAGTAATTCCTGGAGATCCTGTCATAGTTATTCAGGAACTTCCTGTTATAAGGTCTCCTAGGCCTGCAAGAAATCAACAGCAGTTAGATGCAACAAAAAATGAAAAAAATATGAAATAAGTATTTTATTTTAAAAGATTGCAGTCATTAACACAGCCCTTTACCAAACAAAATGTTATTCAGATAAGATTTACATCTACCTTAACCTGGAAGCAAGGCTGTACAGTGAATATTGACACTGGAAAAGAACACACTGCCACAAAGGGCTTGGAGAGTGCTGCTCAACCCACACGAATGAAAAAAATGGAATAAGTTCCCCCACAATCGGGGTTTTTAGGCAGCAAAAAACAATAATAAATGCATATTAGGGTAACATGAAAAATATTTTAATATTTATTACCATGAGAAAATAGCAACATGGCACAGGGGTAAAAACATGAGCTCCACCTGAACAGTTAAAAAAGACTCCTGTATAAAGAGTACAATAATAACAATGGATGTGTAAAAGCAGACACAACTATAATTGACACTGTACAATATAACAACAGTAGAAGTATAGTCCTAACGCGTTTCAACCCACTTAAGGGGTCTTCTTCAGAGAAATGGTCTGTTATAAAACAAAGATGCAGTAAATAAATACATCAAATGTTAATTATACTGGGAATACCTAATATTTTAGTATAATTTACCCAATAATGCACGTCCAAGGAAAAAATAAATTAAAGTGCTTTTAGTGGAGTTCCCCCTCTGGGTGGTGCCTCGATATCCCTTCACATATCAAGAATGTTACCAAGTCCATGGATGTCACCAAATGCCAAGAGGGAAAGGTCAAAGGTCCAGAGGCGGGGCTCACGAGAGGTCACACAGATACCTCACCACCCATGGGCATAGGGAGTGGGTGTGGACAATATGGTGAGTCACACCTATGATAGAATACCAATATATAGATAAAATTAGGGACATATACTTAACATATGAACACAGGGTGTATATACGGCATGAAACTATTGTCATACCAATAATCTATGTATATAGAGGATAACCACACCTAGATGTTTAAGTATATCTGTATGATGATTTGAGAAGGAAGAAAAGGAAAAAGGAAAACGACGCTCACAGACTCCGGTTTTTGATAAAAAAAAAAAAAAGGGGGTGGGGGCCCACAAACTGTGCACTTAAAAAGAAAAAGGAAAAGGTGAAAAACCAATTAAAAAATAGATGAATAAATAAATAAATCAGTGAGAGAAAAAAACAGCAAAAATGGGTGAGAAAAGGAACACTGAGTAGGAAAAGTGCCAGTGAGGAGGTGACTAATATGTATGAAGTAACAAAACTGTATATATGCTAAAGTGAATGAATGTGAGAGCTGTACAAGTAATGTGAAAGACAAATGGTGACGGGGTGCCTAAGAAGAACCAGGTGTGTGTTAGTAAACGTGATGCTGACTTATGCGTAAAAAATTATATAAGAAGAAAGAAAGTACTGGAAAGGTGAAAGGCTGAAACAAACAACAACAAAAACCAAAGTGGACATGCTAACCTAATTAGGTGAACAAACTCCATAATAAAAATCAAGGCTATTACCTGAATGAATAAGATTGGTAAAAGGGTTCCCAAATGGGGAAGGGGGGACTGTGACCAAGAACCTAGCCCGGGAAAGGTAACAGACGCAGTCGCTGACTCAATTATATGGAGTCACCCAATCTATAATGTGATAAATAAATCAAAATATTATTCTACAGGATTTTCGAAATACATAAATATAGTGAATGAATAAATGCAGATAAAGAAGGAAAATAGCCAAGCATACCGTCCGAGAGCTAGGGGTTCCTGAGTCCTTCCTCATGTGATAATAGACAATGAGTGTTCACTTCCTATAAGGAGGGATATTTATATTGAACCCTGGGATTCCTCACAGGTGTCATCCACCTGTCTAATGGCCGGTACTTGCCTCATTCCGCATGGCCGCCTTATCAGGCAAGCCGCGCGTGGCCGCCTTATCAGGCAAGCCGCGCGTGGCCGCCCCGGCAGCCCCGAAATGACGTCACTTCCGTCGCAACTGCGTGACATCAGTACGTCACGCGCATCCGCTAAGGTGCGGGTGCGCGTGAGGTCCGCGTCTGGAAGTGTCCAAGGATGCTGCTGGCAAGGGAATAGGTGTGCCCCATGACTGGTCGGTACGAGACCGCCCATATAACAAAGGGAGACACATGGAGGGGCTCATGTAAATAATCAAAGCCCCTCCTACCCTTGCCGGGGAGTCACGACAAAGCACCTACCTCCCCCAAAGCAACCGGCGACCGGACTATGATAGTGGGGAGTGGCATTCCCCCAAGGGGGAAAGAACATGTGGTGCCAATGCTGCGGCACACCGCATCAGTCCACACCCCCACCGCGCCTGAAAAAGGTTGAATAGGACGGGGAGTGTGGGAGTGAGAGGGATGGGGGGGAAAAAAAGAGGGGCATAGGGGGAGGACATAGACGGTAAGTCAAAGCATAACACCACATTAATGCACATTTGTTTCACCGGTCATATTATGTAATTTCAAATTGATTCACATATATGTCATGCATTTATTGGCATGCAGATGCATGCATTACCTAGAGCGCAACCACAATGAATATGCAACCACAATGAATCTGTAACAGCAAAGTAAATGATATTTATAGAAAATTAGCCATATAAGGTGCAATGTCTAAAAATTGGCCATATAGGGTGCAATATCTAGGACCCAAATATGATAACAATGGCTGAAGTGTTTCTAATAATTTAAAGAGACATGGCCAGGAAGTATCACTAAGGAAATACTTAAAAAGTAGGAGGAAAAAAGGAACCAAATGGGAAAGGGCTCAACAGGTGGTCTCTACTGTGTCCTTCCAGAGTTAAACCCCTTTAAAAAAGGAGCGAAGGAGACCGACTCGTTGAGTCCTGGGAAAGAGGTGGCATTCAATTCATGTATCCACCTCTGTTCGTGTTGAAGTAGAGTCTTATTCCAGTCACCCCCCCAAACTGGTATATGTTTTCGATCCAGGGCGGTGAATGTAATCTTGGGCATTCTGTAGTTGTGTACTGTTACAGCATGTCGTCCTATTGGCAAATAATTGCCAATTTCCATGCTGTAGACATGTTTGGACATTCGACGATGGAATTCTTGTTTGGTTTTACCAACGTAGTATGCCCCACATTCACACTCCATGAGATATACCACACCCCGTGTTTGGCAATTTACAAAATGGATAGGTCGAAAAGTAACCCCGTTCGGTAAACAAAACATCTTATCACGTCTGATGTATTTGCAGCAAGAGCAGTGATTGCAAGGAAAAGAAAAGACGACCGAACAGTGTTTAGATCTTTTAGTTTCATTTTTATATTCACTCTGAACCAACCTACCATATAATGAAGAGGCCCTTTTATAAGAAATGGGAGGGCATGCAGGAACAAGGCATCTAATTTTAGGGTCATCCTTTAAGATAGGCCAGTGTTTCTGAATAATGTTACGAATAATATTATGTTGTTTAGAGAAACGCATAGTGATCCTGGGTGGATCCAAGCTAGGGTCGCCATGCTCCTTTTTAGCAAACAGGATATCCCGGCGAGGCAATACCACCACTTTGTTATAAGCCCTACGCAGACATCAACGGCTATAACCTCGTGCAAGGAATCTAGTCTGTAACTTATAAGCCTCTTCTCTGAAAAGGCTATCATTTGAACAATTCCTATGGAGACGCAAGTATTGACCATAAGGTATGGACCGCTTTAAGGGAATGGGGTGAAAACTATCCGCGTGCAATACCGTGTTGCCCGCAGTGCTCTTATGGTACAACGAGGTAAAAATTAGGTTCTCTGGGGTACGGCCTATCACAACGTCCAAAAACGTAATGCTCTGAATATCATATGTCATAGTAAACTTCAAATTGTACTTGTTTATATTAATACGGGATTTGAATTCCAATAAAGATGCCTCTGATCCCTCCCAGATGATGAGGACATCGTCGATGTACCGCCGCCACATAGAGATGTGACGCGTGTACCCGACGAGATCCCCACCACCCAGGAGGGACTTCTCCCACTCCCCCAGGTACAGATTGGCGTAGGCCGGAGCACAACAAGTGCCCATGGCCACGCCCTGCACCTGGAGGTAGTGGGAGTTATTGAATAGAAAAAAATTATGATGTAAAATATAATTCAATCCATCCACTATGAATTCGTTCACTTCATGTTTGTATCTCTCACTTTGTTGGAGGGATCGAGCTATAGAGCGCCTCCACATCGATAGCCACCAAGATTGAGTTTTCTGTCAAGGTACAATTTTCAATTATCTGTAATAAATGTGTAGTATCCTTCACATAGGAAGGCATACATGTAACAAATGGTTGTAGTAGTGAGTCAATGACTTTGCTGAGATTCTCAGCTATTCCTCCTTTCCCTGAAACAATCGGTTCGGCCTGGGGGTCGGGATCGGCACTTATGGATCTTCGGTAAACTATAAAAAGGTGGCTGCCCTTGGGTATTTAGTTCTAATAAAGGCGTACTGGTCCTTTGTGATACCGCCATTAACAAAGGCTGTATCTATTAGAGCATAGAATTTATTATAAAAAGTCTGTATTAGTTTACTCGGGATGGTCTTGTACCACTCCTTGTTGTCTAGTATGTCTTGACACATACGTACGTAGTCCATATTATCCATAAGGACCACGTTGCCCCCCTTATCGGAGGGTTTTATTGTGATGTTAACATTTTTCATTAACATGTCAAGAGCTTTGGTTTCATCGACACTCAAATTGTCAGGATGGAACTTCCTACATGACAACTTACGAATGTCCCTCGAGATTTGTTTTACAAATATTTCAATATTTGAATTAAGACTCAAGGGTGGAAATTTACCAGAGGGTTTTTTAAAAGCAGATGGAGGAGTGCATGTGGATTTATTTGCATTGTCCAGTAGCATCTCCAAATCTATCTGATCTATCAGATCCAAAGTGTTGTTTTCTTCGTATAAGAGTGTCAAATCCCGCAAGGCCTTGAATTCTCTCATACTAAACTTAGACCAGTCGGTGGCATCGATATCAGTGGTATTATTTGCATGCAGGCTCTTTAATAAGAGCCTGCGTGCAAAAAGTTGTATGTCTGTGATAGCCCCAAAGGCATCAAAATTTTCCTGTGGGCAGAATGTTAGGCCGCGCGCCAGAACCTTAGTTTCGGCCGGGGACAAAGCGTGGGACGAAAGGTTAATTACACTGAGGGATTCACTTGAATCCGTGTAACAAATGCGTCCATATTTCCTACTCCCCTGTTCGATCGGGGTGAGGAAAGTCCCCGCCTCGAGTTTAAAGAATTCTGACATGTTTCCAAACGAGGTGCTGCAGTTTCCCTTTCTGTCTCAGTACGTATCCCATTCCCAGGGGTGGCACAAGCCATCCCATCAGAGTGCATGTTTGAAAGGTGATCCGGTATGGTCACACCATGTGGATCTACTTGCAAATCCTTATGGTTGTCGGGTCTCTCTGCTATGTCGCTATCAGTGATACGTTTCTTAGTATTACCCTCTGGGGAGTCCATGCTAGTGCGATTTCTTTTGAACTTCCCCCACAATTTCTGCGCTTGGGTGGATTTTACATTAGAATTAGGCGTGGCCTTAGATTTGGTTATATTTTTAGTAGTGGAATACTGTTTCCCATTGATGTTCTTCTGGGATTGTGTATTAGTATTCCATTTATATGCACGCCCTTCTGAGAAGGCAAATTTGTCCCTCCAATATTTCGACTCCTTTTTGCGCAAAATGTTCTTATTGTGGATTGATAGATCGTCACGGAGTTTAGTCTGGGATTCCACAAATAGAGTATGCAGCGCAAAAGGTTGTAGAGCCGTTTCTAAAGTGTGAATTTCTTTATCTAAGAGTACAATTTGCCTATTATATTCCTTGGTAAGGATAACCATCATTTGCTGGGAGCAAACATTCAAGTTTTCCTCCCATTCCATTTTACATTCATTACTAATCGATTCTATATTGGGAAAAATTTGAACCCGAAGGCCTAAAGGATTTCATTACTGTACCTATCAAATGATTTTATATGCCAGAATAATGCTGATTTCTTCTCGAGTACTCTCATTAATTTAGAAGTCAGAGTAGTAATTTCTGTGTCTATTCGATCACTCCGTTTCCTAACCTAGCATCAAAGCATCCCAGTCATTGCCCTGAAACATATTCATTGTGAGCATATTACATAAAAGTATACAAGAAAAACACAGTTCCTCAGTAAGACTTATACTAGGCCGAGCTCATGTTTAAACCCTCCTGTGTTCAGAGACGGGGGAAAAAAGGGAAGGAGAAAAAAGGGGGGGGGGGGGGAAGAAGGAAGAAGGGTGTTTACCCACCCAATATTAATGACACTGGGAAAGAACACACTGCCACAAAGGGCTTGGAGGGTGCTCCTCACCCCACACGAATAAAAAAATGGAACAAGTTCCCCCACAATCAGGGTTTTTAGGCAGCAAAAAACAATAATAATTGCATATCAGGGTAACATGAAAAATATTTTAATATTTATTACCATGAGAAAATAGCAACATGGCACAGGGGTAAAAACATGAGCTCCACCTGAACAGTTAAAAAAGACTCCTGTATAAAGAGTACAATAATAACAATGGATGTGTAAAAGCAGACACAACTATAATTGACAATGTACAATATAACAGTAGAAGTATAGTCCTAACGCGTTTCAACCCACTCAGGGGGTCTTCTTCAGAGAAATGGTCTGTTATAAAACAAAGATGCAGTAAATAAATACATCAAATGTTAATTATACTGGGAATACCTAATATTTTAGTATAATTTACCCAATAATGCACGTCCAAGGAAAAAATAAATTAAAGTGCTTTTAGTGGAGTTCCCCCTCGGGGTGGTGCCTCGATATCCCTTAACATATCAAGAATGTTACCAAGTCCAAGGATGTCACCAAATGCCAAGAGGGAAAGGTCAAAGGTCCAGAGGCGTGGCTCACAAGAGGTCACACAGATACCTCACCACCCATGGGCATAGGGAGTGGGTGCGGACATTGGCAGCCGGACAATATGGTGAGTCACACCTATGATAGAATCCCAATATATAGATAAAATTAGGGACATATACTTAACATATGAACACAGGGTGTATATACGGCATGAAACTATTGTCATACCTATAATCTATGTATATAGAGGATAACCACACCTAGATGTTTAAGTATATCTGTATGATGATTTGAGAAGGAAGAAAAGGAAAAAGGAAAACGACGCTCACAGACTCCGGTTTTTCATAAAAAATAAAGGGGGGGGGGGGCCCACAATCTGTGCACTTAAAAAAGAAAAAAGAAAAAGGAAAAGGTGAAAAACCAATTAAAAAATAGATGAATAAATAAATAAATCAGTGAGAGAAAAAAACTGCAAAAATGGGTGAGAAAAGGAACACTGAGTAGGAAAAGTGCCAGTGAGGAGCTGACTAATATGTATGAAGCAACAAAACTGTATATATGCTAAAGTGAATGAATGTGAGAGCTGTACAAGTAATGTGAAAGACAAATGGTGACGGGGTGCCTAAGAAGAACCAGGTGTGTGTTAGTAAACGTGATGCTGACTTAGGCGTAAAAAATTATATAAGAAGAAAGAAAGTACTGGAAAGGTGAAAGGCTGAAACAAACAACAACAAAAACCAAAGTGGACATGCTAACCTAATTAGGTGAACAAACTCCATAATAAAAATCAAGGCTATTACCTGAATGAATAAGATTGGTGAAAGGGTTCCCAAATGGGGAAGGGGGGACTGTGACCAAGAACCTAGCCCGGGAAAGGTAACAGACGCAGTCGCTGACTCAATTATATGGAGTCACCCAATCTATAATGTGATAAATAAATCAAAATATTATTCTACAGGATTTTCGAAATAATACATAAATATAGTGAATGAATAAATGCAGATAAAGAAGGAAAATAGCCAAGTATACCGTCCGAGAGCTAGGGGTTCCTGAGTCCTTCCTCATGTGATAATAGACAATGAGTGTTCACTTCCTATAGGGAGGGATATTTATATTGAACCCTGGGATTCCTCAAAGGTGTCATCCACCTGTCTAATGGCCGGTATCACTAAGGAAATACTTAAAAAGTAGTGATACTTCCTGGCCATGTCTCTTTAAATTATTAGAAACACTTCAGCCATTGTTATCATATTTGGGCCCTAGATATTGCACCCTATATGGCCAATTTTTAGACATTGCACCTTATATGGCTAATTTTCTATAAATATCATTTACTTAGCTGTTACAGGTTCATTGTGGTCGCGCTCTAGGTAATGCATGCATCTGCATGCCAATAAATGCATGACATATATGTGAATCAATTTGAAATGACATAATATGACCGGTGAAACAAATGTGCGTTAATGTGGTGTTATGTTTTGACTTACCGTCTATGTCCTCCCCCTATGGCCCCCCTTTTTTTTTCCCCCATCCCTCTCACTCCCACACTCCCCGTCCTATTCAACCTTTTTCAGGCGCGGTGGGGGTGTGGACTGATGCGGTGTGCCGCAGCATTGGCACCACATGTTCTTTCCCCCTCGGGGAATGCCACTCCCCACTATCATAATCCGGTTGCCGGTTGCTTTGGGGGCGGTAGGTGCTCTGTCGTGACTCCCCGGCAAGGGTAGGAGGGGCTTTGGTTATTTACATGAGCCCCTCCATGTGTCTCCCTTTGTCATATGGGTGGTCTCGTACCGCCCAGTTATGGGGGACACCTATTCCCTTGCCGGCGGCATCCTTGGACACTTCCGGATGCGTACCTCACGCACACCCACACCTTAGCGGATGCGCGTGACGTACTGACGTCACGCAGTTGCGACGGAAGTGACGTCATTTTGGGCCGCTCACGGCCTTCCGGGATGCCGGGGCGGCCACACGCGGCTTGCCTGATTAGGCGGCCATGCGGAATGAGGCAAGTACCGGCCATTAGACAGGTGGATGACACCTGTGAGGAATCCCAGGGTTCAATATAAATATCCTTCCCTATAGGAAGTGAACACTCATTGTCTATTATCACATGAGGAAGGACTCAGGAACCCCTAGCTCTTGGATGGTATGCTTGGCTATTTTCCTTCTTTATCTGCATTTATTCATTCACTATATTTATGTATTATTTCGAAAATCCTGTAGAATAATATTTTGATTTATTTATCACATTATAGATTGGGTGACTCCATATAATTGAGTCAGCGACTGCGTCTGTTACCTTTCCCGGGCTAAGTTCTTGGTCACAGTCCCCCCTTCCCCATTTGGGAACCCTTTTACCAATCTTATTCATTCAGGTAATAGCCTTGATTTTTATTATGGAGTTTGTTCACCTAATTAGGTTAGCATGTCCACTTTGGTTTTTGTTGTTGTTTGTTTCAGCCTTTCACCTTTCCAGTATTTCTTTCTTCTTATATAATTTTTTACGCCTAAGTCAGCATCACGTTTACTAACACACACCTGGTTCTTCTTAGGCACCCCGTCACCATTTGTCTTTCACATTACTTGTACAGCTCTCACATTCATTCACTTTAGCATATATACAGTTTTGTTGCTTCATACATATTAGTCACCTCCTCACTGGCACTTTTCCTACTCAGTGTTCCTTTTCTCACCCATTTTTGCTGTTTTTTTCTCTCACTGATTTATTTATTTATTCATCTATTTTTTAATTGGTTTTTCACCTTTTCCTTTTTCTTTTTAAGTGCACAGTTTGTGCCCCCCCCCCCTTTTTTTAATCACAAACTGGAGTCTGTGAGCGTCGTTTTCCTTTTTCCTTTTCTTCCTTCTCAAATCATCATACAGATATACTTAAACATCTAGGTGTGGTTATCCTCTATATACATAGATTATAGGTATGACAATAGTTTCATGCCGTATATACACCCTGTGTTCATATGTTAAGTATGTCCCTAATTTTATCTATATATTGGGATTCTATCATAGGTGTGACTCACCATATTGTCCGGCTGCCAATGTCCGCACCCACTGTCTATGCCCATGGGTGGTGAGGTATCTGTGTGACCTCTCGTGAGCCACGCCTCTGGACCTTTGACCTTTCCCTCTTGGCATTTGGTGACATCCTTGGACTTGGTAACATTCTTGATATGTGAAGGGATATTGAGGCACCACCCCGAGGGGGAACTCCACTAAAAGCACTTTAATTTATTTTTTCCTTGGACGTGCATTATTGGGTAAATTATACTAAAATATTAGGTATTCCCAGTATAATTAACATTTGATGTATTTATTTACTGCATCTTTGTTTTATAACAGACCATTTCTCTGAAGAAGAACCCCTGAGTGGGTTGAAACGCGTTAGGACTATACTTCTACTGTTGTTATATTGTGCAGTGTCAATTTGTCAGGCTAGGTGCAGATAACAAGTAACAGTTCAGGTGTGCTGATTATACAAAGAGTTCAAAGCACATACCATGAGCAGGTCTAAGCAGAGCAGGTCAGCTGGGACTTGTAGTACACCGCTGTAGACGAAGGTAGGTGATTGCTGGACCTTGTAGTTCACTGCTGTAGATGAGGATAGATGAGTGCTGGACCTTGTAGTTCACTGTTGTAGATGAGGATAGATGATTGCTGGACCTTGTGGTTCACTGCTGCAGATGTGGGTACTAGTAGAATCAGGCAAAGCGTAGTCTAGGCAAGCTGGGTCATACACAGGTAGATCAGAATCCAAACGGTACAGAATCAGAAGCAAGCAAGGAAGGTCAAACAAGCCGGGTCAAACACGAAAGTCACAGAGCAAATATCAGCTGGATCAAACACAAGTGAACTCTAACATGAGCACTGACTGAATGCTGATACAGGTGATTTAAACGTGAGCTGGCCAATCACTGTTGTTTCCCAGACACAGGCTGTGTCAGGTGAGTTGTGCTGGGTCCTAAAGGGATTCTAGCACTGACACAATTATAGTTGTGTCTGCTTTTACACATCCATTGTTATTATTGTACTCTTTATACAGGAGTCTTTTTTAACTGTTCAGGTGGAGCTCATGTTTTTACCCCTGTGCCATGTTGCTATTTTCTCATGGTAATAAATATTAAAATATTTTTCATGTTACCCTGATATGCATTTATTATTGTTTTTTGCTGCCTAAAAACCCCGATTGTGGGGGAACTTGTTCAATTTTTACAGTGAATATTTGACTTAAAAATCAAATACCCTCACCCTGATAGAGTAAGAATAGCAATTGACCTAGCACACTTGAGCCATTTAAACCACATCATTTATATCATTTACATGATTTTCTTTTGGGGGGCATTTGAGCTGGGGTGATTTAGGGGGTGGACCCAAGCTTTTTGCTAAAAGGGAGGATTTCAGTGGGGGGGGGGGCATATTTTTACTGGGAGGAGGGTTAAAGTGTTTTTGTGGGGGGAATTTTGCTGATACGTAATTGTTCATACATCTTGGAGGGGGGGGGGGGGGGGGGCACAGTTTGCCATGTCCGCCATGGGCTCTGGATGACCTTGTCCGGCAATGTTGGTATATACTTTAATTTGATGTCTTAATTTTAGGTCAAATACTCTCAATAATAAAGCCAGGTATCATTGTTCCTTTTCCCCAAACATCTGCCACTAAACCAGACTTTTCATTGTATGTTGTATAGAAAACTCCTCAGTCATTATTAGCGATTCACCATCTGTTCTAGTTAACAATGTGTTTATCTAAATCATATACTTCTTGTTCCATGATAGTTGGAACTTGATATGTGTGTCAGATGACAACCTTTTCCTAGAACATTCCAAGATAAAACTGCCTAATATAAATTGTATTTCTGGATGGATGTTTTATGTTTTTCTTTCTTTCCAGTATCCATATATGAAACCTATCCAGACTAATGCCCCATACACACGATCGTTTTTTCCGACAACAAATGTTGGTGTGAGCTTGTTGGCTGAAAGTCCGAGCGTGTGCATGCTCCATCGAACATTTGTTGTTGGACTTTCCATCAACAAATGTTGGCTAGCAGGTTCTCAAATTTTCCGCCAACAAAACTTGGTTGGAATTTCCGATCGTGTGTACACAAGTCTGACGCACAAAAGTTCAGGCATGCTCAGAATCAAGCAGAAGGAGCCGTATTGGCTATTGAACTTCCTTTGTTTCGGCTCGTCGTACGTCACCACTTTCGTAATTGTTTGCCAATATTTGTGTGACTGTGTGTATGCAAGAGAAGTTTGACCCAACATCCTTCAAACAAAAATCCACGGTTTTGTTGGCGGAAAGTCTGATCATGTGTACAGGGCATTAGAGTTAAGGAAAGTGGAAAAAAGGCCCAGACCAGTAGGGTTATCTAATGCTGGTTCCCAGCAAGCAGTTTCTACACCCCAGAGTAGAGATGGGCCAAATGACCTCTCTGTACGATTTGCACCAGAACTTTCGAACATCAAACCTCATTAAAATCTTTGGGAGCACAGTTCAACACAAATATGGAACTCGTGACCCCCTGACATGCCACATTTGGCATGTCAATTTTTGGAGGTGGGTGGGTACCTAGTTTTCACAGGTACCCAACTCCCACTTCTTCTCCTGGGGCTGCAGCGCCGGAAGGACATTCACCTTTCCCTCTACCTTCCAGCCATTCATAACGCGCAGTGCGCACTGGGCTGTGAAGCCACAGCCAGGTGTTAACACTTGCAATGCTGGTGCCGCAGAGAGGAGGGGGAGAGAAGCGAGGCTTCAGGCAGCCACACTGCTGGACCGTGGGTAAATGGGTGGAACTCTACTTTAATGATGCCTTAAGTAAACCAATAAAAATGAAAAATTCCTTTAAATATAGTGCCTGGAGGGTTCCCTTAGCCTGCCTGTAAAGTGGCACATCTGTACCATGTGTAGAACCTGCTACAGCAAAAATTACATTTATAAAAGGAAAAAAAAAATCCATTTTACTTTACTTTATTTTGTAAACACTGGCTTAGGGAGGCAGTCTGTATGATGAGGCCACAGTTTAGTGCACTCAGATTAGAGATTTTTGGGATAAATTCTGGTGTCTGTTTCACAGGCTTTGGATAGCAGTAACAGGTGTGGAAAAAATTGGCTTTGGGTGTTGGTGGTGCCTTCACACCATAACCCTATAGAGGTAAAGAGATAAAAGAGGACGAAATGGGATTATTACGGTGCTAAACACTTATTGTTGAGAAAAAAAAAACAATTTAGGGGTAAAAAAAAGGAAGAAGAATAGTGTAGTAAAGTAGAACATTTGTTTTATTATTTAATTAAGCACAATTCTTTAAAATACAGAAAAAATGTTGGATTACAAATAAACCACATTAGCAATCCGACATTCAATTTGATTGAGGTTGTATTTGGCTGATAGGATGGAGTCCCAACATGTTTCGCCTCAACAAAGGCTTCTTCAGGGGAGCCAATATTCAACATCAAGTGGTTATAACAAAAGTCACTGTAGACAAAGCAAAACAATACTGGAAGGTGAATCTCGAAATGCGGTGCAGCCCATACTTCCTATATTGACAACAGATTGAAAAATTGAGAAAATAGTGAAAAAGTCTTATTGTTCAAGAGTAGAATGAATTTATAGAAGTACCTACCCCTGGCCAAAAACCTGGTGCGGCAATCGATTAGGGAAACCTTCTTGATATGGAGAGCGGACCGATCATAAAAATCACCAACTAGTGGCTGCAGGGGATAAATGGAATGGACAGTTGCCCACTAGTAATAAAGTATTAAAGGTCCAAAGGGCCCCATGCAGGGCTGAGTTGCTAAAAAATTAACAATATTTAAAAAATGTTGCATAAATTTTAAAATACCTACCTAGGCATGAGGCTCTTTAATAAGTCTCAAAAATAGAGCTGAATGCCCATATTAAGGGTGGGAGATTCCCTATAGACGATGAAAATTGTAGTGCACCAACCTAAATATGTTAATCAAGACAAGGTCCCATTAGTAGAGTAAAATTATGTATAAATATAAATTTTAATTTAAAACTATAGGCAGCGACTAAATTGATGCCTCTATCTTGATACAAATATAGCGCTAAGCTCTGCTTTTACATTGGACATCAGGGGGGCTTACCTAGTCCCAATAGAAATTGGGAATGCAGACACTCCACACTGATTCAGTTTAATATACTGTGCAGCTGGAGGGCTTGTCAGTGGATAGGGTAAGCAACGAAGTCCTCTAACAGATTAGACAAATCCTATTAGATGTAAATGGAAGTGGATTAAGGTAAGGACTCAATTAATTGGAATATAAGGAAGAAGATACGGAAGGTGTGGAACAAACCATATCAAGAAGCCCTCCACTAACCTTAATTCGTCCGATCCAAGCCACAACGTCCTTGCAGAGCCAGCACAGGCTCGCAATGTGGGCGTTCCATTTATCCCCCATTCACTCGGCGTCATATCACATACGCCGAGTGAGAGCAGACTGTGAAGTAGTACTGCACATGTGCACTGAGCGGAGAAGCCTACAAAACCCAGGATGCTTGGCGGCGGGGCTCCGTTTCAACGGCAACCCCCGACGCCGTTGCAGGCATCCATTTATATTATTTATTTATGAAACGGGGGGTAAAAAAAAAAAACAGATAGCAGTTGGTGGAGAGAACTGGTTGTGGACATGACAGGATTCAGGTTTATTCAAGATAGCTTATAGAAAATGTTTAAATGTTATATACTCATTTAATCCTGGATTCTTTGTTGCCTCCAAGGTGTATATCCATTTGGTTTCAAGTTGTAAAAGGTGAGTGTCAATTTCACCCCCCCCCCCGAATATGAGGGGGTACATGTTCAAGGGCAGAAAAGCGCACAACGTTGGGATCAAAGTTGTGAAAGTGACCTATGTGTCTGTTCAAAGCTGTAGTGCATAAACGTTTGAAAAGTGGCAGCATGTGATCCCTAATACGTTTGGAAAATGGGCGTTTGGTTTTTCCAATGTAAAAACAGCCGCAGGAGCAGCCTGCAAAGTAGACTACTCCTACCGTTTTGCATGTTACATTGTGTTTAATAGTACGACAAGAACCATTCGGTAATGTGGTGTTTGAAGAATTAGAAACAAAGCGACATACGTCACAGTAGCCACAGGAGTACGTACCATTAAGTTTAGATTTGGTAAGTTGCTTCGTGTCAAAATGGCTGGTTACAGCCTGTCTTTCATAGATTGTGATCTTCGATAGGTAAGTTGAGGGTATGGTTTTATATATTTTTGAATCGTTTGGTCAGCCAGAAGTAAAGGCCAATATTTAGTAAGAATTTCCTTCATCTGATTGTGCTGCCGAGAATATTAAGTGATTATGCGTATTGGTGAATTGGTAGTAAGTTTTGGTTTAGGATAGATTCAATAATTTCTGTTTAGTTTAGTCACTCTATTGAAAGTGCTTTTGAGCAACAATTTGCTGTAGCCCCGCTGATTTAGTCTGGTAAACAGATCTCTTGCAGCCAGTTGAAAGTCCTGATCTTGGGTGCAATTTTGACGAAGGCGTAAGTATTGACTGTATGGGATGCTTTTCAATAATGGTCGGGGATGTGCACTTGTGGCGTGTAAAATGGTGTTGCCGGATGAGGGTTTATGATATAGAGATGAACTGATCGTTCCCATATCGTCCACCTTAATGCACAAATCGAGAAAATTGACTTTGGAATGACTATACTCCATTGTAAACTTTAAATTAAAGTTATTAATGGCTAATCTGTCAAAGAACTCTTAATTCATCACAGGTGCCTGTCCAAAGGATCAGGACATCATCAATGTAGCCATGCCAACCCAGGATGTGTCTAATCAAATCCTGGGATTGATCGTTTGCAAAAATTTCCCTTTCCCACCCCCCAGGTACAGATTGGCGTAGGAAGGGGCGCACTTTGTGCCCGTAGCTACGCCCTGTACCTGGAGGTAGTGGGAACGATCAAGCATGAAAACATTGTGAGCGAGAATGAATTCCAAAAGCTGGAGAACAAACTCGCCATATGTTTCAGAGGACGAACTTCTTTCACTCAGAAAGGACTGAATAACTTGAATTCCTTTTTTGTGTGGGATTGAGTTATATAGGCATTCCACATCTAAGGCTACTAGCCAGGTGTTTAAGGGGAGCTGTTTACCGTCCAATATACGTAGCAAGTCGATGGTGTCCTTGACGTACGAGGGTAAGGACAGTACATGCGGAAAGAGGTGTTTATCCGCTAGTGCACTGGCATTTTCAGTTAATCCTTGGCATCCCGACACTATGGGTCGGCTCGGGGTGGTTAACAAGTGATTTATGCAGTTTGGGCAATGAGTAGAAAGTAGGAATTTTTGGATTTTTTTACATTGAGATATTTCCAAGTGTTTAAATCAATGATACCCTGCTGATAAGCTTTAAAAATAAGTTGATAATATTTGGTACAAAAGTTGTCAATTAATAGTTTAGAAATGGGGCGGTACCAATTTCTGTTAGTTATGATGTTGAGGCACATATTTTTATATGCCAGGGCATCCATAACACAGACGTTGCCCCCCTTATCGGCCGGTTTTATTATCAAATCCAAATTGTTTTGGAGAGTTTGAAAAGCAAGACGATGTTTACGAGAAAGATTGTAAGGCTCCTGTTCATCAGGTTCAAGGTTCCTGATTTCAGAGGCAATTTGATTCACAAAGGCCCAAATGTTGGGGTTGCTTTGTAGCAAAGGAAAGGATTTTGATTTCAATTTGAATGATACTGGGGGGGGGGGGGGGGGGGGGAGACACTCCCAGTACCGAAAACCTGAGGTGTGTCAAATTCAAATGGTTGTTCATCTCCAGTGTATCCCTCATCCCACAATGACATCAGGTCATCCATAGCCTGAAGTTCACTGGATGAGAATTCCATTGGTGGGAAGTCAGTGTTGTTATTTTCCACTATAGAGGTACTGTTGATGAAAGCAAGAATTGGCCTTTCTGTAAAAAAAATTAATTATATGCAGCTGTCAAACAGATGCGAAAAAATTGGTCCTTGGGCTTGATAGCTGCTGCTAATCCAGGAATGATTAATGTCAGCCGGTCAACTGTATCCGTGGACAGAGGTACATATATACAGACTATATAATACAAAGTCTCTATTAGGATGGTATTTTTTGAGCTATTGCTGAAGAAGCCTAATGGTGAAACGCGTCAATACACAAGGGCAAATTGTATATTATGTATTAGTATACATGATTTTTAATCCCTTTTTGAATGTCTCATTCATGTTCTGTACTTTTCTAATAAAATATTGTTATTTTTTCATACTTCTTTGTTGTTTCCTATACCTTCAAAGTCCGACTACGGTTTACTATTTAGTACTCCTTCCCTTTTTGTGCATGCTTTCTTTATCAGCAGACTTTGGCATGGGTAAAAAAGCTGAGCCGCCCTAAGCCTATCATTGTGCCATTCTCACACAGGTACTCGTTGACGACTCACCACTGAAGCATTGCCAAAGTTGAGTTACACCTTGTGGGCATGTCACAATCAGGTGATTTATGGACAGGTGGAATTCCCGCTTAATTTCAGCCAAACATACACTGGCTGTGTATGACTGCATGAAATGGCTACTGACTCTTCTGTCCTGCTTTAGAAGATCTTGCAGGAATGACACGTGTCAACTTTCCCTTTTCAAAGGACAGACAGGAGGTTATTTCCATTATCACACATCACCGTTCTTGGCTCAAGCTGGCATGGGGTGAACCACCTCTGAGCCTACCCCTGCAGAGCATAAAAGAATCTCTGCACCATTGTGGCTCCTGTCCCCTACACAGAGCAACTGAAACACTGCATGCCATCTTTTAGCCTGACTCATTTAACTTTTTACCGTAAAAATCTCCATAGGCAACATTAAAAAAATTCTACAGGTTGCATGTTTTGAGTTACAGAGGAGTCTAGAGAGCAATAATTCTAGAGCTAGAATTATTGCTTTCACTTTTATTCCTATTACAAGGAATGTAAACATCCCTTGTAATAGAAAAAAAGCATGATAGGACCTCTTAAATATGATATCTGAGGTCAAAGGACCTCAGATCTCATATTTACACTAAAATGCAATAACAAATAAAAATGTTTTCATGTAAAAAAATAAAAAAAATATGGCCCTTTAAGAGCTATAGTTGGAAGTGACGTTTTGACATCGCTTCCTCCCTGCAATGCTATGGAGACGGGTGGGGGCCATCTTCCACTCACTCGTCTCCATGTCAGGCTAGGGAATGGATCTGATCGCCTCCGCCGCTGCCAATGGATCTCGTAAGTGGCGGACGGTATCAGAGCGCGGCAGTAGGGGGGGGGCCTCTCCCACGGCCGATAAAAGTGATCTCATGGCAAATCCCCCACAGAGACCACTTTTATCTTGAAGCGGACCACCTGCTGAAGAAGAGGATACCGGGTTAGGGCAGTTGCCATAACAACAATACTCCTCTTCAAAGTACCAACCTATAATGGCGGTGGGCGGTCCGGAAGTGGTTAAGCACTGAGCCCTGTCCTGCATCCTTCCTAGTTCCAAGCAGAGTTATCCAGTGTGCTGTGAACAAAATATAACGTCCCTGACCATGCTTGCTAGACCATGATTGCTCAACGATTCCACAACATTGCCTTCCATGTGATGGTACAGAGCTAGAATGGCTTTATGTGCCAAGAAATAGCGAAAGGGAACCTGACATTGTGGTACAGCACATTCTGAAAATTCACAGAAGGGACAGAATCCACCAGTCGGAAAGGCAGGAACTGTAAAGCTAGCAGCTTGGACAAGCTGGAATTTAGACACGGGGCATGTGGGTGGCAGGGACTGTATTATTTTTTTTCACTACAGCAGCTGGGGCAGAGAAATTTTCCTGCTATACAGATGGTGATGTGCTGCTGGCAGACGTGCTGCAGACATGCTGCAAAGACCCGTGACACCCTTCACTATACCATCATCCCTGTTAGTGGAGGCTGCTGAGAGGTTATGGGATACAGTGGGATAGACCTGAAAGGTGAAGTGAGGAGGAGCAGAATTGCATTCCTTTTGTGTGGCTTTCAGGTGCTCTTGTCAATGAATAATGCGCGAGATCACTTTATACCTTTATTTGTTTATTTTGTGTACTGTGAACACTTTTAGGTTTTGCTGCTGGTTTTATACATTAGTATCACTTGTTTCTGCTATTAGGTACATTTTATTTGTATCGCAACTTTTACGCAAAGTTTGCAAATTGCAACTGTGTGATCGGCTGCACTAAAAAAAAAAAAAAAAAAAAAAAAAAAAAAAAGACCTAGACAGCTGAGCTGTGGGAAATGGGTCGGGAGATAACAGCTCCATAACCTGATGGAATAGGATGGATGCTCTCTACTATTCCATGATGGCTGTCTCTGAAGGACATCCTGCCTCTTTTTTTTTTTTTTTTATAAAATTTTATTGAAAAAGGATATATAACAAATAATACAAAAGTACAAAGACAAGAAATTTTTTCATTATAGCATACAGATCGAGTGAAAGCAGTCGTATGACCTAGCTGTTAGTAGGAACAAAGCATTCTGTACATTGCTCAAGGGAGACCTACCATTCTCCCCAAAGGGGGGAGAAGGGGAGGCCTCAACTGGATGGATCTGGTAATCGTAGGGTACCATGGTATGTTTCATAAAAGAGAGCTCCAAGATAACACTAAGCATATAAGGAATAGAAAATAAAATAACTATGGGGGGGAAGGAAGAAGGGGGGGGATAATCAGAAGCAGGTGCTACTTCTTGTGTATCGGGGGGGGGGGAGGGGTGCTGCATAAATCCTAGCTGTCGGTGATAGGTGGTGTGGCCCCGTGCGAGGGTGAGAGGGTCAGAAGTACGTAGACCCGTTTGGTAAGGTTTTAGGTTGTAACGACTATCGCCGTTGGCGAGTGACCCTTATGAATGAAGGTGTGGTCCTCAAGGTGGGCTCGTTCCTGAGGGGTGAGCTTAGAGGCTATAAACATGTCCCATCTGTTGCGGAAGCGTTGCTTGGCTTTTGCGTGAAGGAGATTTGTATTTAATTTGTCCCGAAAGAGGAGATGCATGAGTTCCCTGTTAACTTGAGAGACAGAGCGTTTGGTTGTGGTTGTCCAGTTGGCTAGGATGGTTCTCCTAGCAATTAATAGGCAAAGCAGGGCCCATTCCTTGCCCAGAGATGTGGGGGTAGTCGACCAAGGGAGTAGTTTGGGGTCCCAGTACCCAAAGATGAGGAGTAGCGGGTCCTTGGGGAGCTTCAGGAGCGTTATCTCGAAGATAAAAGTTAATATTCGATCCCAGAACGAGGAGATGACCAAGCATGACCAGTAGCGGTGAGTGAGGGAGGGTTTAGGATGTTGGCATAGAGGGCATAAAGAAGCAGTAGATTGAGGCGATGGTGAGGAGGGCAGGAAAGGTATGTGCGCTCGATGTGCAATTTTTAGTTGGGTTTCCCTCCAAGTTTCATTTGGAACCAAATTATAGACTGAATTGAGTCCGTGTAAGATCTTATCCACAATATCGTTGCTTGGAAAATCTTTAGCCCAGTTGGAGACCGAGGTTGTTTCCAGAGAAGGTGTTGTTTTTAGTAGTAGGGGTTTGTAAATATCAGAGATGCCATAAGAGTCTTTGTGAAGAAGTGCTTCAAGGAAAGAGGGTTGGAATCTTACATGTTCCACCCTGCAGGTTTTCTGCAAGAAGCTGAGGCATTGGCCATGATGGAAGGTAGACGAATCCGGTAAGGAGAACTTGGCGGCCAGCCGGCGGAATGGGAGCGCACGACCAGAATCCGGGTCGCATAGGGAGTAGAAGGTGTCGAGGCCCTTTTGACGCCAAGTTTCATAGGGTTGACGGTCCAATCCCGGAGTAAAGTTCGGGTTACCCTGTATCGGGAGATGTCTGGAAATGAAGGGAGATAGTTTGAGGCTTTTCCGTGTTTCTCTCCAGGCAATAGCTGTATCTCTCAGTAAAAGGTTATGTTGTAGTGACGGTTCCAATTGCTTCCATTTGCAGTGGAGAAGAGCTGCTAGGGAGCAGGGATGGGTCATTGCGGCTTCCAGTGGATAGTTTGAGCAGCGGGACTTTTGGGTTATCCAGTCTAGGCCTACCCTTAAAAGACAAGCTAAGTTATACATCCTAAGATTGGGGAGGCTAATACCCCCTTCGCTCCTGGGAAGGTGAAGTTTAGAGAAGGCTATGCGTGGTCTCTTGCCTCGCCACAAGAATTTGGAAATTGCAGAGTTTAAAAGTTTTGTATCCTTATGTCTAAGGAGTAAAGGAATCGTCTGCAGGGGATACAGGAGGCGTGCGAAACTGACCATTTTTACCAGGTGGCACCTTCCCAAGAGCGAAAGAGGCAGATCCATCCAGTTATCCAATTCCTGTATAAGTTTGGCAAAAAGGGGGGGGGGGGGTAGTTCAGGTGATAGAGAGAAGAAGGGAGCCTCCCTATTTTAATGCCTAAGTATGTGATATGGGTTCTAGCTAATTTGAAAATGGAGTGGTTTATCCATGTTGGAGGTGGAAGGGATCCTAAGGGGAGTATTTCACTCTTGGAATAGTTAATGCGCAGTCCCGAGCACTGTCTGAAACGGTCAAATATAGATTTAATCGTGGGCATGTCTGCTGATGGGTTGGCGGAGAATATCAAAACGTCATCCGCAAAGAGGGAGGTTCGTAATTCGTGTGACCCGATTTAGATCCCGTGTAGCGGTGCATTATTTGTCAGGTATCTGGAAAGCGGCTCTAAGGCCATGTTGAAAAGGAGTGGGGACAGGGGGCAGCCTTGTCTGGTTCCCTTATGTAGGCGGAACTCGTCTGAGAGGAGGCCGGCGGCCACCAGTCTAGCTGCAGGGAAGGTGTACATGGAGCTGATCAGGTGTAGAAAGGGTCCGGAGAAACCCATGTCCCCCAACACCATGGAAAGCCATTCAAAATTAACATTATCAAAAGCCTTTTCGGCATCAAGGGTGATGATAGCTAGATCACTGGTAGGGTTACATCTAGCATGTTCTAGTGCCATCATCACCTTCCTGATATTGATAGTTGCCGTTCTGCCCTTGACAAACCCGGACTGGGCGGGGTGTATCAGGGAGGGGATGATGTCAGCCAGCCTATTAGCTATTATTTTGGAGAGAATTTTGACATCAAGATTCAGGAGCGAAATGGGTCTATAGGACCCAGGCTCTTGTGGGTCTTTCCCTTTTTTTTCCAACAATTTAATAATTGCTCGATTGCCTGATGGGAGATAGGGGCCGCCGGACCATATATGTTGGTAGACGTCGGTAAGGGTCGGGGTCAGAAGTGAGTTTAGAGATTTGTAGAACTCGCCTGATAGGCCATCAGGGCCAGGGGCTTTGGAGGAGGTTAGCTTACGAATTGTGTCGGATATCTCCGAAGAGGAAATGGGAGCGTTTAGCGAATCGAGTTGAGAGGGAGATATTTGGGTCAATTGTACTTTGTCGAGGAAGTCGCGTGCTGTGGGTCGGTCAATAGGGTCCGCCGCGTAGAGGGAAGAATAAAAGCGAAGCATAGCTGCATTAATGCCCTTCTGAGTAGTCGTGACTGTGCCATGGGGTCGCGGATCGATGATATAACCGTGGGGCGGTGGGGTCCCTTGCATAGTCTAGCAAGAAGCTTGCCAGCCTTATTGCCAAATTTGTGTAGAGTGGCATCAAAATGAGCTCGTTTAGTGGTTTCCAAGGTTTCGACCCAGGTGTCGAAAGACTGCTTGGCTGCATGCCAGGCCGCACGGTTTTCGGGGGAATCTAAGGCATAAAGTGCTCACTGGGCCTGGTGTAATCTGGAACTGGAGGCTTTGTAGTGAAACAGGGCGTGCTTCTTGAACGAGGATGCATAAGAGATAATGCGTCCCCTGAGGAACGCCTTCCCTGCATCCCAGAACAAGTTTGGACTGTCAGTATGTATCGCATTCGTCTGTGCATAGAGTGCCCATTCTTTCGCCATGTAAGATTGAAAGTCCGTGTTGTGTTGCAAGTAGGATGGAAAACGCCATATTTTGGGGTTCGGGTGTATGTCGGGGGTCTCCAGAGTTACTGAGATTGGAGCGTGGTCTGATATAGCTATGTCATGGATTTCCGCTTTTGGAAGGATGGAGATTAGGTCATTAGAGCTAAAAAAATAGTCAATCCTAGAAAAGACATTGTGGGGATAAGAGTAAAAGGAAAATTCTCGGTCGGTCGGGTGGTGAAGTCGCCAAATGTCATGTAGGTGAAGGGATTCCATAGTCGTTGCCAGGTTCGTGGGATTAGTAGCGGTTGAGGAAGGGACGGGGCGCAATGTTGAGGATCTGTCATCTACCGGGTGGGCAATAGAATTGAAATCGCCCCCTACAATTTGTGGGAGGTGGGGGAAGCGCAGAAGCCAGCTAGTCAGCGTACTGAAAAAAGGTTTCGTGGGGCTATTGGGGGCATAGACGTTAGAGATTGCAATTTCCTTGGTCCCTATAAGGGCCCTGATCGTGAGGAGTCTGCCCTGTTGATCTGCGTCCGTAGATAAGATCTTACAGGGAAGATTCTTGTTGATGAGAATAAGAACTCCCGCTTTGCGGCCTACAGCCTCAGAGCCTACCACATCACCCACCCAGAGCTTCCTCATCCGAACAAAGTCAGATGAGGAGAGATGGGTTTCTTGTAACAGCGCTATGTCTGTTTTAAGCCTCTTAAGGTGTCGTAATATCTTCAGACGTTTGTTGGGAGAACTAAGCCCTTTAATGTTCCACGAGACTATTTGTAGCATGGTGGAGCGTTACATGATGCAACAGTGGAGAGTATTATTACCATGAGGTTGGGAGGACCCGGGTCGTGTAACAACGGGAGCGGTGCTCCAGACAGGGCCAACGCGACCCCTGATAAGGTAGCAGCAAGGGAGGGTGAACTGAGGATAGGTGCAACAGGGGGAAGAGGCAAATGGAGGGGGTGGGGAAGGAAATGGCAAATGTGCCAGGTATAAAAACAGAGAAAGTAAACACAACTCACTATCAACTTCACTTTTTTCCGCATGGGGGTCACTGTGTAGACCAGCTCCCAGAACCAGGCCTCCAGACTGACACAGATATGGCCGCCCTAGAGAGAAGGAACAATGCACGCCGTCAGCCCAGGCAAGGATTAAAAAAAGAGTGAGATGGTCTGCACAGGAGAGTCCACAGGGGGAACAAGTGTGTGTAACCTGTAAAACACAAACATTGAGGGAAAACAGTAGCAATCAGAAGCCGGAAGCTTATGGGATATTTAGGAGAACATGGGTTCAGTCAATGCAGCTTATGGGGCCTTTCATGGCCCTTTGATAGATATTACCTGGAAAGCGCATGTGTAGCGCAAGTGGCCCGGGAGGAAAGTGTTCATTCACAAGCCACTTCTACCATGAGAGAACGGGTGGTAGGCAAGGCTCCGTCCCTAGGAGAGAGACAAAACAAGAGAGGTCGTATGGCCCTGGAGTCTATCAGCGTGAGTTCAGCACGTGTTGAGCTGGACCTGAGGCTCTGAAGCACTTGGGGGAGTCCTTCCGTGGGCTCCTCTGGTCTAGAGCCCTATTAACTGGAGCCGCTTTGGGTGCCGGGCTGAGCGGAGGGCCCGAGCGTAGCGATTTCAGAAAACGAGTTGCATAGTCCAGATCTTGGAAAGAGAGCTGTTCCCCGTTGGGTGCTTTGATCCGTAAGACTGCCGGAAATGCCAAAGTGAATTTCATCTGCCGTTGAAATAGCTCCGTGCAGATATGTTGAAAGGCCTTCCGCTTCTTGGAGACATCTACTGAATAGTCAGCAAAAATTAGAATTTTGACCCCGTCAATCTGGAGTGATCTGGACTGTCGGTATTGCTGCAGAATGGAGGCTTTGTCCGAATAATTCAGGTATTTGGCAATTATCGGGCGCGGGGATTTGCCATCTGAGTTGGGCGCCCCCACACGATGTGCTCGTTCCACGGTGAAGGGTCCCCCAAGACCCAGGGCCTCCGGGATGCGGCTTGCACACAGTTCTGACAGAGCGGATTGGTGAAGCGATTCGGGGATACCCACAAAACGCAGGTTGCTCCTCCTGGACCTATTCTCGAGGTCATCGAGTTTTTCCAGAATATATTTGTTGGTTCTGTCTTAGGCTTGTTCCAGGGACTGCGTTTGATATAGTTCTTCCTCCAAATTAGAGATGCGATTTTCAGCCTCATTGAGTCTGGAAGCATGTTCCCCGAGCTGGGCTTGAAATTTATGCATGCCTAGGGTGACAGCTTTTTCAACAGAGGCAGCTATCATAGGGGAGAGGAGAGCAGCAACAGCCTGTGCCAGAAGTTCTGTCTGGTGGTCCTGCAGAGGTGGGGATGGCAGAGGTTGCAGCATGGTAACAGGTGCCACAGGACCAGGTATGTGTGGGGAGGCTGGAGATTGCAGGGATGAGGGTGCCTTGGAGGCTGTCTGGCCTGGTGTGGGGTCTCCTACCTCCATGTCTGGCGCTGTCTCCTCCGGATGGGCCGCGCAGGCCGGAGCTGTGTAGGCCGAAGCCGGGGCCTCAATTTGCGGTGAGGCCTGCCGCTCGGTGGCGGCCGCGTACGAACGCGGCCCGGTTTTTTCCACGAACCGGTCCATCCTGGAGCCGGTGGTGTGGGGGAGTCAGCTGGCCGGTGGAGCGGGCGAAAACGCCGTATTTGTAGCCGATTTAGAGGCCGGTTTGCGGGAGCTGTGGGAGAGGACAGCTACTCCATGCGGCGCCGGAACCGGAAGTTGACATCCTGCCTCTTTGGGGCTGTGCCTCATCCTCACTTTCATCCTCTGCTCTGGTGCCCTTATCATCATCTTCTCCTCCATCATCATCATCGCTGGAGCCAACTTGGCAATATGCTGTGGCTGGGGGAACATGACTGCCATTTTGTTGTTTATATGTGTTCTCCCCTCTCTGTAGGACTCATGTTCCTACATTCCTCAACCTCAGAACCAACATCAGAATCAAGTAATGCCTGTGCATCATCAGGGAGCAAGTGGCTGAGACTGTGTTTAAATAACTCAGCTGACTCCTGCATGTATGATTCTGGGACTATGACAGGAGTAGCTGTGGACAAGGAGACAAAGTAAGCCGCTACGGAAGCTGTACAGAGAGCACACTAGTCTCTGCTTCAGTGATAGAGGATTAGGAGAATAAGGATGGTTTAGAAAGCCAGTCCACCATCTCCTCTGCATGCTGTGGCTGGATAGCATGGACAACATCACTAAACAGAGAAAACGGTGCCCTGCTTGAGGATGGACCTCGTCCCCTTTTTCCCATGGACACATACGCTGCTGGCCCCATCATCATTATGGGCAGCACAGTGGTGTAGTGGTTAACACTCTCACCTAGCAGTAAGAAGGGTCGCTGGTTCAAATCCCAACCACGACACTACCTGCCTGGAGTTTGCATGTTCTCCCTGTGCCTGCATGGGTTTCCTCCGGGTACTCTGGTTTCCTCCTACAATCCAAAGACATGCAGGTAGGTTAATTGGCTTCTGTCCAAAATTGGCCCTAGTATATGAATGGGGACCTAGGATTGTGGGCTCCTTGAGGGTAGCGACTGGTGTGAGTGTGCAGTGTACAGGGATGGGGACAGTTGTAGACACTCACTCAGGTTGAACTGGATGGACTGGTGTCTTTATTCAACCTTACTAACTATGAAACTATACGAAACTATGAAACAGTGTCATGGGAATGTCTGCCTCTCCTTGTTGGCCTCCCAGAATATACTGAAATGTATTAGAGATGGGTAAAGGTGTAATTGAATGCACTTTAATCAATGGAAAGTGGTGTTTGGTGCACTTTAAATTAAGGACTGACAGAAATGTTAAAACTATAAAAGGGGGAGCAACAGTGTCACCGACAGAAAAACTGTGGCTCGCAATTTCAAAAATAGGGGCAGTCATGGGACAAAAAAATAACATGCAGCGACCAAAACCCACAGGTATTGAAGTTAAAATGTATGATCTCCATAATCAGATTGATCCCAAAGTACCCAAATTTTATTGAACTGAGAAACTGTGTCGTGTACTGTGACTGTAAGGTATTCCATGCTTCTAATTTCCGCTATGAGTTGTAATAACTGCAACTGGGAAGGAGGAGCAGTTGACAACCAGCACAATGGTATAGCCCTCTTAGTGCCTAAAACGATATATGAGATCAATCATAAATCATTTCATTTATCATTTTAGCAATGCCTGGAAAGGGGAGCCCCAGTAAATAATGGATGGGATCTAAAAGAATAGGCCCACCACATCTTGAAGTACCACATTCTGACCAAAATTACTTAACAAGAGGACAAAATATATGGAAATAACCTGTATCCAGTCCACACTGCCAACACATAGCTGAAAGGGTAGGATCTAGATAGTGTATAATCTCCAGAGTCCTATACCAGAACATCAGGATCTGCACAGCAGTGTGTCTCTGCATCACATATTTAGTGTATTTTAAGGTCGGTAATCAAATTTTTTCCCACATCTGGAGAGGGATAGGTTGCCCCAAGAGTGCGTTCCACTTACACGTATATAAGTCTGAGTCCTCCAGTATAGTGGTAGAATCATGCACTATATGATATATGGAGGATACCAAATGTAATTAGTGCGGTCCCTCAGCACACGTAAGTTCAAAGAGTGTAGAGATATCTAAGGTGAGAGACGGGGACATTGGCTGGAAAAAAATACTTGACTTACAGATAAAAATAAAACACATTTTGAGGGATAATAAACTGTAATAATATCATATTCAGTTATATTCATTGGTTGTGCTGATATACTATTGTAGTTGTGTTTGAACAGCTATTATTTATACTGTTTTATTTTAACATTGTTCTATAATAATAAGCTGATCTGGCGCTTGGCTCTCAGGTGCTGCTGTCCCCATCTTTGATAAGAGAATCAGGAAATGAAGCCTTGCGGCTTCACTTCCCAGTTCCCTACTGCGGAAGTGGGTGCAAATACCTGTATTATACAGGTCTCTGCACCACCCGCCCCCCTGAAAGGTGCCAAATGTAACACCGGAGGGAGGGTTCCGAAAAGCGGAGATTCCATTTTTGTGTGAACCTCCGCTTTAAGAACCAATTCCCTTTACAGATCCTCTACTCTCCCTGCAGTGTAACCCCCAGAGCAAATAAGTATAGATCCATGCACAACCTTTTAGAAAACTCTTAGGATAAATGGTGAGATTCATGAAATGCAGCAGTATTACAGATTGTTAAATATATTTAAATATATAATATATATATATATATATATATATATATATATATATATATATATATATATATAATATATTTAAATATATGTTAAATATATTGTTAAATATAGGTTGTTAAATATAGTGGGTAATGTAGTTAGAGGCTAAAGGGCTATATACTAAATACCTATTTTGCATAAATATTTTGAAAGTGGCAGACGTTTTTAGGAAGCAATGTTGTGTAAGGCCCCTTTCACACTGACGTCCCGTTCAGGCCCGCCTGTCAGTTTTTCAGGCGGACCTGAACGGGTGCTCCATAGAGCTCTATGGAGCGTCGGATGTCAGCGGTGACATGTCCGCTGACATCCGACCCGCTCCGATCCGAAAAAGTGTAACGGAGGAAAAAGCTATTTTTCCATCCGTCTGCAGATCGGATCGGGTGATGACGGGCACTGCGGTCCGTCGTCATCCGATCTCTCATAGGGGAGAGCGGCGCTGTGACAGGTCCGTCCCTGCGCAGTGTGCAGAGACGGACCTGTCATCTCCCTGCCTACTTTTACTCCTGGTTGAACACCATCTGGAGGTGCATTTTAACTAGACCCACCGCAGGAGCTTTTCATCATCTCTTCCCCACTGTGTAACTGGCTGATCTGTTGGATAATACAAATCATCTCAGCAGTGTAATTGGACCATTTCATGATGTACATAGGCTCCTACCGACATGTTCCATTCACAGTACCTTTGGGGATAGTGATAGGCTGGTGGGAACCCTGACTTTAATATTGAGATGAGTGGTACATTAGAAAACGTGCATTATTGGCCCTTCTATGCCACCTGACCATAGTTCAAAGGCAAGGAATTGCATGATTGGTAATTGGTTACTATGGTGGCAAACAATCCCATTAATTTATCCTTTTTATGAGTTACAACTGTTGACCTGAACATGAAGCTCATTCTTAATTACTATTACTAATCTTTCACTGTTTTCTCACAGTAAGTATTTCAAAACTGATTTGATTTGTGAGAGAAGTAATAGGTTTCCCCAAACCTATTTATTTAAAAGGTTGTTTATTGACTTGCATGGATAGGAGAATCAGACGTTTGAAAAAAAGGAACTTTCAGCCACAAATTCACAGTTAAAGCTCAGGTTTGGATAAACAGGTATTTCCAAATTAAAATCCAATCAAGATGTCAAGCACATCAGTGAAATACATAAACCCCTGTATTGTATGTAAAGTATGTTTACTGTTTTACCCACCAAATCGTTTTTTAGTCCTGCTCAGCCAGTCATGTTACTTGTACATCTACACCACACTGATCATAAAGTAAGATCGTTCTACTATTTGTTGGTATCGTTTTACAGTACCTTGGGTCATCTCTCAAATCTTTGTACAGAGATGATGCTAATCCATTGTCCAATGGTGTTGGAAAGCAGACAGAGGAATTCATAAAGCTGAACCCCAGGTAAAAAAAATAAAAAATTCTTGCGGTGGGGTTGTGCCCACACTGCAGGGTTTAATTGCTCACCAGGGGAGAGGAAAAGAAGATATACTTAGATAATATTCCAATCCTCCCTTTAAAAGACTGGTCCCGGTCCCTGCAGCTCTTGCTACCTCCTTTGGGGTCTAGCTGGCTTGAGCGGTGGCCTGTTCCTTATGTTATAGCACCACTATTAACATTAGGACACCAGGAACAAAACAAAATATTACAGCGCACACATGCAAAAAATACATTTACCTCCTGCAAGGCTTATTTAAAACACCTAGATATTTTCAAAAAAATGTATAAAAAAATATGGGGATTTGGTCACACCATATTGCAATATGGTGCAAAAGCCCACTTACTGCGACGAAGTATCCCATGATTAGTGGGCCCTACACGATCCATAGACTGGGAGATCCTGCTTCTCTAAACCATGGGAGCTATACTCCTCTATATGGGAGAACATGAGGTCTCCACCATGACACAGGTGGATGCTAATGAGAGGCACTGGTGAGGGAGTGGGGTGCTCCGCACACAAAAGGATTTGGTCAGAATCTTGTTTGACACCAGGAACAAGCCACAGCTGGGTTGTGGGGGAGCACTATTTGCTGGTGGAGCAGAGGATCAGGTGAGAATAAGGCTCACTCCCCTAGAAAAAACAAGCACTTAACCGTTGAAGTGCAGGCACAGCCCCACTGCAAGGTTTTTTTTTTTGCCTGGAGTTGGGCTCCAGAAACCATACTGACCCCATCAAAAGTTTCTACTCTTTCTCTTAAGGTCCTGACTTACATTAGGTAAATTTGGTTATTGTTACCAAAGTAGATTTGTTTCAAAGCGTGTTAATCCCTATTTACTTATCTGAAGAAATAGAATTAGTCTGAAATGTAAATCCTAAATATTTTACATTTCCGGAACTCACTTATTACCTGTCAGGCATAGGCAGACAGACAGAAACACAGATGCACACTTAAAAAGGCAGCAGGAAGCAATTCTATCTTACTTAATAAAGGGTAAGTAACTTAACTGAGTAACTGATGTTGAAAAAAAAAAAGACACCAAGTCCATCAAGTACAACCTGTGTATGTGCTTTTATGTTAAAACATTGTATACCCCTGTATGTTGTGGTCGTCTCCCATCTAATAGTTATTTTAATTATCGATGCTCCCCGCTGAAACCACTGCTTGTGCAAGAGAATTGCACATCCTTACTGCTCTTACAGTAAAGAACCCTCTATGCAGTTTAAGGTTAAACCGCTTCTCTTCTACGTGAATGGCCACGTATTAAATTCCCTTGCTCTGTTTTATCCCCATTTTTATTGGGTCCCCAGTATGGTATTTGTACATCGAAATCATATCCCCTCTCAAGCTTCTCTTCTCCAGAAAAAATGAATCCAATGCTTGTAGTCTTTCCCCATAGCTGAGATCCTACAGTCCCTTTATTTGCTTTGTTGCCCTTCTCTGGACTCTCTCTAGTTCCAGCACATCCATCCTGAGGACTGGTGCCCAGAATTGGACAGTATACTCCAGGTGCGGCCAGACCAGAGTCTTGTAGAGCGGGAGAATTATAATTTTATCTCTGGTGTTAATCTCCTTTTTAATGCCAATATTCTGTTGGCTTTGCTTGCAGCAGCTTGCATGCCATTGCTGAGCCTATCATCTACTAGGACGACCAGGTCCTTTTCCGTCCTAGATTCCCCCAGAGGTTCTCCCCCTAGTGAATAAATTGCATTCATATTTTTGGCACCCAAATGCATTATTTTACATTTTTCTACATTAAACCTAATTTTCCATGTAGTTGCCCAACCCATTCATTTGTTTAGGTCTTCTTTCCACATCCGGCATAGAAGTTATTACTCTGCTAGAATCGTCTGCAAATACTGAGATTGAGCTGTTTATCCCATCCTCCAGATCGTTTATGAATAAATTAAATAGGATTGGTCCCAGGACAGAACCCTGAGAGACCCCACTTTCCACATCAGACCATCCAAGTACTCCCCATTTATCACCACCCTCTGGACACCCCTGTAGCCAGTTTTTAATCCATGTACTCACCCTATGGTCCATGCCGACAGACCTTAGTTTGTACAGTAAACGTTTACGGGGGACTGTATCGAATGCCTTTGCAAAATCCAGATACATCCACATCTACAGACCTTCCTTTATCTAGATGGCAGCTCACAATCTCATAGAAGGTTAATAGATTGGTCTGGCAAGAAAGATTCTACATGAATCCATGCTGATTACTGCTAATGATACCGCTTTTATTACTAAAATATTGTATATAGTCCTTTATCCCCTCCAAGAGCTTGCAAATTATTGATGTTAGGCTAACTGGCCTGTAGTTCCCAAGGATGAATCTTGGCTCTTTTTTAAATATTGGCGCTACATTGGCTTTTCTCCAAGTTCCTTAAAGCGGGAGTAAAAACGCTGCCATTTTTTTTTTTTTAGACCTGCAAGGGAAAAGGCATAATGAGCTAATATGCACCACATACTAGCTCATTATGAAATACTTACCATAGAATGAGCCCCCGACATCTCACCCGATCCATGCCAAGGGAGCTGACATGTTCCCTCGGCGTGTCTTCTGGGTATTGCGGTTCTGGCGCTGGGAGTGGTCGGAGCCGCGATATCAGTTTAGGAGATATTCCCCTCGCAATGAACTGCTGACTGCAGCGGTGCATGTGCGTGGGATATTTCATTCCGACTAAGTCCTGCGTCTGCCAGGCTTTCAGCCGAAAATCTCCTGTGCGCATGCGCCTCGGCAGTCAGCGGTTCATTGCGAGGGGAATATCTCCTAAACCGTATAGGTTTAGGATATTTTTTTTTACCTACAGGTAAGCCTTATTATAGGCTTACCTGTAGGTCAAAGTAAAAAAAAAAAGCCTATACAACCGCTTTAAGGACCCTCGGGTGCAAGCCACCTAGTCCCGGTGGCTTATTAATTTTAAGTTTTTCAAGTTCTTTCCTCTGTTAGCCATGAGGGTGCTTCCTGTGACGTGTTATGAGGATAAACATTGCAGTCTTTATTAATGACAGACTTGTGAAAACTGAGGAGAAGAATAAATTCAAAACCTTTGCCATCTCTCCATTATCCTTTATGGGGCCAATATGTTCTGACCTCCCTTTCTTACTATTAATATACTTAAAGAATTCTTGTTTTATTTTTGTACTCTCCTCTGTTATGTGCCTTTCGTGTTCTATCTTAGCCGCCCTGATTTCACCCTTACATTTCCTATTGCATTGCTTGTAAAGTTGGAATGCTGATGATGACCCCTCAGCTTTGTGTTTTTTGAAGGCCTTCTCCTTTGCTTTTATATGCATGTTTACATTGAAGTTAAGCCACCTAGGACTTTTATTACCTCTTTTAATTTTATTTCCCACTGGGATGCGCTGGCCAATACCATTATTTAACTGCTTCCCAACCAGTTGCCACAGTTATACTGCAGCAGGTTTGTTTCCCTGGGTGAGCTGTTGTAGCTGTACATCGGGCACTTTAAGACAATTAGGGGGCATGCATGCTCCCGTGGACCCGATGCGCATGCCCAGCGGTCACGATATCTGCCGGGCACCTGCAATCGCTTCACACAGAGACAGAATGGAGATCTGCCTGTTTACATTGCCAGACCTCTGTTCTATCAGGGGAGAGGAGCCATATATGTTGCTCATACTAAGTATGAACAATGATCGGGCTTCTCCCTCAGGCAGTCCCATCCCCCACAGTTAGAATCACTCCCTAAGACAAACATTTAACCCCTTGATGGCTAAAAATAGCCACTGATTACTGTGTAAATGTCAATGGTCCCAGAAAAGTCTCAAAAGTGTCCGGTCTGCCACAATGTCACAGTCCCAATAAGAATCGCAGGTTACAGCTATTACTAGTAAAAAAAATAATAATAAAAATGCCATAAATATATCCCCTATTTTGTAGACGCTATAACTTTTGCGCAAACCAATCAAAGTACACTTATTGCGTTTTTTTTTTTTTTACCAAACATATGTAGAATACATATCGGCCTAAACTGAGGAAAAAAATCTTTTTTTTTTTTTTTTTAAATGGGGATATTTATTATAGCAAAAAGTAAAAAAGTATTTTTTTTTCAAAATTGTCGCTATTTTTTTAATTATAGTGCAAAAAATTAAAATCGCAGAGGTCATTAAATACCACCAAAAGAAAGCTCTATTTGTGGGAAAAAAGGAACTCAATTTTGTTTTTGTACAACGTTGCACGACCGTGCAATTGTCAGTTAAAATGACACAGTGCCGTATAGCAAAAAATGGCCTGGTCATTAAGGGGCCAAATTATCCGGGGCTGAAGTGATTAATTTGCTCTTAAAGCACTGCCATTTTTTTCTCCATGTTCTTTGTTCCTAAGATTTCATCCCATTTAATATCTTCTAGCAAGGAGCACAGTTTAGCGAAGTTGGCTCTTTTGAAATTCAGTGTCTTTGCATTACCCTGTGTTTCCTATTTGTGTGATTTATGCTGAAAGGAATTGACCTGTGGTCGCTGTTTCCTAAATTGCCCCGTATTTCCACATCTGTGATTAGGTCTGTGATCCGGGATCCCTTTGCTGACTGTGACTCTAAACATTTTTGATTATGCGAAAACACTTCTGTGATATTCTGGTTCTGGTCCCTATTGCCCTGAAGCCTGTCACTGTCCCCTTTCCTGAGGAATAGACTATTATGAATTAGGATGCCAACACTAACCTGCTATGTGACCAGTTATAATCATCTTTTATGCTGAGCACTATAACGTGTTGTGATATGGAGGATGTTTAGCTCTTGTAGTAGAGTACAGTGAGTCCACATCAGACAGGAACTATAGTTAAGTGCTTAGTAGGGGATCCCCCGCGGAAGTCACGTGACTGTGACAATACACGTTGGGAGGAGCCTATGACCTCAAGCTGCTGCACAAGTGTATTGGCTGCCATCTTGCATGAGCCATTTCTAATGTACTTGTATGTGCACTTTTTAAGTTAAGTTCTTAATCTTTGGCTTTATTTTTAACAAAAAAACAATCTTAAATATATGAAGAGCACTATATACATCCTCCTTTTATGAGCTTCCGATATACAACCACTGAAGGATTTCTGTGGATGAAGGTGGACTGAATGATAGCCATACACAGCAGAGGGGAATAACACTTCTGGCATATCATATCCTGTTTAACCCCTTGCCGCCTGCCAGTCAAATGACAGATGTGCGGTGCAACTCTTGTTCTGGGACGTCGTCCCAGAACAGCCGCACCGTGTTGCTAGGACATGGCACGACCCCGATCTCTGTAAAGAGCCGTGGACACAGCTCTTTAACCATGTGATCGGCTATATGAACAAGGAGATGCCAGTAATCAGCTCTCATCGCCTCACACTGTGAGTGTGTGGCAAGGAGACAATCAGCAGTACCTCCTTCCAGGGGACATCAAGACATGTAATCAGGGCACTGATCATCCACGCCCTGATTCAAATAACACGCCACCAGTGCCAGCAATCAGTGCCCACAAGTGCCACCAGTGCCCATTAGTGGTGCCAGTCAGCGCTGCCCACCCATCAATACCCATCAGTGGCGCCTATCAGCACCCACCAGTGCAGCTTATCAGTCCTCATCAGTGCCCATAAGTGCAGCATATTAGTGCCACCTAATCAGCGCCTGTAAGTGCCACCTCATCAATGCAGCCTATCAGTGCCCATCAGTGAAGGAGTAAAATTACTTATTTAGAAAATTTACTGACAGAAACTAAGAAACTTTTTTTAAACATTTTTTTTTTAGTAAAAAAAAAATAAAAAAATAAAAAAAAAAACAGCAGTGATTAAATACCACCAAAAGAAATCTTTAATTTGTGTGAAGAAAATTTTAAAAAATTCACATGGTTACAGTGTGGCATTACCATGCAATTGTCAAAATGCGACAGCGCTGAAAGCTCAAAATTGGGGGTGAAAGTGCAGAAGTGGTTAACCACTTCAGCCCCGGACCAATTAACAGCCTAAGGACCAGAGGTCTTTTTACAATTTCGCACTGCACTGCTTTAACTGGTAATTGCGCGGTCATGCAATGTTGTACCCAAACGAAATTTGCGTCCTTTTCTTCCCTCAAATAGAGATTTCTTTTGGTGGTATTTGATTGCCTCTGCGATTTTTATTTTTTGCGATATAAATGGAAAAAGACCGAAAATTTTGAGAAAAAAAGATATTTTCTACTTTTTGTTATAAGAAAAATCGAATAAACTCAATTTTAGTCATACATTTAGGGCAAAATGTATTCAGCCACATGTCTTTAGTAAAAAAAAATGTCAATAAGCGTATATTTTTTGGTTTGCGCTAAAGTTATAGCATCTACAAACTAGAGTACATTTTCTGGAATTTACACAGCTTTTAATTTATGACTGCCTATCTCATTTCTTGAGGTGCTAAAATGGCAGGGCAGTACAACCCCCCCCCCCAAATGACCCCATTTTGGAAAGTAGACACCCCAAGGAAATTTCTGAGAGGCATGTTGAGCCCATTGAATATTTTTTTTTGTCCCAAGTGATTGAATAATGACACACAAAAAAAAAAGTTTACAAAAAGTTGTCACTAAATGATATATTGCTCACACATGCCATAGTTATATGTGGAATTGCACCCCAAAATATATTCTGCTGCTTCTCCTAAGTACGGGGATACCACATATGTGGGACTTTTTGGGAGTCTAGCCGCGTACGGCACCCCGAAAACCAATCACTGCCTTCAGGGTTTCTAAGGCCGCGTACACACGGGCGGACTGTTCGCCCAACTTTGTCCGCTGAACAGTGTTTCAGCGGACAGTCCGCTCGTGTGTGGGCTTCAGCGGACTGTTTCAGCGGACAGTCTGACGAACAAAGTTTTTCGGAATTTCCGTAAGACTGTCTGCCCAAACTTGGTTTCAGCGGACAGTCCGCTCGTGTGTAGGCTCGTTCGACAGACTAAGTTTCGCGCATGCTCAGAAAGGATTTAAACGGCGAAGGTTGCATTGCAGTGTATTGGACGTCGAATTTCTCGTCCCGTCGTACGTGCCGTTTACGTCATCGCGCACGCTTTCAGCGGACTGTCTGCTCATCGTGTGTGGTCAAGTCCGTTCATGCAAATTTTGAGCGGACTGTTTGTCGGATTGTCTGACGAACTAAGTTGGGCGAACAGTCCGCCCGTGTGTACGCGGCCTAAGGGTGCAAATTTTTTATTTCACTCTTCACTACCTATCACAGTTTCGAAGGCCATAAAATGCCAAAATAACACAAACCCCCCCCAAATGACCCCATTTTGGAAAGTAGACACCCCAAGCTATTTACTGAGAGGCATGTTGAGTCCATGAAATATTTTATATTTTGCCACAAGTTGCAGGAATATTACAAATTTATTTTTTTGCACAAAGTTGTCACTAAATGATATATTGCTCACACATGCTATGGGCATAAGTCAAATTACACCCCAAAATAAATTCTGCTGCTTCTCCCGAGTACGGGGATACCACATGTGGGGGCTTTTTGGGAGCCTAGCCACGTACGGGACCCCGAAAACCAAGCACTGCCTTCTGGATTTAAATATAAAATGCTACCAAAAAACTGTTAGCGATCGCAGGGATCAGGCCTGACTCTGCGATCGCTGCAGTTATGTGTTTAGTATTTTGTAAGTGACAGTGATCGATCGATACTGCACTTGGGTGGGCTGGGCAGAGGGGCAAAACTCAGGTGCCAGCAGGTATCTGGGCTGATCCCGCTAACAATGTGTTTTTTTGGAACCCTAAACTGCTGGGGATGCTAGTATAGATCTGATCAGATCAGATATTGATCTGTTCAGATTCTATACCACTACGGGAGGTGTATGCTTTGCGCGTGGGTGTTAGCGGTACTGGCACTAGCCTAGCGCTGCCTGGGGCGACGCAGACCCTGACCCTAAAACCTAATTGATATCACCGCCGGGTGATCAGGGGGTTAAACCTTTATTGGGTAATAAATGGTGGGTGCCCTGATGCTATAAAAAGCAAACTAACCAGAGTCACCCGTAACACTTATACGGTGATCACTGGTGAAAGGGTTAACTAGGGGCAATCATGGGGTTGACATTTTTATTAGGTAGTATATGGGGTCCCTGGCGCTATATAAAAACCTGACAGGGAACCTAAATAACTAACTGGCTAACCAGCGTCACCAGTGACACTTATACGGTGATCGCTGGTGAAAGGGTTAACTAGGGGCAATCAGGGGGTTAAAACCATTATTGGGTAGTATATCGGGGTATCTAGCGCTATAAAAACCTGGAGGTGAACCTAAAAAAATAACTAGCTACCTAGCGACACTAGTGACACTAATGCAGCGATCAGAAAAATGATCGCTTAGTGACACTGGCAAAAGGGGGTGAAAGGGTTAACTAGGGGCAATCAGGGGGTTAAAACCATTATTAGGTAGTATATCGGGGTACCTAGTGCTATAAAAACCTGGCGGTGAACCTAAAAAAAACTAGCTACCTAGCGACACTAGCGACACTAATGCAGCGATCAGAAAAATGATCGCTTAGTGACACTGGCAAAAGGGGGTGAAAGGGTTAACTAGGGGTAATCAGGGGGTTAAAACCGTTACTGGGTAGTATATCGGGGTACCTAGCGCTATAAAAACCTGGCGGTGAACCTAAAAAAATAACTAGCTACCTAGCGACACTAGTGACACTAATGCAGCGATCATAAAAATGATTGCTTAGTGACACTGGCAAAAGGGGGTGAAAGGGTTAATTAGGGGCAATCAGGGGGTTAAAACCATTATTAGGTAGTATATCGGGGTACCTAGCGCTATAGAAACCTGGCGGTGAACCTAAAAAAAAAATAGCTACCTAGCGACACTAGTGACACTAATGCAGCGATCAGAAAAATGATCGCTTAGTGACACTGGCAAAAGGGGGTGAAAGGGTTAATTAGGGGCAATCAGGGGGTTAAAACCATTATTGGGTAGTATATCGGGGTACCTAGCGCTATAAAAACCTGGCGGTGAACCTAAAAAAATTACTAGCTACCTAGCGACACTAATGCAGCGATCAGAAAAATGATCGCTTAGTGACACTGGCAAAAGGGGGTGAAAGGCAGGGGTCAATTCCTGGGGAAAAAAGTGTGGGAACTCCAACCCAAGATCCACTCCCCCAACAAAAAATAAATAAAAATGATACGCTCTTATGCACGAATGCTTCAAAAGTGGTATTTTTCATCCAATTTTCGTATTGTGTGTATGAACTGTTAGTACATAAAAAACAATCCTCAATAAACATAAATACGGTAATTCTCTGAATAATCAGCATTCATTCAGTTGTGCTTCCATGCGAATGTGAACATCATGTTCTGATCTTTATTGGGGAATTTTATTTTGTATATAGAGTGTTTATGTGGTGAGTTTACACTTTTCATTATCTGGACAGAATGCTTGGGGAGATAGTGATGTGTTCCTGCTTAAGAGATGTATATTAGCTTGGGGGGCTGCCAACTCTACAGGGCTCCAACACACACTCGCTGCTATTCCAACCCTTCACATATTTCCACATAAACTTCCCTCCTGGCATTAAACTTTGCCAGGTATTGTGCTCAGCTTACCACCCCAAACTGATGTTCCTCCTTCAGCTCACCTCTCTCCCTGCATGTCCTGTGAGCAGAATAGCTGTGCTCCTCCTCTGGGTTCTCTCATCATATGGCACTAAGGAGCGCATCATGAGAGGTCTGACTAAATACAATCTCTTAGCAGCAGGGACCTGATCTACCTGATCTACCCATCAGCTAGCTGTGATTGACAGGTAGATCGAAGTGGAAGGTGTCATGGTGCCCCCTACTGGCAATGCCTGAATGGTCAGGTGTGCGGCACTTACTATTGCGAGCTGTGTCGGCGGCTGCTGGTGTAGCACCTGCCACACAGCTCGCATACTTCAAAGTCTTGCAGGACACGGCTGCTAATGGGAACTGAGTTCCTGTTGTGGAAAAAGTACAGGAACTCCGTTCCCATGCTTTCCCGCAGGACTTGAGCCCTGGTGAAAGGTTAACTCTAAGGGCAATCAGGTCCAGGGTAGCCCCCTACCACCCCCTAATAAAGATTTAACCCCCTAACACTAACTGCCCTGACAGTTTTTACTTTTACAACTGACATTGAATGCAGTGATCAGTAAATAAATGATCACTGCAATCAGTGACACTGTGACTGGGGGGGGGGGGGGTTTGTGTGCCTATGTGTTAGTTAGTGTCAGTGTAGTGTTTGGTGCAGACTTACTGTGTCCTCTCCTCTTAGTCCGGTCAATAAGACCGCCCCGAGGAGAATGACATCACTTCCTCCCTGCCTGTGTATACAATACACAGTGGGAGGAAGCTTCTCATTCGCCAGGAGCGATCGAGAGGAGATGGCAAGAAACCAACGGCCATCCCCTCATCCCGGATCGCTCCTGAAGCGAACTGGACCGCCGCATCCAGCGGGAGGGGGTCCGATCGGACCCCCCACCCGCTGGAAGGCAAGCACATACATGTACGTGCTTGTGCCTGTACATGCCATTGTGATGACGTACAATGGCATGCGGCGGTCGTTAAGTGGTTAAAGTAAAAGCGCATGAGACCTGATTTTTATTGGGTAAAGCTGGCCATACACCATCCAACTTTCTTATTCAATTTCGTTTAGATTTAACTTGCCTGCCTGATTGCACACAAACTGAAAGTGTTCAGATTTAACCTCATATTATATGGTTTCAGTAAATCTAAAGGAAATCTATAGAAGAAAATTGTATGATGTATGGCCAGCCTAAAAGCACAAGGTGAGATTATTGGAATGTTGGTGATATGCTATGCACAATGCAAGTTTTTACAAAAACGTTGCAGAAAGAGAACAGTATTCACAACACAAGTGGAAGAATAATAGAAATACTTTTTTTCATAATTATTGTGGACTTGTACAGCTGATTTTTATCTTATACTGCATGGAACTCTTTTAATATATTGTTTGCTCGTCATGTGTGGGAACAAGTGTATGCAGCAGTGTCAGGCTGTATAATCAGATACACTGCTCTTTTGTTTGAGGCATTGTACATTCATACTCATATTTTTTGTATTAGGCTACTTTCACACTGAGGCATCAGCACCCCTATTTTTACTGTGCTTTACCGCTGTTTTAGCTGTGCTATTCGGACACTAGGGGGGTGCTTATAACCCCCGCTAGCAACCGAAAAAGGGTTAAAACCACCCGCAAAGCGTGCTGCTGATTTCTATGGTCAGGGGCGCTTTAGAAGAGGTGTATACATCGCTCCTACAGCCAGGGCCGTCTTTAATATTGATTGGACCCTGGGCAAAAACTTTCTTGGGCGCCCTCCCCCCCATTGCAATTTCACTCTCCACCTGCTCTGAGACATACAATAAATAGCAGCTAGACTTAAAATCAGTTTACTGAATCGGATCAGGCAGCAATTGCAATTGGTTGCCAGCGGTTACAGCATATCATTGCTTCTTAATGACTGGTTGCTAGAGGTTACAGCACACCTTACAGCGCACTGATTAGTTGCTAGAGGTTACAGCCAATGATTTCTGCTCATTAATTGGTTGCTAGAGATTACTGTACAATAATACTGCTCACTGATTGGTTGCTAGAGGTTACAGCACATCATCTCCTCACTGCAGGGGAGCATGATATACATATAAATGCCACCTTTATTTACATATGAATGCTGCTGGTCGCAGCTATTTACATATGAATGCTGGTTATTTACATGTAAACACAGGGTCTGCAGGTGAGTCATCTGTACACAACAATAGGGCAGAGCTGGGCAGCATTAGTACCAGCACTTCACACTGAGATATCAGGACACAGCACAGGACTAAAACTTCAAGGTACAAGGGAATTTAAACTGGGATAGTTGGCAAGTATGAGGCAGCTGCTTTGGGCCCCACAACAATGACAGGGCCCAGGGCACCTGCCCCTTTTGCCCTGCCTTAAAGACGGCACTGCAAAGATGCTGCTTGCAGGACTTTTTTTACCGTCCTGCAAGCGCGCAGCTCCAGTGTGAAAGCACTCTGGCTTTCACACTGGAGAGGCTATTTTTTAGCGCTATATCACCCATAAAGCGCCTCAGTGTGAAAGTAGCCTTACATTTATTTTTGTGTCTGCTAATATATAAAGAACCTAACTTGCAGTAAGCTTATCCCAATCACCTGACAACAAAATGGTTTCTACAAACTTTATCCACAGGCTTTTACATAGAGAGCCCATTGCAGCTTTCCTACATTAGAAAAGAGCTCAATTTCCACCCCAGACCTTCACTTTTATCTCATCTAACCTAATCAGAAGTGAGTGGAAGTGAAACCCTGGACTGGATCAGAACAAACACTAGGTGGAACCCCTGGACTGGATTATCCCTAGTTTCTCACATATGGTGACATAACCACATGGATATTTACCAGTGTTTCTCAACTCCAGTCCTCAAGGCGCCCCAACAGGTCATGTTTTCAGGATTTCCCTCAGATGAAACAGCTGTGGTAATTACTAAGGCAATGAAACTGATCAAATCACCTGTGCAAAGTAATGGAAAGCCTGAAAACATGACCTGTTGGGGTGCCTTGAGGACTGGAGTTGAGAAACACTGATATATACCCTCCCTTAACCACTTCAGCCCCAGAAGGATTTGTTCCATTCTTGAACACGCCATTTTTTGCGATACAGCACTTTGTCGCTTTAACTGACAATTGCGCAGTTGTGCAATGTTTTACCCATACAAAATGTGTGTCCTTTTTTCTCCACAAATAGAGCTTTCTTTTGGTGGTATTTCATCACTACTGCGGTTTTTATTTTTTGCGCTATAAACAAAAAAAGAGCGTCAATTTGGAAAACAAAACACAATATTTTGAACTTTTTGCTATAATAAATACCCCCCAAAAAGATAACAAATTTCTTCATCCTTTTTAGGCCAATATATATTCTTCTACATATTTTTGGTAAAAAAATAGATAAAAATTGCAGTAAGAGCATATTGATTGGTTTGCACAAAAGTTATAGCGTCTATAAAATAGGGGATAGATTTATGGCATTTTTATAATTTTTTTTACTAGTAATGTCAGTGATCTGTGATTTTTAGCGGGACTGAGACACACTTTTCGGACACTTTTGACACTTTTTTGGGACCATTGATATTTATACAGTGATCAGTGTTATAAATAGCCACTAGCCACTAGTTACCGTATAAATGTCACTGGCAGGCAAGGGGTTAACATTAGGGAGCGATCAAAGGGTTAATTGTGTTCCCTAGGTGTGGTCTAACTGTGGGGGGAAAGAGAGGCACCGAATTAAGCCAGAGGCTGGGTGGAGGGCCGGACATGACAAATGCTGAGGGAGGAGCGTAGGGGGTTAACATAACGAGGAGAAGAAGGAGGTGGAGTGTAGAAAAAGAGACGGGGGGGCGGAGCATAATAAAAGGATGGGGAGGAGCGTGAGGGCAGCGTGGTTCAGTCTGGGAAGAGAATTGCCCACCCACCCGTCCCGTAATTTAAAAAAAAAAAAAAAAAAGGACAAAAGGGTGAATACATAACTAAAGCAATACCTCAATGTTTATGTGCTTACATGATATAAAAAAAAAAAAAAAAAAATGAATTACATGAGGTGGTCTTTGGTGTTTTTGGTCGTTCTTGTTGTCTGTGTTTTTGTTTTCTTGCAGGTTCGATGAGGAGGGTCGTCATGGCAGCTGTAGCGGCGGTGTCTTTTGGTCTTTGATGGGGCAAAAGGAAACAGATGATGGAATGGTGGGGGGGGCTCATAGGGATATGGGCCCTCCCTTTTGGTGTATCCCAGCGGAAGGGTAGGCTGGAATACGGGATTTGGTGGCATTGCGGGAAGGTGGTTGTCTCCAGGCTTATAAACGGCCGGAGGCCTGGTATGGTAAAAGGTGGTCCCGCAGTGTAATAGTAAAAAAGGTTATGTTTAAAAAGGTGGAACGTGGTACCGTCAAAGACCAACTGACTGGGAGTTCTTTTAAAATTGCCGTTACCAAAAAGTTGTTATTTATATATATATATATATATATATATATATATATATATATATATATATATATATATATATTTAATAAAGTTATTTAAGTTATTGGTTGGAAGAGTGTTAATAAAAGGCTGCTATGGCCATTTTATACTCCAAACTCCTGTGTGGCCTGATTATTGGGTTGGAGGGTTAAATGTAGAGAGTAACGTTAATAGGATTATAGAAAGGGAAAGAAGGGGTAATTACCAAAGGGGTAAAAAGTACGGAGAGGTATGTCCCTAATGCATTGGTCATGTGGCTGACTAGAGGGAGAGAGATCGTTGTTCCTGTGGTGGCTGGTCAGGAAGGTGTTAAAGCAGTGGTTCTCAACCCTGTCCTCAGATACCCCCAAAAGGCAATGTTTTAGGAATTTCTCTAAGGCCCCTTTCACACTGGGGCGGTTTTCAGGTGCTACAGCGCTAAAAATAGCACCTGTGTGGCGCCTCAAAAAACCGGCCCCTTTCACTCCGTGTGAAAGCCTGAGGACTTTCACACTGGAGCGGTGCGCTAGCAGGACGGTAAAAAAAGTCCTGCTAGCTGCATCTTTGGAGCGGTGTATTCACTGCTCCTAAACCGCTCCTACCCATTGAAATCAAAGGGACAGCGTGGCTATACTGCCGGCAAAGCGCCGCTGCAGCGGTGCTTTGTGGGTAGTTTTAACCCTTTTCCGCCCACTAGCGGGGGTTAAAAGCAGACCGCCGCTAAAACGACGGTAAAGCGCCGCTAAAAATAGCGGCGCTTTACCGCCGACGGCCGCACCGCCCCAGTGTGAAAGGGGCCTTAGATTAAATGGCTGTCCAAAATACCAAGCCATTGACTCTGATTTAAAGCACCTGTGCAAGATAAAGGAAAATATTCAAACATGGCCTGTTAGGGGTACTTGAGGACAGGGTTGAGAACCACTGATTTAAATGATAAGTTTGCCTTTTATAAAAAAAAAAAATATTAAAAAAATGCCTTTTGCCAGTAAAAAAAATGTGCATTTTGAATTTCTTTTACACTGGAACCTGTAAAGTATTGTATTTGCGGTCAACAGACCACAGGACCAACACCAGGATCTTACACTGTCTGCCCATACCTCCGATATGGGCAAGCATTTACTGTATTGCAGAAAGAATTAATGAACTATGAGAGTTCTCACCAGCACCCTTGCAATCGCTAATGGTAGTTATAGGTATTCATTCAATGGAAACTATGAATGAGGTGATTGTGTGGACGGACCTTTGCATGACCACACTATTTTAAAATATTGGCAGTGGGTGCGGCGACAGAATCCCATGCCCGCTGTCACAGAGAGGGGAGTACATGGGCCCGAATGTTGCACAGTTTTTATTGAACCAGGCGACATTCCACTCATGTGTATGGCAGCTGGTCCAAGAGAAGCCAGCCGTTTGGCCGCATTCTGGAAAACCACAGCCAATCGGCTCCCGATCAGCGCTGCCTGCCAATGTCTGAGAGTGCTGACCAGAGTGTTCTGGCCAGGGGCATCCCCCTGTCAGAAAACAACAGCACAGCAGGGGAGATCGCTGTACTAACATCTGATTGTTAGTACAGCGGCTCTAACTAGAGCTGTCAGTTTGTTTACTTTCAATCCAACTGTTAGTGTGTACCAGGCTTTAGACTGAGTCTGATCAGTGAGCTATTGGTGTGCTTGCAGTGATGGGAAGGAGGATAGCCACTATTTAGTCTAAGCCCTTGTACACACGGTCGGACATTCCGACAACAAAATCCGTCAAATGTTTTCAGATGGATTTTCTCCCAAACTGGTGTTGCATACACACGGTCAGACAAAGTTGTCGGAAAATCCAATCGTTCAGAACATGATGATGTTATTTCGTTACGACGGGACTACGTTCAGGCTAGTAGCCAATAGCTTTGGTCTAGGAATTTGATCTGAACATGCGTGGCACTTTGTCCGATCGGAATTCTCTAAAAACGATCGGACTAAGTCCGATCGGATCATGTTGTCCGAAAATTTTTATATCCAGCTCTCAAACTTTGTTGGTCGGACATTCTGACAGAAAAAGTCCAATGAAGCCCACACACGGTCAGATGATCCGACAACACGGTCCGATTTTGACTGAATTCGGGCCTGAAATGGACCAGAAAACACACGGTACTCCTGTGCAATTGGATCTGCACCCGTCCCAGAGCTGTGTGAACCAACTCCACTGAGAGCCGGTCACAGTCTCCTGACATGCGAATTGGATGCGGGGAAACCCACACCAAATTTGCAATAGTGTGAACCACACACTAAAAAAAACACATGGACATGATGGGAAGCGAGTCTCTCAGTTCTCCACCTAGTCACAAGTCATTTCCGAAATGCACATTGCCATATTTAGATGATCTATATTTAGATAATGACATTATCATTTTTTCTGGCCCCTTTTTCTATACTTTTTAATTTTCAGACAGAAAATCCCCCAGCTGACAGCTGAATGGGGCCGGATATACAGTACATTTATGACAGCTTCCCAGCACAGACAAGGCCCACTGAGTATTGGTGTGCATCTGTATGTCAGCTGAGAGTTGGTCTTAATTACCACCAAGTATTTTTTTAAAGCGGTAGCAAACCACTGCAAAATAAGAAAAAAATGCCATCATGTGCTAGTATGCATCGTATACTACGTTAGCACATTATGAAATACCTTAGAATAAAGTCCTTCCAGCGGTCTTTCTTTAGGGTTTCTTGGGCTCCGATGCTGTGAGTGTCTGGAGCCACGATGACGTCACTCATGTGCGGGAGCCCTCGGTTCTGGCAAGAAGCTCTGAAGGTCCAGCATGGAGAGAAGGCATTCAGACCACATGTGTGGGTGAATATCTCCTAAACTGTGCACAATTAGGAGATATTCATTTTACCTACAGGTAGGCCTTATTATAGATTTAACTGTAGGTAAAAATAACAAAGCGGGCTTTACTACCCCATTAACCAGTTGCCGACCGCCGCACGACGATGTACGTCGATAGCATGGCACGGGCAGGCATATTGGCGTACATGTACGTCCCTTGCCTCCCGCGGGTCGGGGGCCCGATCGGGCCCCCGCCCGGTGCCTGCGGCGGTCGGTATTCGTGCGGGAGCGATCCCGGACGAGGGGACGGCCATTCGTTCATGGCCACCCCCTCGCGATCGCTCCCGACGAATAGGAATCCCCCGTGACATCACTTCCTCTCCTGTAATGTAAACACAGGAGAGGAAGTGATGTATTCTCTCCTCCGTGTCGGTATTTTTCGTTCCGACACGGAGGAGAGCGGATCGGTGAGTTGCACCAACACTCACACACACAGTAGAACATGCCAGGCACACTCACACCCCCCCTTTACCCCCCGATCACCCCCCCAATTACCCCTGCCCCCCAGTCACAGTGACACCAATGTCATTTTTTTTTTTTTTTTTTTTTTTTGCATTGGTGTCATTTGTGACTGTAATAACTGTTAGGGCAGTTAGAGTTAGCCCCCTTTAGTTCTAATGTACCCCCCTAACCCCCCCAATAAAGGTTTAACCCCGTGATCACCCCCCGTCGCCAGTGTCACTAAGGCTGGGTTCACATTGCAGCGGTTTATGAGAACGAATGTGATTCGCACCGCACTGCAGTGCAAATCACATCCGATCTCTGTGCGATTCGAGTTCAGCCATTCGCCGCACCCGCCGCACCCGCCACACCCGCCGCACCCACCGCAAATTCGCACGGGACCCTTTTTTTGGCCCGCAGCAGAATCGGATCGCATGGGTGTTCACACCATGCGATCCGAGTTTGCAGATCGCACTGCGATATGCGAACTGATCTGGGGGTGTCAGTAACATTTCACTGACACTCCCAGCAGTTCGCATAGGGCAGTGTGAACTGCCGCCGGGAGGCATGCGATGCGGGAACCCGCCGCGCATTCGTGGCGTTCCCGCATCGCTCCAGTGTGAACCCAGCCTAATAAGCGATCATTTTTCTGATCGCCGTATTAGTGTCACAGGTGACGCTAGTTAGGCAGGTAGGTATTTAGGTTCGCCGCAGCTTTTTATAGCGCCAGGGACCCCCATATACTACCGCATAAAGCCCCCTGATTGCCCCCTAGTTAACCCTTTCACCAGTGATCACCATATAACTGTTACAGGTGACGCTGGTTGGTTAGTTATTTTTTATAGTTTCAGGGCACCCGCCATTTATTACCTAATAAAGGTTTAACCCCCTGATCACCCGGCGGGTGTCATTTGTGACTAATAACTGTTAGGGCAGTTAGGGTTAGCCCCCTTTAGTTCTAAGGTACCCCCCTAACCCCCCCAATAAAGGTTTAACCCCGTGATCACCCCCCGTCGCCAGTGTCACTAAGGCTGGGTTCACATTGCAGCGGTTTATGAGAACGGATGTGATTCGCACCGCACTGCAGTGCAAATCACATCCGATCTCTGTGCGATTCGAGTTCAGCCATTCGCCGCACCCGCCGCACCCGCCACACCCGCCGCACCCGCCGCAAATTCGCACGGGACCCTTTTTTTGGCCCGCAGCAGAATCGGATCGCATGGGTGTTCACACCATGCGATCCGAGTTTGCAGATCGCACTGCGATATGCGAACTGATCTGGGGGTGTCAGTAACATTTCACTGACACTCCCAGCAGTTCGCATAGGGCAGTGTGAACTGCCGCCGGGAGGCATGCGATGCGGGAACCCGCCGCGCATTCGTGGCGTTCCCGCATCGCTCCAGTGTGAACCCAGCCTAATAAGCGATCGTTTTTCTGATCGCTGTATTAGTGTCACAGGTGACGCTAGTTAGGCAGGTAGGTATTTAGGTTCGCCGCAGCTTTTTATAGCGCCAGGGACCCCCATATACTACCGCATAAAGCCCCCTGATTGCCCCCTAGTTAACCCTTTCACCAGTGATCACCATATAACTGTTACAGGTGACGCTGGTTGGTTAGTTATTTTTTTATAGTTTCAGGGCACCCGCCATTTATTACCTAGTCTCACTAGTGTACCCCTAAATTTAGGGGTGTCTACTTTCCAAAATGGGGTCATTTGGGGGGGTTTGTGCCATCTTGGCATTTTATGGCCTTCAAAACTGTAACGCCCTTAGAAAGCCTGAAGGCGGTGCTTGGTTTTCGGGGCCCCGTACGCGGCTAGGCTCCCAAAAAGTCCCACATATGTGGTATCCCCGTACTCAGGAGAAGCAGCAGAATTTATTTTGGGGTGTCATTTCACATATGCCCATGGCATGCGTGAGCAATATATCATTTAGTGACAACTTTGTGAAAAAAAAAAAAAAAAAAAAAGTTTGTAATTTTCCCGCAACTTGTGGCAAAATATAAAATATTCCATGGACTCAACATGCCTCTCAGCAAATAGCTTGGGGTGTCTACTTTCTAAAATGGGGTCATTTGTGGGGGTTTTGTGCCATCTTGGCATTTTATGGCCTTCAAAACTGTAATAGGTAGTGAGAAGTGAACTCAAAAATTTACGCCCTTAGAAAGCCTGAAGGCGGTGCTTGGTTTTCGGGGCCCCGTACGCGGCTAGGCTCCCAAAAAGTCCCACATATGTGGTATCCCCGTACTCAGGAGAAGCAGCAGAATTTATTTTGGGGTGTCATTTCACATATGCCCATGGCATGTGTGAGCAATATATCATTTAGTGACAACTTTGTGAAAAAAAAAAAAAAAAAAAAAAGTTTGTAATTTTCCCGCAACTTGTGGCAAAATATAAAATATTCCATGAACTCAACATGCCTCTCAGCAAATAGCTTGGGGTGTCTACTTTCTAAAATGGGGTCATTTGTGGGGGTTTTGTGCCATCTTGGCATTTTATGGCCTTCAAAACTGTAATAGGTAGTGAGAAGTGAACTCAAAAATGTACGCCCTTAGAAAGCCTGAAGGCGGTGCTTGGTTTTCGGGGCCCCGTACGCGGCTAGGCTCCCAAAAAGTCCCACATATGTGGTATCCCCGTACTCAGGAGAAGCAGCAGAATTTATTTTGGGGTGTTATTTCACATACGCCCATAGCATGTGTGAGCAATATATCATTTAGTGACAACTTTGTGTAAAAAAAAAAAAAAATTTTTTTTTTTGTCATTATTCAATCGCTTGAGGCAAAAAAATAAAATATTCAATGGGCTCAACATGCCTCTTATCAATTTCCTTAGGGGGTCTACTTTCCAAAATGGGGTCATTTGGGGGGGTTTTGTACTGCCCTGCCATTTTAGCACCTCAAGAAATGAGATAGGCAGTCGTAAACTAAAAGCTGCGTAAATTGCAGAAAACGTACCTTAGTTTGTAGATGTGACAACTTTTGCGCAAACCAATAAATATACAATTATTGACTTTTTTTTTACCAAAGACATGTGGCTGAATACATTTTGGCCTAAATGTATGACTAAAATTGAGTTTATTGGATTTTTCTAATAACAAAAAGTAGAAAATATCATTTTTTTTCAAAATTTGCGGTCTTTTTACGTTTATATCGCAAAAAATAAAAATCGCAGAGGCAATCAAATACCATCAAAAGAAAGCTCTATTTGTGGGAAGAAAAGGACGCAAATTTTGTTTGGGTACAACATTGCATGACCGCGCAATTACCAGTTAAAGCAGCGCAGTGCCAAAGTGTAAAAAGACCTCTGGTCATTTACCAGCAAAATGGTCCGGTCTGAAAGTGGTTAAGAATCTGTACTGGTCATAATGACAGATTGTTGAAGTGGCGTTAGCAAGAACTACCTGAATTTGCTGCATGTTTGATAATGTTACTGATACAGGTTCTGTTTTAAGTACTCCTCCCCTGCCACATTTGCCTTTTTTTGGGGGGGGGGGGGGTGAGAGGGTAACTAGTTTTTACAGGTACCCGAACCCACGTCTCCTCTTCCTGCCCCCCCTGCAGTCTACTGAGACACGTCACAGGTCACAGAATACTGCCGGACCATTCAGAAGGCGCAGTGCGACTCAGTCATGCCCGCTGCCCACAATTGAGATGCTGGCGCCATAGAGAGAAGATAGGGAGAAGGGACAGCTTGGGTGAGCACATCTCTGAATCGTGGGACAGATGAGTCTGTTCATTAAAAGTTAGCAGTTTTGTAGCAGCTGACATTTAATAAACAAAAAACCACTGGAGCTCCACTTTAGCCACTTCCCGCCACTTGCCTATAGCAGAATGATGGCCAGGCAGGTGTCTCATTGTTTTGAGTGGACATCATATGATGTTAGGGTTGCACTTGTGCAGTTTTCTCCCGGACAGTGATGATGATGAATGATGTGTTTGGGTTTTCATTTGCCTCAGCCCCGGACACATCATTCACATAGACTGCACCAAGAGTGACATCTGATATGTCCCCTCTCCCTGACAGCAACTTGGTTCAGCAGAGCAGAGCACAGTGTCGGTGAATCAAAGCTCCTCTCCTCCTCATCCTTCTCCATTCTGTACAAACACGAGGAGGAGGGGGAGCAGGGATGCGCTGATATCGGGCTTGTAGAAAGTTTTTATTATGCACTGTAGATGGAGGAGGGAGGGAGAGAGAGTAGCTCGAAAGGAGGACAAGGTAGAAAATATGTGGAGTGATTGAGGGGTTAGAAGGAAATGTGCTGGGGGGAGGGGGGCTTTGACAGGGGAAGACAATGCTAGAAGTGTGGATTGGACTTGAAATCTGACACCCTCTCCTTGCATCTCTCTCCCGTCCCAAAGCACCCCCAGGACAAATCCTACCCCACCCCCTTGCACTGGGGCTCTTCTCTCACAAAGTGCCCCCCAGCACATATCTGACCCCGCCAAGCGCCCCCCAGCACATATGGGCACAAAGGCTGCATATGATGGTCACGGTGGCTGTATTATGGGCACAGGCTGCATCTTGTGGGCACAGTAGCTGCATTTGATGGGGTACAGTAGCTGCATTTTATGGGGCACAGTGGCTGTATTTTATGGGGCACAGTGAGGCTGCAATTGATGGGTTTTTTCAGAATTTTTCAGGTTGTTTGCACCCCCAAAACTTTTGAGCACCAGCTGCCACTGCCCCCCCAGCACATCTAACTCTCCCCAACCCCTGCTAGCACTAGCCCTCTCCCCAGGACATATCTGACCCCTGCATTCCATGTAGAACACTCACAATTCAGCCACGCTGTTTTCTGCGGCGAGCGTTGTGCCACATTACTACTCTCTTTCTCTTTCCACCAAAAGTGTCCCAGGTCTTTTACAATCTAATAGCGTATACACCCCAAAAAATGCCACCGCTAAAGTGTTCAGGTTTGGCTTGAAGAAAAGGCAACCCTATATGACGTTCTTCATAACAAGCCGCTCGTGCATGCCCCGGGGACAAAGGCTCTTTACCCATGTGATCAGCTATGTTCAATCACACTGACAGCATTTCCTTTCCTCAAAGGGCAGCCCCACCAGTGATGCCAATCAGTGTCCATCGGTGCTGCCTTTCAGTGCCTCCTATCAGTGCCTATCATTGCTGCATATTAGTGCCACCTCATCAATGCAGCCTATCAGCGCACATTAGTAAAGGAAACATTTTATACCAAAAACTAAGAAAAGCTTTTTGTTTTTCAAAATTTATTCATTTGTTTAGCAAAAAATAAAAAAAAACTGTGGTAATTAAATACCATCGTTACGATGGGACTACATTCAGGCTAGTAGCCAATAGCTTTGATGTAGGAATTTGATATGAGCATGCGTGGCACTTGGTCCGATCAAAATGCTATACACATGATCGGATTAGGTCTGACCGGCCCAGTTGGTCAGGAAATATTTCCAACATGTTGGAAAATTGGGTCGGACGGAGATTCGGACGGAATCAGTCCGATGCATACCACACACAGTCGGATTATCTGACGACATGGTCCGATAAGACGCATTCCGACAGATTCTCCGACCGTGTGTACAGGGGCTAAGCCCTTGTACATGCGATCGGAGATTCCGACGGAATGTGTCCGATCGGAGCGTTTTGTCGGATATTCCGACTGTGTGTGGTCTGCATCGGACTGTTTCCGTCGGAATATCCGTCGGACCAATTCTCTAACTTGCCGGAAATATTTTCCGACAAAATGCTCCGATCGGACATACTCCGATCATGTGTAGAGAATCGGACAAAGTGCCACGCATGCTCAGATCAAATTCCTACATCAAAGCTATTGGCTACTAGCCTGAACGTAGTCCCGTCGTAATGAAATAACGTCATCACGTTCTGAAAGATCGGATTTTCCAACAACTTCGTTCGACCGTGTGTATACAACAGTTTTGGACAAAATCCGACGGATTTGGTTGTCGGAATCTCCGATCGTGTGTACGAGGGCTAAGATGTAATTGGCTGCATGCACTCTGAACATCTAAGCTATGCAAGTTTAGGAGATATTCACAGTACTTACAGGCAAGCCATATTATAGGCTTGCCTGTAGGTTCAAGTGGTGTAAAAGAGTTTACAACCACTTTAAGCGATGAACCACCTGAAATGTATTATTGGGACTATTTTCAATTCCCTTTTTAGTTATTACATCAGGAAAAATGGGCATCAAATTAGGGGATGCTGTTCATGCATTCGGACAAACATCCAAACTTTTGCCTGTCCAGCCCTGTGTTATGCGGACCCATAAATCTTATATAGAAACGCTATTTCTACCCCTTGGACCTCTGAATTGCTGGCATCACCAGGAAACCCCTCCACTGTGGCACCATCGGGATTGGTCATGTTTGATGGGTCATCTGTTGTTGTTTTTTTTAGATTGGTGGCAGGCATTGTGATTGACAATAGATTTACAATGGGCAAATTTCTGGGGATTTTTTTTGTTTTTGTTTTTTTTAATAAAGGATTTGTCAAATCTTAGGGAGCACTCTTTCATACTCACCCATGTGGGGGGCGGTCAGTATCTGGAGGCTCCCTCAAAAGGGGGACTTCCTGATTCTGCTAGGCTCCTGGTCCACAGATCCCCACAACCACCAGGCAGGAATATGAAAAAGAGAGCACTTGTCTTCTTCAACATGAGGGCAAGGTGCGTTGCCAGGGGGTTCTCCTCTGCAAGGTACCCCCCCCCCATGTTGAGCGCATGTAACCTGGTATGGTTTGGGAGAGAAGGCACTACCAAAAAGGGGACTTTCAGATTCTGCTAGGCTCCTGGCCCACAGACCTCCACAACCACCAGTCAGGGTTAGGGAAAAGAGAGCACTTATCTTCTTCAACATGAGGCCAAGGTACCCCCCCATGTTGAGGGTATGTGGTCTGGTATGGTACAAGAGGGGTGCGGGGGGGCTCACTTTTCTTTGCATGGATTGCTCAGTACAAACCATAGCAGACTTGAAGGGTCTGGTATGCATTTTGGGGGGACTCTATAAAAATCTTTTTTTTCATTTTTGCTGTATGATATTGTAGCGCTGGCTCCTGAAGAGCACGCGCTATGTATTTTTGTCATTTAATATTCCTGGAACCGCAGTTTGGTTTTGGGTTCATTTATACAAAATGTTGATCTCAGTACCAGTCTAGCTGGATTGCATTGTGTTCCGCTTGACCATAGGTAGCGCTGTCATCTCTGGCAGGTGCTAGAACGCAGTCCAATTAGGTGCATTGAGTGCCAATTGTTTCTCGGAACCAGCCCAGTGGGAGAATCCTCTTGCTGTGCATTCTGGGAGAGGGTACTTAAGATGCTGACGTCATGTGCTTCGGGTTCCGGTCCAGAAGTGGTTTCTGTCTGTTTGGTCCTGGTCCTTCTGACCAGCCCCAAAGGCGCTCATGGCCTGGGGTGCGGCTCCACCCAATTCCAAGTATCGGGGCTGGCTAGCCCTAGGCAAAGTAACTGGAAGGAGGATTCGTTGGTGGTGCGGTGCTGTCTCGGTTTGTGAAGAGGCCCAGCAACTGGAGAAGCATCCAGGGGAGGACTCTTTGGGAGAAGGCCACGCAAAAGGCTGGCTTCTCAGAAGGAGCCTGGAGGCTTAGTTGAAAGACCCCAAGTCAATCTGGCCTTGTATGGTAGGGCCGGACTGGCTGCAAGATACTGGTACCGTATGAGGGTTCTCTAAGTTTGTCTACATCCTTCAGTTATTCAAGTGTTCTACAACAAGTCTGTGGCAGGGACTTTATTCAAGTTTGTCTACAGCAAGTCTGTGGCAGAGACTTTGTTTGAGCACTCTAGGCCTAGTGAGAGAAGGACTATCCGATAAGAGTGAGAATCCAGTTGTGAATGGATATTCTCTGGATTTCCTAATGTGAGAGACTTTTCTATTTGACAAAGTTCCAAGAGTACCTGGACTTTATACCTAAACCCTCTAGCCCTATTTTGAGAGACTGCGTTTTGTTTATTCCTTTTTTGCAAATAAAAATCTCTCAAGCGGATCTAGTGTCAGTCTCTACAGTTCTTGGACCATCTACTTTGAGAAACCCCTAGACCAGTGATGGCGAACCTTGGCACCCCAGATGTTTTGGAGCTACATTTCCCATGATGCTCAACTACACAGCAGAGTGCATGAGCATCATGGGAAAGGTAGTGCCAAAATATCTGGAGTGCCAAGTTTTGACATCACTGCACTAGATATACATGAGGTCAAGGAGGTAACGGTAAGCCCAATCAAATCAGCCGCACCTTCGGGGGTCAGTGCTACAATATGCTATAGAAAAAGGGAAATTTGAAAAGGAAAATGATGATACAGGATAAATTGCCCCAGCAAATAAAATGTCATTGCCTTTTTTTAAAGTCTATGTTTATTTTGGAGGACCTATTGAGTCTGTGTGCCATTTTTCTTTTAAATTGCCAACAAAACAGAAAATTGTACCATACTTACCGTAATTTTCTTTTCCTGGTGCCTATCCATGGCAGCATACCTGTGACAAGCTCCGCCTTGGCTCCTCCCTCAGGACTAGTGAATATTATAAAAGAAATCGTTAGCACAGCCCCAGCATTCTCCGTAATATAGAATACCGAGGGTGGGATTGTATGCTGTCATGGATAGGCACCAGGAAAAGAAAATTACGGTAAGTATGGTACAATTTTCTGTTTTCCTGGTGCCTCCATGGCAGCATACCTGTGACAAATAACTAGCTAAAGATGGGTGGGATGATGCTTAGAAGTTTATTTTAAAGAAATTATTATTTATCAGAAGCAAAAGCTGATGTGACTGCCTATCTGCCAAACTCCACTGATGAGAGAGCCCCTGGGTCCACCCTGTAATGTTTCGGAAACGTATGTTGGGACGACCAAGTCGCTGCCCTACAAATAGTTTCAATTGACACATTCGCTCTTACCACCCAAGAGGCAGAAACCGCTCTGGTGGAGTGCGCCCTGACCGCCGAAGGGGGTTCCAGCCCATTTGTCTTGTACCCCTTGTGGATGAGTTTAACGATCCATGAGTCAATCGTTCTTGCTGATGCCTCCTTGCCTTTGTTTTTTTTTTTTTTTTTTACCCCAGGGAATTATAAACAGCCTGATGGATCCCCTGAATGATGCTGTGGCCTGCAGATAGTATCTCAAAGTGGAGGCGATGTCTAGCTCATGAAGAGAGCCAGAGTCCAGTTCAGAAAATGTTGGGAGTGCCCAAGGTTCCGACATGTTCAAGGATGATGCAACCTTGGGAATAAATCCTCGCACTGTTCTGAGTTCTACTCTGACCGGATAGAATATCATGTGAATATGATCTGTTCCTAAAGCTTGGGGCTTTGAAACCCGTCTGCCAGAGGTTATAGCTATCAGGAAGGCTAGCTTCAATGTTAGACTCCAAAGCGATGCAGACTCCGAAGGGGCAAAAAGGTGGATTGGCTAAGGACGATAAGGATGATAGCAAGGTCCCAAGTGGGAAAAGATTGTTTTGTTGGCGGTCGGATCTTTTTGACAGCTTTGAAGAACTGGATTATTAAAGGATCCTCGGCCCATCTTCTACTGGTTGCTGCTGAAATCGCTGATACCTGTACCTTTAGTGTACCTCTTGCAAAGCCTAGGTCTAGGCCTGCCTGCAAAAACTCAGGAATTTGAGAGGATGATGGGGAACCTGGATCACAGCTTCTGCCAAGCATGAAGGCCCTGAACTTGTTCCACACTTTATCGTATATGCCGTTTGTGGGTGGTTTTCTTGCTTTGAGCAAGGTTGCGATCACTTTATTGGAACACCCTAGGGATTGGAACCTTTCCCTTTCAGCTGCCAGAAGTGAAGGTCCAGCCTGCGGGGACCTGGATGGGTGTGACATCCTTGCGACAGGAGAAGAGGTATTATTGTAACCTTGACTGGAGGCCAGGTACTCAGATACATTGCTGTGGGGAATTGGCCAGTACGGTATGACCGCTATCACCGTCGTGGTTTCCGTCATAAGTCTTGACAAGAATCTTGGAATGAGAGGCCGTGGAGGGAAGGCATAGGCCCGGTTGCATGCCCAGGGGGCTGAGAGGGCATCTATTGCCTCCGCCTGGGGGTGAGGAAGCCTTGAGATGAACCTTGGGAGTTTGGTATTGAATGCTGTTGCAAATAGGCCTAGCTCGAGGGGACCCCACTAGTTCACTATCCAGTCAAAAATCTCCGGGTGTAGAGACCATTCGTTGGCATCAATGAACCTGTGGAAAAGGCTGTCGGCCCTCGAGTTGAGATGACCGGGCAGATAGACTGCCCTCAGGTCCTTTAGATTCCTTTCTGCACAGAGGATTATGGGTTCCACCTCCTTCAGGAGGGACCAGCTGTGTGTCCCCCCTTGCCGGTGTACATAAGATACCGCAGCCCTGTTGTTCATTTGGAGGAGAACTGGTTTCCCTGTAATCTCGAACTCTAGGGATAGAAATGCGAGGTAGACCATTCTTGACCTCCAGGACATTTGACACCAAGCCTGCTGTATGGAAGGACCATCTTCCCTGCACTGAAAACTGGTTGCAGTGTGCTCCCCAACCTGCTGCACTGGCATCGGTAGTAATTGTGATCCAGTCGACATGCCCTAATGGGCGCGGTTTCAGAAGTGTCTGTTTCTTCATCCACCAACGTAGACTCCTGAGCATCAAGGTCGTCAAGTGTATGGTTTGGGATAGATACCGTCTGTTCCACAGTCTCAAGAACTTCCAGCTGGAAATGTCTCAAATGCCAATGGGCCCAGGGGACCATAGGGATACATGACGACATCTGGCCTATCAGGCCCAAACAGTTTGAGGCTGTCAGGTAGGATCTCGTACTCACTTTCTTCATTTGTTGAATAATGGATGTCACCTTCGGAGGTGGGAGAGCCACTGTTCCGTTCCTTTTATTGAACAGAGCGCCCAAATAAACCATCTCCTAGGTTGGAGAAAGGTGACTTTTCTCCTGGTTTATCTTCCATCAGAATTCTGCTAGAGTTGTCAAAAGAATATTCCTGTGTTCCCCTAACTGGGCTGGATCCTTCGCCAGGAGTAGAATGTCGTCCAAGTAGTGGCATACCTGAAGCCCCAATTCCCTCAGAGGGGTTATGATGGCAATCAGGGTCTTTGTGAAGACTGTTGGCGACGTGCAGAGGCCAAATGGATCTCAGATACTTCTGGAACGGGAGTATGGGTATACGCAGGTAAGCGTCCTGCAAGCCTATTGACAATATCCAGTCCCCTGGTTGGACTACATGAATAATCATCTGTAGTGACTCCATTTTGAATTTTTCTAGGAAGATATAGGGGTTTAGTCTTTTTAGGTCTATCACAGGTCTCCACCCCCCATTTCTCTTGGGGACTAGAAACAGGGTGGAGTAACAACCCGAAAAACTCTCTGATGGAGGCACTGGGACTACTGCTTGCTGTTCCTGCAAGGAGAGAAGAAATCGCTGTAGCGCCTCCGCTCTTTTTTTTTTTTGGAGGGAATCTTGACATCCTTTTCGGGGAGAAGAAGTCCTTGGGAGATTTGTCTAGGGACAACCAGAAATGGCTGTATTTGATTGTGGAGACTACCCAAGGATCCCTGCACTTTTGTTCCCAGATCTTTGAGAAGTGTTTTAACCTGGCCCCCATAGCTTGGGCTGGCCTGGTGTCAAAAGGATTTAGTGGAATCCTGTGGGGTAGGCACTGGTCTCTGCCTTCAGGTCTTGAGGAACGTAGACTGTGTGCTTTTCCAAGAGCATTGCCCTTGCGGAGCAACGAATTGAATCAATGGCGGCTTCACCAATAAAGTCTGCTGAGAGCTTCAGCTCATCCAAGGCCTTGATTACATCCTCCTTTGGGATTTCCTGTTGGACTGCCAAATCTATATTATTAATCCAGACACGTAGTGCATTTGACACTGATGTCAGAGCTATCACTGACTTACAGGCGTTGCCTGCCATCTGGTAAGCCTTTTTGGATCGAGATCCATCCTCCTGTCCAGTGGGACCTTAAAGAAGATGAGTCTTCCAGGGGCAACGTGACATTCTTTGCCAACCTTACCACTGCTGCATCGACCACTGGAGAACCCTCCAGCATTGCGGAATCAGCCTCAGAGAGGGTATAACGTTCCCAACTGATTAATGGAGAATCTTTTCTCTGTCTTTTTCCACTCTTCCTCAATCACATCCCTGATCTCGTCCATGAGAGGGAAAAAGGATATCTGGCATTTGAGAAAGGGGAAGTACGATTTAGACTTTTAACCTCTGTGTTGGTCTCTTCCCAGCCGATCTCTTGTTTAACTGCCTGTACAGAAAGCTGTACCATGGTGTAAGCAAAGCCAGAGGCATCTAGGTCATCAGATTATTACACTGAGATGGCATTCTCTTCCTGATATTTTTAGAGGAAGATGCAAGGGTCAGACAAGAAATTCCACTTGTGGACGGCCCGGGAATGGGAGCCTCAGCCGTTTGCTCCTGAGGAGGAGATGCTGGCTGCTGCGTCGGCATTGTAGCTACCAATTCCACAAGGGAATCATTTACTGCTTTCTTAAGTAGGTCTGCCACTTGGAGACTTTCAGATTCTCTGTCCGCTGCATAGACCCTGATGCAATTTCGACAGATCAGTTTGTCTGGAAGTGGGGTAGCCCCACAGGCCTGACATCTTGGAGATCTAGGTCTCGGGAAGCATGAATGACGGCACTTTTGGGCCGATGCTTTCCCCTGGATGACCTGCTGTGACAAGAGTCATCATCGTCTCCATGTTGCCTTGAGGTCTTCTTAGACGTCTTCTGGCATACAGGACTGAAATACATAAAAGTACCAGCCACAGTGCACTCTTTTATCCATTTTTTTTTAAAAGTGGATCAACTTACCTGGACGTAGGTCCTTACCTCAGGTGTAGAGTAGAATCTTGTGCGGGCGGCAAATGGCTCATACTAGACGGATTAGCAGAAGCAGCAGCTAAGAAAAGGTGTTTTAGAGAAGAAAGATCAACCCACCATGTCCTGACTTGGTAAAAGTGAAATTACCTCTATAAATAATGGGTTCTCTACTTTTGTCTTTTTTTTTTTTTTTAACCCAGATGAACATCTATTTAAATAATTTTTATTAATTTTATTTATATAATAATTTAATATATTTATCTTAAATTATTTAATTAATCGCTCCCCCTTTTTTTTTTTTTTTTTTTTTACATTTATTTATTTATTTCTTTTACCTAAAAGGAATGGGTATTTGCTCCCTGGAGCTCTCAGACGCAGTTCTCCCTGCAGCCACAGGCGTCCCACTGAGGCCGACAGGGAGATAAATAGTGGAACAGGAGAGGCAGGGCACGCCTTTATCCTGTCCTTAATGTTTTAATGGCATAGTTGTCTCCATGCCCTTATCCAAAATGGCCGCGACGGCCTCCGGGAACTACTGCGCATGCGCCGACCGGCGGAACGGAAACCCGGAAGCCTCGCACCGCCGGCGCATGCGCAGAGCACTGCGGGGAACGCCGAGGGGGCGAATAAAGTGCCGGGGCTGAGCGCACGCGGCTCCTACGGAGCTAACAATGGCAGGGGCTAGGAGAGGGGTTTTTCCTCTAAAAGAAACAACAAAAAATAAAAGAAAAATGAGAGGTCAAAAGAAAGACAGAAATGGAAAGTTGAGGAGGGGAAGACAGAGAGGGAAGAAGAAAGAGAAAGGACGAAGGGGAGAAAGAGAAAAAAACTAAGATGTAAAACCTAAAAGGGGAAGGAAAGAAGGAGGGGAAGAAAAAAAAAAAGAAATGTAGAAATAGCTGCTGCCTCTGTTACCATGAACGAGCTGGTGCCTGATCAACTTGCAGATAAAGCTCTTACTTAAGAGACAAACTGCTTGTCCCAAAAGATCCTACAGAAGGGACTTCCAACCTTATAAGCGCGTTTAGCTGCCCAAGAGAAGGAACTGCGTCCGGGAGAGGCTTGAACCCGGACGGAAGCTGCCGAATGCAGAAGGTATGGACGCCGACCAGGATTCACTGCCATGAGGTATGAGGAAAAAAAAGGAGAATGCTGGGGCTGTGCTAACGATTTCTTTTATAATATTCACTAGTCCTGAGGGAGGAGCCAAGGCGGAGCTTGTCACAGGTATGCTGCCATGGAGGCACCAGGAAATAACATTTCCCTCCTGACTTCTTTTTTTTTTTTTTTAACATTATCATTCCTTTGTAAATATGTAAAAATATCATTGCTCTGGATAAAAAAAAAAAAAAAAAAATGCTTTAGCACATGTTCCCCAGGACAGTGACAACCCCCTCCCCCATGCTATTTTTATACCTTCTTGCCAATTAGTCCAGAGCATTGGTATTTTTAATTTGAAAGATTTGGCTCCCTTTGTTTTCAATGAGGTTTGAATTAGACATGTACGGAGCTGTATTAAAAAGGAAGCGCAGGACATACATGACAGGGTGCAAGGAAATGACTGGGATAAGGAAAAAGCAGCATGGGGGTGGTTTAGGATGCAGGCGTACTTACCCCATTGGTGGATGGTCACAAGGGGGGGAGGAGTGTGGGTCCTTCGTCCATGTGCCAGGGTGGGGCAAGTCAGCAGTTGGGGGTCAGCAAGCGAGGAGAGACATTGTGTCCTGCAATCAGATAGAGAGAGGTTAGTTAGGATGAGTGGGTTGCAGGATCTTTGGGCATGGCTTAGGGAGGCAGCGGAGGCTCATGGCACGGAGTGGCTTCAGGGCCAGATTGCTGCCACGCTGCAGGGGGTAGGACAGGGTCCTTCCACAGCAGGGCCTGTCCAGATGCGTGCTCGGAGGTCTAGACCCCCGGAGCGCCTGAGCCCAGACAATACCCCCAGGACTCGACGCCGTTATGGGAGCCCCAGCTGGGCCCCTTCAGGCCCCCCGCCGAGCGGACACTCCAGACAGCCAGCGGGGGGCCTGGAAGGAATCCCCGTCCACGGCAAAGTCCCAGGGGGGGGGAGGTTCGGGGGGCCGGCGGGCCTCCACCCCCTCCTGCCACCCCCGTGGCTCAGATACATTCGGCTGCTGCCTCCGGCAATGTTCCGGTCGGGGGGGCAGTCCACCGGGGGAGAAGCAGACAAGCGGGCACCAGTGCGGGAGTTGAGGCAGCTGGGGGCTTACCTCGTGGAGTCTCCATCTTGGCTGCTGGCAGTGTGCAGGATCGCGCCAGGGCTTCACGTCGGTCGGGAGGCCCCGCCTCCAGGCTCAGTGAGGGTCCTAGGAGGGCTGGCCATAGGAATGCCTGTGCGGTGGACGGGAGTGCGGCGCGGCTTGATGACATCACCGTTTCGGCGCCAATTTCGAATCCTGGACAGAGCACTCAGGGGAATGTCAGCTTTTCTCCTGTGCCCAGCGCTGCAGTGCCCAGGGGCAGAGGAGGCCCTGAAGGACATCCGCAGTCTCAACGATCGGTGGACCGGGCTGGCAGCAGCAGTGAGGAGGGAGAGCTGTCTGAAGATCCCCAGGAGGCTGCAGGAGTATCCGGTGGGGCGGCTGGAGGTTCCTATCGCCTGGGACAGCCTGGTGAGTGCTCACATTCTGCATTGTCTTGTGGGGTGGGGGGGGGTTGTAGGGGGGGGAAGGGGGGGATGTAAGGGGGGGGAATGGGGACGTATTGGGGGGAGGGGGGGCCTTAGGGGGAGGGAGCGTGGAGTTTGTGGGGGGGAGAGGGATGGGGGTGGGCAGTGCTCAGGCCGGGCAGGGGGTGGGGGAAGGGTCTCAGGGGTTGTGGGAGTCCCTCAGGGAGCTGCTTCGGCGATTGGACGGGGGGGAGGTGAGAGCCCCAGCTCCGGTGATGCCGTGGGTTCTTCCGCCTGCGGTGGTGGGGGGGCCGTCAGGTGGGGGGGGGCAGCGCAGAAGGTGTCGGTGACTACGGAGACGCAGACGGAAAAGGACGCCGGGGGTACTAAGACTGGATCGGAGGCGGAAGACAAGGATTTGGACAAGGTGCGTTTAGCGGACGCAGCGCGTTGTGAGGCCGGAAAATTGCTCCGCACTGTTTTGCTATCTTGAGGCGATCAGTGAGGCTCATAGGGTTTATGGGGGTTTGGCATGGCTTCGGTACGACGAACAGTTTCGTCAGCGGAAGGCAGTTCGCCCCTCCATCAGATGGGATCACAAAGACATTAGTCTTTGGATGAAGTTGATGACGTCTTCAAGGGGGTCAGGTCAGTTTTTTCCAGGGGGGGCCGGCGGCGCTTCCTCCGCAGGATCGCCGGCCCCTAAAAAGAAAGGGGTCTGCTGGCAGTTCAACGAGGGAACGTGACGTTTTGGGTCAGCGTGCAGATACAAACACGAGTGCTCAGGCTGTAGCGGGAGCCACCCCTTCCTGCGTTGCTTTAAGCAGGGCAAGGGTCGGCCAGGGGACAACGCTGGAAAAAGGGATGACGCCGGTGAGTCTGGTAAGGATGCTTCCTTTTCTAAGTAGGTATCCGGACAGGGCGGCAGCGCAGTTTTTGGAGGTTGGCTTTAGGGAAGGGTTTAGGATTCCGAGTATGGTGCGGGAGGTGCCACCGATCTCGGATAATTTGAGGTCGGCCCGTCTCCATCAGGAGGTGGTGTCGGCCAAATTGGCCAAGGAGGCGGGCCCGTTCGTGGATCCTCCGCTGCCAGGTTTAGTTGTTTCCCCGTTGGGTGTTGTTCCAAAAAAGGAACCGGGTCAGTACAGGATGATTCATCATCTGTCCTACCCTAAGGGCGGCTCGGTTAATGATGGTATTGACCCGCAGGCATGTGCGGTTACCTATACATCATTTGATGCGGCAGTAGCGTGGGTTAGAAGATATGGTAGGGGATCGCTTATGGCGAAAACCGATGTGGAATCGGCTTTTCGTTTGTTGCCGGTACACCCCGAGAGCATGTGTTTGTTGGGTTGTTGCTGGCAGGGGGAGTACTTCGTGGACAGGTGTCTCCCGATGGGATGTTCCATTTCTTGTGCATATTTTGAACAGTTCAGCTCATTTTTTGAATGGGCGGTTAGGGAGGTTGCGGGGGTGAGTTCTATTATCCACTATTTGGATGAATTTTTATGCATAGGCCCCCCGGATTCTCGTTGTTGCGGCATTTTACTCGGGACAGTTCAGCATTTAGCGAACAGATTTGGGATCCCCCTGGCGGCGGATAAGACCGAAGGCCCAAAGTCGGACTTGATTTTCCTGGGAATCACGATTGATTCGTTGGCGATGGAGTGTAGATTGCCGGAGGACAAATTGGTGGCTTTGAGACGGGAGGTGTGTGGGGCCAGCGGCAAGCGTAAGCTTCGCTTGAAGGAAGTGCAGTCCTTGCTCGGCAAATTGAATTTTGCTTGCAGGATTATCCCTATGGGGCGCATTTTCTGTAGACGATTGGCGGCGGCCACGGCGGGGGTGCGCATGCCGAATCACTTTGTGAGGTTGACGAGGGAGTTACAGGAAGACTTGAAGATTTGGGATTCCTTTCTGGCGGAATTCAATGGGCGGGCCATTTGGCAGGTTGGGCCGGTCGGCAATGCTGATCTGGTCCTGTTCACGGACGCGGCCGGTTCGGGTGGCTATGGCGCTTACTGTCAGGGTAGGTGGAGCGCGGGACCATGGCTGGAGAGTTGGAGGGATGCGGGTTTTCTCAAAAACTTGGTCTTGCTGGAATTATTCCCCATCGTTTTAGCTGTGGAGTTGTGGGGGGAGGTCTTTGAGAACAGGAAGGTGCGATTCAATTGCGACAACATGGGGGTGGTGATGGCCATTAATAACATCTCGGCCTCTTCTCCCCAGGTGATAAGGTTGTTGCGACGCTTGGTGCTTTGCTGTTTGCGCATAAATGCGTTTATATATGCTGTGCATATCCCTGGGGTCGACAATGGCTTAGCGGATGCTTTGTCTCGTTTCCAGTGGGACACGTTTCGCAAATTGGCACCGGAGGCACATCGGGAAGGGGAACTGTGCAGGAGCTGTGGACGGTTGCATTGGAGTCGCCGCGGGATTGATCAGACAGTCTCTCAGCGCAGGAACGTGGAAGGCTTATCAGAAAGTTTGGCAGGAATGGTTGGTCTTGGTGAATGAGGTAGGAGGTATGGGGGGCCCGGAAGGTATGGAGATGCTGGTGTTAATCTTTGTATGTGCTAATCATGCAAGGGGAGTGTCTGGGGCAGCCATAGGACGGAAGTTGGCTGCGTTGGTCTTCTGGTTTCAGATGGAAGGGAGGGTGGATGTCACAAAGGCATTCTTTGGGGCCTTTCGAATTGGGGAGCTGGTCTCGCCGTCCAGGAGGGTGGCTGGTGGACTGCGGTGGAGTGACGTCCAATGCTCCGGCGGCAAGGTAAGGATCTGGGTTAGGAAGTTGAAGATGGATCAGGAAGGCAGGGGGGCCTGGGTAGAGTTGTTTCCTGGGGTGGAGGGGCAGCTTTGTCCAGTTACGGCTATGCAGCGATTTTTGGCACTCCGCCCGCCGGGGGAGGGGTCCTGCCTGTCCAGATTCCAATTTTCTGCGGTTTTTCGGAAGTGTCTGGAGGCGGCTGGTCTTCCTTCGGGTGAGTATGCTTCCCACTCTTTTAGGATAGGGGCGGCTACTGAAGCAGCTCGATGGGGACTTCCATCGGAAGTCATTCAGAGGATTGGTAGGTGGGAATCGGCTAGGTACCGGTTATATGTTAGGCCACAACTGTTTTGCTGATTTGTTTTCTTAATTTTGTCTATTACTAATGTTGATGGGTTTGAATGTTTTTCCTTTGGTTATGTCTTTTCAGATCCCCCAAGATGTCTTGTTTGGATAATGGGACATTCCTTTGTTTTTTGGGGGGCCAGGAGGGCAGATGTCAGGCCTGAAGGTAGACAACTCAGGGTGGCCAGGGAGGAAGGCACGGTCAGGTGGATTGGGATTCCGGGGATGATGTGGCATAAGGTAGTCCCCGAGGTACATCGTTTTGCTGCTTTGGATCGGTCCCCGGATATTTTGGTGCTCCATGTTGGGGGCAATGATCTGGGGGTCCGACCTATGCGACAGGTGATCAAAGATATCCAGTGGGATTTCTTGAGGCTCCGTACCGCTTTCCCAGACATGACGGTGGTGTGGTCGGATATAGTGGCCCGCATGTCGTGGAGAGGGGCTCGGTCCTGGGAAAAACTGAACAAGACCAGGATTAAGGTAAACAAGGAGGTGGGTAGGTTTGTGGCCCGGAATGGAGGGGTGGTCATTCGTCATTGGGAGCTGGAGGTGGACACCTGGAGGTATTTGAGGGGTGACGGGGTTCATTTGAACCCTGTGGGCATTGATCTGTGGGCCTTGGGGCTGGAAGATGGAGTACACCGGGCTTTGTTGGCGTGGCGGCGGTCACAAGTGTAAGGTTTCACACTTGTTCCGCGGTGGCGTTGGGTCCTTGGCGACTGCTATATATATATATATGAAAATATATATGTAGAAATGCATGGGTCATTTGAAAAAGGTTGGGACCCATGCCAGAGATGGAGTCATTGTGTTTGGGCTGGTGTCAGTCCAGATTAATGGCTAACATGTGTTGGGGGTCTGTGGTCAGTTAGTGAGTCCTCGAGGCAAGTTTTGGCGGCTGGGGACAGATGCTGACGAAGAGGGGATCACAGGCTCAAAATAATAAGGGGTCGTCAGGGACCAGCCAAAAAGCACTTAGGGTCTTTTGGGTAACTGGAAGTTGTTACAAGTTTTTGTATTATTAAAATATTTAAAATAAAGTTTAGTTTTTTATTGTTATTTAAATAAAGGCCGTTGAGGCCATTTTCATCCAAGCAGGTGTCCGAGTATTTATTTAAGGTTAATAGTTAAGGTTACATGTATTGTTGGGGAAGTAAGTTATCTGGCTACCCTAGTCAAGACATGTACGGAGCTGTATTAAAAAGGAAGCGCAGGACATACATGACAGGGTGCAAGGAAATGACTGGGATAAGGAAAAAGCAGCATGGGGGTGGTTTAGGATGCAGGCGTACTTACCCCATTGGTGGATGGTCACAAGGGGGGGAGGAGTGTGGGTCCTTCGTCCATGTGCCAGGGTGGGGCAAGTCAGCAGTTGGGGGTCAGCAAGCGAGGAGAGACGTTCCCGCCCGCCCTCCCTAATAATGGATAGTGGTTGGGGTTAGTAGTGTTGTCGTTAGGGGTGTGGCGTTGGGTCCTTGGCGACTGCTATATATATATATATATATGAAAATATATATGTAGAAATGCATGGGTCATTTGAAAAAGGTTGGGACCCATGCCAGAGATGGAGTCATTGTGTTTGGGCTGGTGTCAGTCCAGATTAATGGCTAACATGTGTTGGGGGTCTGTGGTCAGTTAGTGAGTCCTCAAGGCAAGTTTTGGCGGCTGGGGACAGATGCTGACGAAGAGGGGATCACAGGCTCAAAATAATAAGGGGTCGTCAGGGACCAGCCAAAAAGCACTTAGGGTCTTTTGGGTAACTGGAAGTTGTTACAAGTTTTTGTATTATTAAAATATTTAAAATAAAGTTTAGTTTTTTATTGTTATTTAAATAAAGGCCGTTGAGGCCATTTTCATCCAAGCAGGTGTCCGAGTATTTATTTAAGGTTAATAGTTAAGGTTACATGTATTGTTGGGGAAGTAAGTTATCTGGCTACCCTAGTCATGTCATTCGTATTTCTTTGCAGTTCACTACACCCAGGGCAGTACAGCTCATACTTAATTAGAACCTGTGCCCAGATCATTGACAATTCATTAACAGGTACATTTACAGCTGATCTCATTTTGAACTGCTCTGTGTTTCTATAGACTTGAATAGAGATAAAGAAAACTGAAGCAAGAAAAAAGCCCACAGACACTGGCCCTTCCAATTAACATCAAAATAAGGGCCAGTTTACACTGGTCCGAAATCCACTCTGACTTTGAAAGCACATGTGGTGGCACAGTGGTGTAGTGGGTAGCGCTCTTGCCTAGCAGTATAAAGGGTCACTGGTTTGAATCCCACCCACGACACCACCTGCCTGGAGTTTGCATGTTCTCCCTGTGCCTGTGTGGGTTTCCTCTGGGTACTCCAGTTTCCTCCAACCCTCCAAAGACATGCAGGTAGGTTAATTGGCTTCTGTCCAAAATTGACCCTAGTATATGAATATGCATATCAGTGAAGACCCTGGATTGTGGGCTCCTTGAAGGTAGGGACCAATGTGAGTGTGAAATGAACAGGGATAGGAACAATTGTAGACACTCACTCAGGTTGAATTGGATGGACTGGTGTCTTTTTTTAACCTTACTAACTATGTAACTATGTCACATGACAAGTCACACCCATTAAGTGCAATAGAACCATTCTAAACAGTTAAAACAGTTACAGCATGACTTGCATTGACTTCGGTAAAGAAGTCGTATCGAAGTTGCGGCAGTGTGATCTGACCCTAAGGTTCAACTGTTCTTCTCAAAGGGTGGTTATAGGGTGTCTACATTGAGGTTTCATAGGCAAATTAATGATATCAGTTTAAACTGAAAATCTTTAAAAATATTACCATAAATAATATATTGTAAATTACTTGTATTGTTTTTTAAAGGTTTTGCTCTCAAAATAGGAATTCAACCATTACCAAGAGAAACTAATATAAAGGTAAAATATTCACTCTCTCATATTTACTTACTAGCTGGATGAAAATGAAATATATTAGGGCTTTTTCACACTAACATACTGTGTTAAAGCATATGTGTTAGTTTACCTAATTTATGTGTTTGCATGCATTACTAAGCTGTCAATCACAGTACAGTAATACCTCGGATTGCAAGTAAGGTGGTTAATGAGAGTTTCGCAATACAAGCTATTATATTTTTTTAAATCCGGACTCGGTTTGTGAGCGTTGTCTCGCAAAAGGAGCAGGATTCAAGCCTCTGCAGTGTGCAGTACCACATTTGGCCAGAGGGACAGGGGTGCCGGTGACACTCGGAGCCACTCTCGAGCGTTTCTGAGCCTCTTCGAGTGCATCCGAGCAGTTTCCAAGTGTCTCCGCTGCCCCCCCCTCCACCTCTGGCAACATGTGGTACTACATCATATAATAGAGGTCACTGTGGAATTAATTATCTGAATTTCCATTGACTTCTATGGGGAAACTCGCTTTGATATACGAGTGCACCAGAATTGAAATATTCCCATGTGTTAACTTGCAATGTTGTAAAGCGTTGTAAAGTGCACAATCCTTTTTTTGCTACTGTATCACAAAAGTATAACTGCAGCCTAGATGTTTCCAGGTACATCTTCATGGCCACACTCAATAGGTTAATGCTCTGTACTTTAACCTTATAGGACAAGTTATCTATAAATTTGCCCCAAGCATACTAAGGCCTCAAGTACACTGGCATTGGTAAAAACATGCTGCAAAGCCACTACCAACGCCAGGAAAAAGTGTCTGTAAAACATGCTTTTTGCATTGACACTAATGCCGCGTTAGCTTTTAGCAGTGTTCCACTGTCTCTATTCAAAATCAATGGTTCCCTATGAAAGCCATCTACTGATCTGACTTTCAGCCCATTGATTTGAATAGAAGTCACATCCAAGTCGGATCATGATGATCTGACTTGTGGTGAGACTTGTGCTTAGGATCTTGAAGGGGAACCCCATGCCAAAATAAAAGAAAATATAGCGTGGGGTCCCCCCTAAGATCCATACCAGGCCCTTATCCGAGCATGCAGGTCAGGAAAGAGGGGGATGAGCAAGTTGCCCACCCCCTCCTGGACCATACCAGGCCACACTCCCTCAACATTCCTGACAACCCTGGCCTGTGCCTGTGGTTGTCAGGGTCTGCGGGCGGGGAGGACTTATTCGAATCTGTAATCCCCCTTTAGCAAGGGGGCCTCCAGATCCTGCCCCCCCCGTGTGAATGAGTATGGGGTGTATTGAATCCCTACTTCCCATTCACCCCAAAAAAAAGGCAGTGTAGTGTAAATAAAAACAAGAGACGGTTTTGACAAGTCCTTTATTAAAAATCTCCCTCCGGTCTTCTCCCTCTGGCTTCCAGATTCCGATAACTGCACCACCTGCAGACCCCAACAACTACAGTCCAGGGTTGTCGAGAAGAAGCCCCTCTACCCATCAACATGGGGATGAGGTGCTTTTGGGCAGCACCCACACTCCCCATGTTGAGGGCATGTGGCCTGCTATGGTCCAGGAGGGGGCAACTCACTCATCACCCCCCTTTCCCGACCTGCCAGGCTGCATGCTTGGATATGGGTCTGGCATGGATTTTGGAGGGGACCCCTTCAAGATCCTCAGCACAAGTCGGATCGTCATGATCTGGCTTCTATTCAACTCAATGGGCTGAAAGTCGGATCAGTAAACAGCTTTCATAGGGAAACTTTGATTTTGAATAGAGGTAGAGGAATGCTGCTAAAAGCTAATGCGGGTAAACATGCATTGGCACCAATCAGTGGTGTACCACCTGGAGTGCAGTCCGCCTTGGGTGCCACACACTGGGGGGTGTCAGTCCAGCTCCCCACATGAGTGAAGCGATGACAGCGGGGTGGACTCAGGCAGTGCAGCATTGCGGTGACAGGGCAGGGAGAGCCTGGAGAGGTGAGTTGTGACAGGGTGTGGGGTGCCCGGCAGGGCTGGTGCAAAGATTTTCGACACCCTAGGCCAGGGGTGTCCAAACTACGGCCCTCCAGTTGTTCAGGAACTACAATCCCCATCATGCCTTTGAATGTCAGAGTTTTACAATGCCTCATGGGATGTGTAGTTCTGCAACAGCTGGAGGGCCGTAGTTTGGACACCCCTGCCCTAGGCGAAACCTAATTTTGCCACCCCCTGGCTCTGCCCCAACTCTTCTCTGACTCCACCCCAACTCTTCTTAGACCCCGCCCCTTTTGCCCTGCCCATGTATAAGGTGGAGCTGGCAGGTAGAGATTTTTTAATCCCCACAAATGTAATCACCTCAGTGTAATACCCCCAATGTACAGGTGGGGGGTGGGTGTGTACAGTATACAGGGGGGTGTACAGTATATAGGTGGGCTGCAGTATACAGGTGGGGGTGTACAGTATACAGGGGGGTGTACAGTATATAGGTGGGCTGCAGTATACAGGCGGGGATGTACAGTATACAGGGGGGTGTACAGTATATAGGTGGGTTGCAGTATACAGGTGGGAGGAGGGTAAGTGCTGAAAATGGTCTGGAGATGGCCTGACCCACATCCCAGTTAATGGTAGATGCGGAAAGGGTGCCTCAGCGGGACTTTAAAGGGGCAGGACAAATATTTAGTAGGCAATATCTTACTTTAAAACAAATATTTTTATTTTACTACAAGTAAAATCAAAGGGGTAGTTATATGGGCAAACTAGGAGCCCAAATGGTAGAAGGAATATAAATGAATGTGTGGATACAGAAAGCAAAAAACAGGATGCAAAATACAATAAACACAAAGAGCACAATACAGGTGAAAATTCCTATTCCGACGCGTTTCGAGTGTTTCAAACTCTTCCTCAGGGAAATGGATCAGCAAACATATAATATCAATCTACAAAAAAAGGAGATAACATAAGATGCGTGGCTAAATACAAAGGTTATAGTCACTGTAGCATACTAACATTGAATAAAAGCTAGGGTTGTACTGACCCTGTATCAGAAGCTCGATACGTCATAAATGCATCCATAATTATACATAGTTAAAAACAATGATGGACCTCAGGAGAACAAGAAGGGGGGGATGTTTTTTGTGCTGCCTTTTATCTCCTCGCATCCGTCGAAGGAACCAGGAGGTGGAGAGAGACTCTGATCCTTGAAAAATTGCTCCCGCCCTGGATGGAAGGCTCACGGCCTTGAGTGAGGAAAATGGGGGTTCACCCAACAGAGGGTGTCACTGGAGGTCCCTCACAAAACCCACGGGGGGGTAATCTAAAAAGGGGTACATAGGATGTAAATAAGATTGAAAGGAGATTAAGATAAAAGTAAGTAATGTGTATATACATATTATGTATAAACTGGTTAAGCTCAAACAGGTCAGCATAAAATGAAATGATTGACTGGGTATGGCCTCTCCTTGAGCAATTGGAGTAGTAATAAGGGAGTAAGATTACCTGGAAAGCCACTGAAGAATTTGTAGAAATATATTGCTGGAAAAAGCTGGTGGTGGTAAATGACGGACACAGCGCTCAGATCGAAGCACATCTGGTGTTTCAAATAGGCAAGTGGGTCTGGAAATAGTTGTTGTAAATAGTGAATTAGGGGAAGGGAACAAGAAAAAAACAAAAAACAAAAAAAAACGGGGGGGGGGGGGCTCTGGGTGGCAAGCCAGTACAATTGGGGTATGGTACAAGGGTATGATGGGGATGAGTAGTCAAAACCAGAGGCTTACCTTGATTAGAGCAGCAGTGTGTGTGTCAGTGTGGCCTGAAGTCTCAGCCAGACTGACAGGGTGGAAAGCCAGCCTTTTAAAATGAAGGAGGGTGGGAGTGGCTAGGAGGTAGGGAGGGATAGTGACGCCCCCCGAGTCGGTGGCGCGGGAGCCCGCCCCCTCCGCATGTAATGTGCGGTAGATGGAGGGGGGCGTATCCCGGTGCCGATTAGGGGGAGGGGAAGCTCCCCTTTGACAACGGGAGTAACTGTCAAAAAAAAAAAAAACACCCCACAGGAAGCTGATGCAAAAGAGATCTTGCAGTCAGCCTCCATATGGGGAGGTCACTTCCGGGTATATGCGCCCGGTGTCGTGACGTCTAGGGCAGCCGCCGACGGGGACCCGCACCCGCGTCACTGGCTCGCAGCGCACAAATGTGAGGAGGGAGGGGACAGACGTATGTCCCTGCCTCTCCCCATGTGAAAGGGCCACCGGCACTGATAAACGCAGTGGTGGCCCTATCGTGCGCTGAGTGGGGGAACCCACACCCGAGGGAGGAGCCGAGGGGCAGGAGCATGGATCAGTGCACGCCGTGGTTGCCCCGAAGGGTGGTACGGAGGTGGTCTTGAAAGTGGGGAAAAAAAAACCCCGCAAGGCAGCAGCAATTAAACCAAAAAACCATGTCAGGAAGAAAAGAAAGGAGAACAGTGTTAATGATAAACACAAATAAAAACCAAAGACCATTACACATAGGGATTGGGTTGAACCGAAAAAGAGGAGAGAAGAAAGAAAAAAACAAAACAAAAAACAAAAACAAAAAAACACGGGCCATACACATATAGATTTGATTGAATCGAAAAAAAAAAAAAAAAAAATTATATATGGGATTTATTTCATATTTACTGAGTGAGTGGAGAATTATTTTATGGGGGGGGGGGTTTCTTACATGGGAGGTTCCCATTCAGAGCCCCCGGACGTGAAGCCTTCCAAAAATGGTTTAAAGGAGATAGCTCCATTGAGTCCGGGTGGCTTGGTAGCATTTAAATTGAAAATCCATTTTTGTTCGAGTTGGAGCAATATTTTGTTTAGATCTCCCCCTCGGATGCCCTGATGTACCCGGTCAAGTATTATGAATGAAAATTTGGGGCAGATGCCTTCGTGTACTAGAGTAACGTGTCTGCCAAGGGGTAAATTGGGATTGCACGTCTTCATTGATAAAATGTGTTTGTATGCCCTTCTCCAGAATTCCTGGATAGTTTTGCCTATGTAAAAGCTGTTACATTCACATGTAAGCATGTATACAACACCGCTAGTGGAGCAATTTGCATAGTGCTTAGGTGTGAAGGTGTCACCATTGGGTAATGTAATATTGCGGGAAGTGTTGAGGTATCTGCAATAATTGCAGCCTCCGCATGTGAATGTACCTTTATATTTGCAAGGGTCAGTTTTAGTGCCCTTGTATTCACTGCATACAAGCCGGTCACGTAGAGAGCGTGCTCTCCTGAATGTGATGACGGGCATGGCTGGCACGAAAGGGCCAATAACAGGGTCCATGGTCAACATGTGCCAGTATTTTTGGACTATTTGTTTGACTGTGCGGTGTTGGTTGGAGAATGAAGTGATGATTGAAATCGGATGCGGTTGTTGTTTCTTAGTGGAGGGATTATATAAGATGTCTGTACGGGTTCTGCTGCATACTCTTTTATATGCTTTTTTGAGGCATTTGTGCGAGTAGCCCCGTGCTAATAAACGTGTTCTCAAAAGGTCAGCTTCCTTTTTAAAAATTGAGTCATCTGTACAGTTTCGTCTGGTGCGTAGATATTGACTATACGGAATGGATTGGATCAAGGAGGTGGGGTGGAAGCTGCTTGCATGAAGAATGGAGTTGCCAGCAGTGGGTTTCCTGTATAGTCCAGTGGTGAGTGTACCTTTTGGGTCTTTGGTAATTGAGACATCAAGGAAGGTGATACTGTCCTTGTCCCAATTCATAGTAAAAGAAAGGTTAAAAATATTTGAGTTGATCTGCTCCAAAAATTCTGGTAGTAGATCAATTGGGCCAGTCCAAACCAGGAAGACGTCATCAATGTAGCGAAACCACATCAAGACGTTCTCCATGTATGGGGCCAGTAAGGATGACTGTTTTAGCATTTGCTCCCACTCCCCCAGGTACAGGTTGGCATAGGAGGGGGCACACGAGGTTCCCATAGCCACCCCCTGCACCTGGAGGTAGTGGGAGCTGTTGAAGGTGAAGAAATTGTGGGAGAGGATAAATTCTAAAGATTCCAAAATGAAGTTATTGGTCTTAGGGTCTGATTGACAATACCGAGATAATACATGTTTAATACATGCCAGGCCTTTGTCGTGTGGAATCGAGCTGTACAGGGCCTCGACATCTATAGCCACTAGTACAGACTCGGGGGGCACCCGTAATCCATCGAGATTTTGAAGTAGATGTGGGGTATCTCTAATATGACTGGGGAGTTTAGCTACATGTGGTCGTAGATATCCATCGATAAATTTGCTTAATTTTTCCGTCAGAGAACCATTGCCCGAGATAATCGGTCTACCAGTGGGTTGTGTCATACTTTTGTGCAGTTTTGGTAGGGCGTAGAAGGTGGGGGTGCGTGGGTATTGAGTTCTGATGTAGTCCCATTCTGCTTTATTTAGAATATTGGTACTGTATGCGTTGTCAATCAAGGCATAGAAATCACATATGAAGCGTTCAGTATGTGAAGCTGAGATTTTACGATACCATTCTGGATTGTTTAGAATCGATGTGCACATATTCACATAAAAGTCATTGTCCATGACTACAATATTACCTCCCTTGTCTGAGGGTTTAATGGTAATGGTGGGATGGTCCTTCAAGGACGCGAGAGCTTCTCTTTCTGGTTTGGATAAGTTGTCATTGTTTGGATTAGAGGTTCGAATTTTGGATAAATCTTGGGTGACCAGTTTCACGAAAGCTTGTACGTTGGGGTTGGTATTCAAGTTTGGAAACAAACTAGATTTCTTTTTTAGTACTTGCGGTGGTGGGGTGGGGAGATCTGATTGGTCGAAGCGACCCAGCAAATGTTCTAGGTCGATCCGATCAATCAGATCCGGGGTCTCATTTTCTTCGAGGAGCTCGATCAGGGTGTCGAGAGCTTCCAGCTCGAATGGTTCAAAGTTGGATTGAGCTGGTATGTCTTTGGTAAACATTTGTTTTAAGATGAGTTTTCGTGCGAATAATTGGATATCTTTGACAGTTTCGAAATGGTCCAAATTTTGGTTGGGGCAGAAGCTCAGTCCCTTGGCCAATACCTGTAGTTGTAGTTCGGACAAGGTGTATGTGGATAGGTTTACAACATTCATAGTAATGGGTTCAGAATCAATGACAACAGATTGCGATCTTACCTGATCCGGTAGTCATGAGGACTCAGTGATATGTGGGGTCCCAGTAGCGCGATCATCCCGAGGTGTTTGGAGTGGAGGGGCTTTAGAACCTGATAGAGAAATTCTAGGTAATAGGGTGTTAGCATCTGGTTGGAACATAGAGTAAAGGGGTGGAGTGATCGTGTTGGGAACTGTATTGTCATGACTGGGTGCGTGCGATGTGCCCGATTCGGTGATATGTTTCTTTTGGGAATTCCCCTGAGTATTGGACCCCTGAGAGTTCCGTTTTGTTTTTTGTGATCTATGTGAAGTGTGTGATCTTCTAGAGGTGGTGGATGATGCTGAAGAAGCATCTGATAGATTTGGGTCATTGGTGGAGTGGGGAGGTTTGGGGTTGAAACGATTGCGGTGATTGGAGTTCTTCCACTGGTAGGCTTTAGCCTCCTGGAAGGCTTTGGTATCTCTTAGGATTTTCTTTTCTTTTTTAATTAAAATGTCACGATTGAATTGCTCAAGGTGGTCATTAAGTTCTTTATTGAACTGGTCGTAGGCCGTATGAGTCTTCAGAGTAGAGAGTTGTGCATATAGGGGGTCAATTTCTTGGTCTAATTCTTTAATGGTTTTTCTATATTCGTCAATCAAGAGAGACATCATTTTGTAGGAGCAAGTTGAGAGGTTATCCTCCCAATCTTTTTTAAAAGAGGGGGAGAGGTTTTCCATAGTGGGGAAAATTTGTATTCTGAGGCCAAAAGGAATGATATTCTTGGCTCTATATTGCTCAAATGAGTGGATATGCCAATGGTTGAGCGATTTCTTTTCTAATAGTTTTCGTAAATTGAAAAAGGTTGAAGCTAGTTCAGTATCTCTTTGTTCCTTGTGTGTAAAGTTCTTGTAGTGTCCTGACATGGCGTTCTCCCAGTTTTTATTGGCATAATTGGTCATGATTAAAGAAAAAGAAAATTTTAGTAATAGTAGGAAGGTAATTAGGTGGTGGTTGTAGACCAGAGGAGCACTTGGTGAGGCTAGAGGGGTATTTACTACCCTGGATTGGTCAAAGGAGGAGGGTAAGTGCTGAAAATGGTCTGGAGATGGCCTGACCCACATCCCAGTTAATGGTAGATGCGGAAAGGGTGCCTCAGGGGGACTTTAAAGGGGCAGGACAAATATTTAGTAGGCAATATCTTACTTTAAAACAAATATTTTTATTTTACTACAAGTAAAATCAAAGGGGTAGTTATATGGGCAAACTAGGAGCCCAAATGGTAGAAGGAATATAAATGAATGTGTGGATACAGAAAGCAAAAAACAGGATGCAAAATACAATAAACCCAAAGAGCACAATACAGGTGAAAATTCCTATTCCGACGCGTTTCGAGTGTTTCAAACTCTTCCTCAGGGAAATGGATCAGCAAACATATAATATCAATCTACAAAAAAAGGAGATAACATAAGATGCGTGGCTAAATACAAAGGTTATAGTCACTGTAGCATACTAACATTGAATAAAAGCTAGGGTTGTACTGACCCTGTATCAGAAGCTCGATACGTCATAAATGCATCCATAATTATACATAGTTAAAAACAATGATGGACCTCAGGAGAACAAGAAGGGGGGGATGTTTTTTGTGCTGCCTTTTATCTCCTCGCATCCGTCGAAGGAACCAGGAGGTGGAGAGAGACTCTGATCCTTGAAAAATTGCTCCCGCCCTGGATGGAAGGCTCACGGCCTTGAGTGAGGAAAATGGGGGTTCACCCAACAGAGGGCGTCACTGGAGGTCCCTCACAAAACCCACGGGGGGGTAATCTAAAAAGGGGTACATAGGATGTAAATAAGATTGAAAGGAGATTAAGATAAAAGTAAGTAATGTGTATATACATATTATGTATAAACTGGTTAAGCTCAAACAGGTCAGCATAAAATGAAATGATTGACTGGGTATGGCCTCTCCTTGAGCAATTGGAGTAGTAATAAGGGAGTAAGATTACCTGGAAAGCCACTGAAGAATTTGTAGAAATATATTGCTGGAAAAAGCTGGTGGTGGTAAATGACTGGGGGTGTACAGTATACAGGTAGGGGTGTGCAGTATACAGGTGAAGGGTGTACAATATACAGGTAGGGGGGGGGGGGTGTGCAGTATACAGGTAGGGTGTGGGGGTGTGTAGTATACAGGTGGGGGTGGGGGTGTACAGTATACAGGTGGGGGTGTACAGTATACTGGGGTGTACAGTATACAGGTGGGGGTGTACAGTATACAGGTAGGGGTGGGCAGTATACAAGTGGGGGGTGGGGGTGTCCAGTATACAGGTAGGGGGTGGTGTGCAGTATACAGGTGGGGGTGTGCAATATACAGGTAGGGGGTGGGGGTGTGCAGTATACAGGTGGGGGTGAGCAGTATACAGGTGGGAGGTGTGCAGTATACAGGTGGGGGTGTGCAGTATACAGATGGGGAGTGGGCACAGTCAGTATGCAGACAGCTGTGTAGGGAGGTTGGTGTCCCCCTGGCTGTAGCTCCTCTCACAGACACACAAAGCAGTCAAGGTATGTGCATAGGTGACTCACCCTCAGGCAGATGAGGAGCAGTGTGATAAGTACAGAGCCCCACGCCGGCTCCTCACATCATTGGATACTGATTTTGCTCTCCTCCATTACTGTCCCCTGCAGATCACCCTCTGAAGAGTTACTGGGCGATCTGAGGGAGCTGCCGTTCGAACGAGGGGGAGAGGAGGGGGGTGCCCCTTACTGAAGGAGCAGGACAGGAAGATGCCAGGGTGCACCATCGTGATTCAGCTTCTCTGCCGCCAATTATTTCAACAACACCTCTAGTGGCCGTGGCTGCGCCCTGGGCGGCAGTGCGCCCTAGGCGGCTGCCTAGTCCGCCTAGTGGTAGCGCCGGCCCTGGTGCCCGGGCTGGGTGTGGACCGTACCACTACCGGAGTGACACCCAGAGCCAGCAGCCGGATTGATAGAGCGGAGCAGGAGAAATAAAGAGTGAGAGAGAGACAGTGAGCAGTGATAAATAGAGGAACCGCTGGAGTTAACATTTAAGTAAACCAGCAGGTGATTGGTTGCTAGGTTGTCCTAGCAACCAATCATTAGCTTGTTAATATGAAAAATAACTCTAGCAGTTCCCACCCTATGTTCAGTGCTGCTGTGTCTCCCCTCTGCATGATTAAGGTAGGTGGTTGGTGTAACATGCAGGGGGTCCAGAGCTGTGGGAGGGTCTGTGTAACATGCAGGGGGTTCATAACTGTGGGGGGCGGGTCTGTAACATGCAGGGGGTCCAGAGCTGTGGGGGGTCTGTGTAACATGCAGGGGGTCCAGAGCTATGGGGCTGTGTAATGTGCAGGGGGCTGTGTAATGTAAAGGGGTCCAGAGGTGCAGGGTACTGTATAATATAAAGGGATTCAGAGGTGCAGGGGGCTGTAATGTAAAAGGGTCCAGAGCTGTGGGGGGGTGTAACATACAGTTGTCCAGAGCTGTGGGGGAGGGTCTATGTAACAAGTAGGGGGGTCAAGAGCTGTGGGGGGTCTGTGTAACATGCAAGGGGTTCCGATTTATGGGGGCTGTGTAATGTAAAGGGATGCAGGGGGCTGCGTAATGTAAAAGGGTCCAGAGCTGTGGGGGCTGAGTAATGTAAAAGGGTCCAGAGGTGCAGTTGTGGAGAGGGGGTACACAGTAGTGACAAAGATATTTGGGGATGCAGAGGTATGCAGGGGGCACAGTGGGGTATTTTTACATTTTAACATGGGATATAGCCAAATGGACTACATCAGCATCTGACAATTTTCTGTGACCAGTCAGCCAGGTTTTGTCTCTCCTGGTCTAAAAGCCTCTGCCTATGACTCTAAAGGAAGCTTCCAGCAGAGGGTTCCATTCTCTGCATCTTGGCACTATATATATATATATATATATCTATATATATATATATATAGATATATATATATATATATATATATATATATATATATATATATATATATATATATATATATAGATATATATATATAGATATACCTGTAGTACCCTCTAGTAGTGTTCTAGAGAGGATAGGTACATTTAAGCAAGCTTGACTGGTTGCTAGGCCTGTTTGTTTTCATTCCGGGCTGGGAGTGGCTCAGGGTAGTGCTGGGTGGCTCATAGGTGGTGTCATCAGGACCTCCCATTTCTGGTGCTTTCTAGAAAGAGAGGTGGGAGGGGAGGCGGAGCCATTTGGGATGTTTAAGGAACCCTGACCAATCCCCAATCTGGATGGACAGGGGGCCGGCCTCCTGTGTAATGGGGGAGGTGACCTCGGGACTGGGCTTGGGTGCAGTCGGGAACACTTTCAGGAACACATGAGTAGGTCCTGCACCGGAGGCAGAAGAGAGAGCAAGGAGAGGACAGCGGGAGAGAGCACTGCTAAGAGACTCCAGGGAGGACAACTGGTCTCAGCCAGTAGGGCTGGTGAGTAAGGCACAGTCAGGAGGACTGGGGATACACGCCTGAAGAGGACTGGGTGCTTGTAGTCTGAGATGGGTGCAGAACCAGAAGAGTGGACTGTGGTGGAAGGGGTAGTGGAAAGACGCAGTCATGAGGGTTGGCAGGGCCTAACTGGGGGGTAACTGGGCTAACTGGGATCAGTAGCCATATGTAGGACATCTAGCACCAGGAACTTTCTATTTTGCTACACTATAGGGGCCTGTGGTCCCTGCCTGCAAAGGGCAATTGCTAAAGCCTGGTTGAGTCAGTATCAGGCATAACCAAAAACAGTGCTAGCTGTTCCCGAGGAACCATGTGATGTGCAGGAAGTGACTAAGGGTAACAGTCTGTAGCAAGCGATGTGCTGGTGGAGTGAGGAATGATGAACTTCAAGCAAGTTTGTGAAAGAGGAAGCAGAATGAGGATGTACAGGGAGAGTACATAGTTGTCCCAAATCTGATTGCTGTTTCTATTTATCCATGCTGGGCATGTCATAGCTCCCATCCCCATACAAGTTATATCCCTCAATAAAACAAAAAAATAAACAACAAAATTCACTGACTGCTTTATGTCTCATATTGCCTGTAGGGCTGGGCAGGGTGACAGGCAAACCATAATTCTCAGCAGCCCCTATAGGGAGAGGGAGACTCTGGGTCTGATTCATCCACTTCAATTTAGGCAGATCAAATAGGAGTCTATGTGATGGAGTCTGTTTACTCACAGCCACCCATACAGCAGAGCGGGCACCGTTCGTGTCCTCACTGCAGTGCACATAGATGCGTCATCTGCCCACTCTGCACTGATTAACAGCTGAGCTGTGAGCTGATCCCCTGCTGATCGGAACAGATTCCATGCGGGATTTGCCCATGTGAAATGGGCCTTATGCTTAAACAGAATTTTTCCTTAGGCTACTGTCCATTCATTTTTTTTTTATCTGCCTTTCCTAGCTTTTTCACGGGTCTTCCTGCATTCCAGCACAAGTCCTGCTACTTCTGGTGGTCACTTTTAATCCTACCAACTGTCCCCTCATTCTTCTGCCTTCACTGCTGCTACTGCATCACCCTTGCTTCTTGAGTGCCTCTCCCTGTCAGTCTCTTTCAGTTCAGCATGTCTTACCTTTCTCTCAGTATTGTTCTAGAAGTATGTTTCCAGTCCCATAGTCTATCTAAATCTCCACTCCCAGAGGAAGCACCTTACTCACTGTTCCGCTTTCACACTTGCATCCATGTTTGAGGTTTGAGAAGAGTCAAGTCAGTTATGTTTTTGAAAGTTTTTGCGAAAACTCCATAGAAATTGGATAAAACAGTTCAACAAAGGTTGAATGGCAGACATAAGTACAGATGGTGAAACTGGCGGGCTTCAGAGATTAAGCCACCTTCAGTATACATAATAGCATAGCCCCTCATCATTTCTTTGATTGCAATTATTTCACTTCATCGTTTCTTTAACGTGTAGAAATAAGTAGGGATGAGCCGAACATCCCCCTGGTTCAGTTTGCATCCAGAACATGCGAATGGACCGAAAATGTGCGAACATTCGAACACCATTAAAGTCTATGGGACTCAAACATGAGAAATCAAAAGTGCGAATTTTAAAGGCTAATATGCAAGTTATTGTCCTAAAAGTGTTTGGGGTTACAAACAAGATAGGGACTGTAGGTTTGTTCCTTAAGTTGAATCTGTTTGTAATTTGGAACAGGTACATTTTGTAAGTGTAGCTCCAGCCAAAAAAAACTATTTTTAAGCTTTTTGGATAACATAGGGAAGGGTTATCATCACCCCTGTAATATTTGTTTTACTGTCTGTGCCCCTGTTCAGAAGATTTCACCTGACTTTCTGTTCCAATGACAATTGTATTTTGAAAATTTGGGGTTTTCAGGGAAACAAGGATTGGTGATAAAGCATCAGTGGAGACACCCTTTTCCCATATTAATTCTCAGTCCTTGTACACACGGTCGGAGATTCCGACAGAATCTGTCCTATTTGACTGTTTTGTCGGACATTCCGACTGTGGGTGGTCTCCATCGGACTGTTTCCGTCGGAATAACCGATGGACCAACTTTTCCAACTTGCCGGTAAAAATTTCCGACAAAATGCTCCGATCGGACATACTCCGATCATGTGTAGCCCACTCCGACGGGCAAAGTGCCACACATGCTCAGATCAAATTCCTAGACCAAAGCTATTGGCTACCGTAGTCCCGTCGTAACGAAATAACGTCATCACGTTATGTACAATCGCATTTTCCGACAACTTAGTCCGACCGTGTGTATGCAACATCACTTCCGGAATTACTACGACGGATTTGGTTGTCGTAATCTCCGACCGTGTGTACAAAGGCTCACAGGAGAGAATTTCCCTTCCTAGGGGTATATTTAGTCTGACTTCCTGCTGTCTCAATCCATTTGTAAGTAGGAGTAATTTGTAACTTGGATGTTTGAAAGTACGGAACCGCCTGTATATACTATACGGCCTGCCTTATATACTCTGCATAAATTTGGGCTTTAGGTGTTGGTGGTACCACAACACTGTAACCGCACACAGATTCTGTTGTTGAGCGCAGGAATGAGCCCTGCTGTCAAATATTCAAAAAAAATGGGGCTTTAGGCGGCAGTGGTGGTGGTGACACACAACTGTAAAACCTCACAGATACTCTTGTTGAGCACAGGAATTGGCCCTGCTGCAAAATATTATATATTGGGACGCCAAGCGGATGGTCCAGTGGCGTCTTTCCAGCTCCCATCCTGCATTACAGGTAATTACCCCTGCATTACTCGTTATTACACATACCCCTTCTCACATAGGCACAATGTTGGGTGAATGGGGTTTCATGACGCTGTCCCCAGCCAACCTTTTTTTATTGTGTATTACTTGTTTAATATTTTCTGCAGCCTTCACCATCTCCTCTGAGTTTGAATATACCTCTCACCCTCACCTACATCATTTTTGCAGGTATATACCCATTACTATTTTCTTGACTACTATTACAATTATGAATATAAAGATTATAGTTACTATTTAATGTCTAACTCATTCCTGAGTTAGTATACTCCCCATGAGGCTGCCCTTTTTTTATCTCATACACTTTAGGGAATTTCCTTTTTCTTCTCTTTTCTTTTTTATTCCCTCTATTTCTTTCCTAGGATCCGACATTTTTTGCCCGCCCCAGTGTTTCCTTTGGTGGCGCCTAGTTAAAAAACCCTACTTTTTTCTTTACGGGGGTGTCCAAGGGGAGGTCTCTGTGGGATTTGTCTGCCTATAGGCAGCAACAAGGAGGAGGAAAACAATAAAAGACCATAAATTACTATATATCCTATCATTACGTCTATCATCATTCCTCTCTCATGGGAGCCTCGGATACTGGGAAGCCACGTATTCCACCTATCTGGTCCGCTGTTTTTAATTGAATAGCGTTTTACTCTCACATGACACTTTATCTGGCTATGTAAGTACCAACTGAGACAATAATATATGATTATTTCTGGTCTACATTGTTCCTGTTTTAATACCCTGTCATTTATATCCTTCACTAGAACAACATCTCATGTTGTATCTACACCCCTGAAGAAGGAGACTACACTAGCTCCGAAACGCATAGCGTGATCAACTTTGTAGCTGATCTTACCTTGTATAGGTGATCTGTCTTATTGTACTGTACAATTTGTCATGACATGTATAAACTATTTTTATCTGTATATGATTTTATATCAATTTAATAAATAAACAAAACTCTTCTGATTATACTCTATGCTCGTACGTGTCTTTAAAGTCCACCACCAGGACACAACTTCACACAGCATTGCTGTCCTACACCCCTTTTTGCTGCAAAATATTACATAAAAAATTGTAATTACATGCCTGCCAGAAACCATTAATCAGACTGAGACAGAAGTACAATTAAATCACACTTGTTTATTAATAAAAATTGTAGACATGTCACTGGAGAAGTGATCGAGGGGGTGTACATCTCACCTAGGTTGCTACACAGTGTGAGATGGTAAATCCAGGATGGATCAGTTTCTCAGCAGCGATATGCTGCTGAGTTGTTATTTAATTTTGCCGGGCCTGGGTTTATATGGAATGGCAGGTAGGTTTGGTAGAGGGACCTGTCATTCCACATCCCCCGATCCAGTTCTGGGTTTGGGATCAGGTGAGCTTGGATCCTAATTAGCCTGGGAAGCTAAAGGCTCTGTAGGGTCTGCAGGTGATTGCTTCTCAGCCAGGGAATGAACAATCTGTGTGTTGAAGGAAGCTGCAAGCACAGCCACTGCTGGAGCTAAAACTCACCCTGCGATATCCAGGCGAAAGACGCTGTGTTTGTAAGTGTCAGATAGGTGAGCAGAACCTGTTAGTAAGCGCCCAGCCGGGCTAGGACTTTTATTTTTGTTGTACTTAGAAAGCACGGTGTTGCTGTATATTTTGTTTGCTGGACTGTTTGTACCACGAATAAACGCCAAGATCTGCTTTATCAAATTCCAAGTCTGCTGTGAACTGTGTCCAAACACACCCTACCCCGGGAAGATCCCTTACAATTGGTGTTCGAATGCGGGCAAAGTCGGTTGCTAGGGGCAACGGTGTGGACAGACTTGGCTACAGCTGCTTATGTCTTGGGTGAAAGCTGCAATGACACTCCAGGAACAGTCCAGCAACATGGAGGAGATGCTGAAGCAGTTTATGCAAGTGAGTTTGCAACAACAGCAACGACATGAACAGTCCATGGCTGCACAACAGCAGGCTCAGATAGAGGCCAATAGACGACATGAACAGTCCATGGCTGCACAACAAGAACTTATTGAGCACCTGATAGCAAATCGAGAGGCGCCTGTGGTGATGGGAGCCGCTCCAGAGATTTTTTCTGGGAGAAGGACTGTGCAGAAAGCGCTGCAAAAGATGACTGCTGAGGACGATGTTGAGGCCTATCTAACAGTATTTGAGCGCGTGGCTGAGCGAGAGAAGTTACCAGCCGCTGAGTGGGCAGAGGTAATTGCGCCCTATTTAACAGGTGAACCTCAAAAGGCCTACTATGACCTCAGTGAGCAAGAGGTTAAGGACTATACTCGGCTAAAAGAGGAGATGCTTGCCCGACTAGGAGTTACTACTGCAGTCCGTGCCCGGAGGGTACGCAACTGGAGCTACAGTCTGGACAAATCAGCGAGGTCCCAGATGTATGACCTAATCCATTTGGCAAGAAAGTGGTTGGAGCCAGACACTTCTACTCCTGCACAAATCCTAGAGAAGGTCGTGATGGATCGCTACCTCCGAGCCCTTCCTACTGACTTGCAACGCTGGGTGGGACAAGGTGATCCTAAGAATGCAAACGAACTTGTCAACCTTGTGGAGAGGTTCCAGGCGACTGAGGACTACCTCCGTGATGTTCCTGCAGCATCTTCACCTCCCCGGAGCGCCAGATCTGTGCCGTCAGCTGGTAAGAGACTTCCATCTATTGGGGGAGTGTGGAGGGGTGCTGATGGGGGGAAAAGGGCTCAAGTGGTGTCTCAGGGACAAAAGACTGGTGATGGTCCCGGGTGGCTAAGGGGCTCTGAAAAGGACTCCTTGCCAAAGAGACCAGGCCCTATCCAGTGTTGGAGATGCCATGAGGCGGGACACGTGTCGGCCCATTGCCCTCTTACCTCTGAACCCATGGAATGTGACGCTAGCCGGCGTCAGTCGCTATTTGCGGAACCATCTTGTGCTGCAGTTCCTGGACTAGAGACTGAACCGCAAATCTGCGATATTACAATCAATGACTTTCCTGTTAAAGCGTTAATGGACTCAGGAAGCCTTGTAACCTTGGTGCATGCTAGCCTGGTGACTGGGGACTTAGAGTCTAAAAAGCATATGAGTGTTGTGTGCATACATGGTGATACAAAAATGTACCCTATAGTGCTGGCTAAAGTCGGGACTGAACAAGGCACCGTACAATATGAAGTGGGTGTGGTTAAAAACCTCATGCATAATGTAATATTGGGGCGCGATTTTCCATTATTCTGGGCTCTCTGGGAAAAAAGAAAAATCCCCAAAAGGAGTGAGGATACCTCTAAGGGGGTTGCCTTGTCCACTGTGAATGATAAAAGTATGCAGGATGAAAATGATTGTTTTCCTTTACAGGTCCTGGCTGGGGAGGAGGAGGCTCCTCCCACTGAGCAAAATATACTAGACTTAGAGGTGTCTAGAGATAATTTTGGGGCTGCACAATTACAGGACCCCACTCTCAAAAATGCGAGAGAGCAGGTTGCTGTAATGAATGGGGTACCTCAGGAACCAGATGCTGAAAAAAGATTTCCACATTTTTCGGTGACTAATGATCTTTTCTATAGGGTTAATAAGGTTAAGGATGAGATTGTGGAACAGCTTCTGGTACCTAAGCCGTACCGGCGTCAGGTGCTTGACATGGCACATAACCATGTTCTTGGGGGACACTTGGGGACTGACAAAACGCGAGAGAGGGTTCTCCAGAGGTTTTTTTGGCCGGCCATATATGATGACATTAAAAAATACTGTGAGTCGTGCCCCACATGTCAGGTTAGTGCCCCAGTGTCACATTTTCGCAGTCCTTTGGTTTCGCTCCCTATTATAGAGGTGCCTTTTGAGCGTATTGCCATGGATTTAGTGGGTCCCATTGTAAAGTCAGCTAGAGGACACCAGTATATTTTGGTAGTCCTGGATTATGCGACCCGCTATCCTGAGGCTGTACCCTTAAGAAACACTGCATCTAAAACAATTGCACGTGAGTTGTTTTATATGTTCTCTAGGACTGGGATCCCCAAAGAAATCCTAACTGACCAAGGTACGCCATTTATGTCGAAAGTAATGAAGGAATTATGCAGACTATTTAAAATCTCACACATCCGTACCTCTGTGTACCACCCCCAGACGGACGGATTGGTGGAGAGATTTAATAAAACTTTGAAACATATGTTGAAGAAAGTGGTGGCAAAAGATGGTCGTGACTGGGATCATTTATTACCCTACCTCATGTTTGCTATTAGGGAGGTGCCCCAAGCGTCCACAGGGTTCTCACCATTCGAGTTGGTCTATGGTCATCACCCTAGGGGTCTACTAGACATTGCAAAAGAGACATGGGAGAATGAGTCCACCCCATACAAGAGTGTTATTGAGCATGTAGCACAAATGCAGGACCGTATAGCCACTGTAATGCCCCTGGTAAGGGAACACCTCCAGAGAGCTCAAGAGGCCCAAAGTAGAATTTACAACCGGTCCGCAAGAATCAGGACATTCAACCCAGGCGATAGGGTCCTTATACTAGTCCCCACTGTTGAGAGTAAATTCTTGGCGAAGTGGCAAGGTCCTTATGAAATTGTTGAAAAGATCAGTGAGGTGAACTACAAGGTGCACCAACCAGGTAGAAGGAAGCCTTTCCAAGTTTATCACATAAACTTGATCAAGCCCTGGAAAGACAGGGAATCCTTGGGGGCGACAAATACTGTTAATAATTTGTCACAACCAATCCCTCCAGTCAAGGTAGGTGATACTCTATCAGTGTCACAGAAACAGGAGGCTCAGGAATTTCTACAGAAAAACAAAAACAAGTTCTCTGACCTCCCAGGGCGTACACACCTCATCCATCATCACATTGAAACTGAGCCTAGAAGCAGAGTAAACCTTAAGCCCTATAGGATACCCGAGGCACGTAGGGAAGCCGTATCTGCCGAGGTAAAACGTATGCTTGCTCTGGGGGTAATTGAGGTGTCACAGAGTGAATGGTCCAGCCCAATTGTGCTAATCCCAAAGCCCAATGGAACTTGGAGGTTCTGTAACGATTTCAGAAAGTTGAATGAGATCTCCAAGTTCGATGCGTATCCTATGCCCAGGGTAGATGAGTTGATTGAGAAGTTGGGTAACGCCAGGTACATAACCACCCTCGATCTCACAAAGGGCTATTGGCAGATTCCACTTTCTGACGAGGCTAAAGGGAAAACTGCTTTCTCCACCCCTGATGGGCTATTCCAGTATGTAGTGATGCCGTTCGGGTTACATGGAGCGCCTGCAACTTTCCAGAGGTTGATGGACTTGATTCTGCGACCACATCGTGATTACTCAGCCGCCTACCTCGATGATGTGGTCATTTTTAGCCCTGATTGGGAAAGTCACCTCTGTAAGGTACAGGCCGTGTTGGATGCCATAAGTGATGCAGGGTTGACCATAAATGCCGAGAAGTGTGCTCTAGCCCTAGAAGAGGCCAAATATCTGGGCTACATTGTTGGAAGAGGATTGGTTAGGCCACAGCTAAATAAAATTGAGGCAATACAGAATTGGCCTAGACCCCTGACAAGGAAACAGGTTAGAGCTTTCCTGGGTATTACGGGTTATTACCGTAGATTTGTGCCGAACTTTGCCTCAGTTGCTGCTCCGCTAACTGACTTGACAAAGGGCGGAAAGACAGCAATGGTCACGTGGACCCCAGAGGCCGAGAAGGCTTTCCAAAGCCTTAAGTCTGCCTTGTGCCAACCACCTGTGTTAGTCACCCCCGATTTCAGGCGAGAATTTCTGGTCCAGACAGATGCCTCTAGCACAGGCTTAGGTGCAGTACTCTCACAAGTAGTGAATGGTGAGGAGCATCCGGTGACGTACTTGAGTAGAAAACTAGCCCCGGCCGAGAAAAATTATGCCATTGTGGAGCGAGAATGTTTGGCAGTGAAGTGGGCCCTAGAATCTTTAAAGTATTACTTGCTAGGCAGGAAATTCAAGTTGGTGACAGACCATGCCCCCCTAACATGGATGAAGTTAAACAAGGAGAGAAATGCAAGAGTGACTAGATGGTTTCTCTCCCTACAAAACTTTAATTTCACTGTGGAACACAGGCCAGGGAAATTACAGGCAAATGCTAACGCATTGTCAAGGGTAAGTTGTCTGTGGGGACAAAAGGCTCAGCCCTCCGGTCTGAAAAAGAGGGGGGGGATATGTAGACATGTCACTGGAGAAGTGATCGAGGGGGTGTACATCTCACCTAGGTTGCTACACAGTGTGAGATGGTAAATCCAGGATGGATCAGTTTCTCAGCAGCGATATGCTGCTGAGTTGTTATTTAATTTTGCCGGGCCTGGGTTTATATGGAATGGCAGGTAGGTTTGGTAGAGGGACCTGTCATTCCACATCCCCCGATCCAGTTCTGGGTTTGGGATCAGGTGAGATTGGATCCTAATTAGCTTGGGAAGCTAAAGGCTCTGTAGGGTCTGCAGGTGATTGCTTCTCAGCCAGGGAATGAACAATCTGTGTGTTGAAGGAAGCTGCAAGCACAGCCACTGCTGGAGCTAAAACTCACCCTGCGATATCCAGGCGAAAGACGCTGTGTTTGTAAGTGTCAGATAGGTGAGCAGAACCTGTTAGTAAGCGCCCAGCCGGGCTAGGACTTTTATTTTTGTTGTACTTAGAAAGCACGGTGTTGCTGTATATTTTGTTTGCTGGACTGTTTGTACCACGAATAAACGCCAAGATCTGCTTTATCAAATTCCAAGTCTGCTGTGAACTGTGTCCAAACACACCCTACCCCGGGAAGATCCCTTACAAAATAAAAAGGTAAATAGAAAAAAGCATAGTCAGAGTCCAGTAACCAGATTGGGTAGTCAGCCAGACCAGAAGTCAGGGATCCAAGTAGAGCAACTGCAAGCAGGATAAGGAGCCAGAAGGGATGTCAGCAAGCCAGTCTTTAAACAAACCGCAGGAGATGGTTTCTAGTGATGTGACCAAGGCGAAGGAAGAGGTGAAGTGAGCTGGAAGGCTCTAAGTAGGCAGGTCAGATGAGCATCATCAGGAACAACTGGTAACTGTGGAGAGAGAAGAGAGCTGGCAATTAGCCGACAGCTGAGCGGCCAGCCCAGAGAAGGAAGGGCTAAGCCAGCCCTGACAGTACCCCCTCCTCAATGACTCCTCTCCCTCGGAGGGCCACCGGGCTTGAGGGGAAACCGTCTATAGAACTTGCAGAGGAGGACAGGGGAATGTATGTCAGAGGATGAAACTCAGGAGCGTTCCTCCGGACCGTACCCCTTCCAATGCACCAGGTACTGTATGCGCCCACGGAACCTATGGGAGTCAACAATGGATTGTACCTCATACTCCTCATGATTCTCAACCTAAATAGGATGAGGACGTGGCACTGAGGTGGTAAATCAGTTACAGACCAACGGTTTCAATAAGGAGACATGAAACACATTTGAGATGCGCATACTAGGCGGAAGGTCCAACGGGCAAGCCACTGGATTAATCCTGCGAAGGATACAGAAAGGCCCAATAAACCGAGGTGCAAACTTCAGTGAGGGAACACGAAGCCAGAGATTGTGAGATGACAGCCAGACCCTGTCCCCAACCTGGTAGGAAGGCACAGGCAGGCATCTGCGGTCAGCATGGAGTCTGTACCTATTATTAGCATGACACAAAGCCTCCTGGACTTGTACCCAAGTGGAACGAAGACCATGGAGATGCTCCTCTAACGCAGGAATACTCTGCGAAACAAACGAGTCAGGCAACATGGAAGGTTGGAAACCATAATTCGCCATAAATGGAGACAATCGGGAGGCAGAATTCAAGGCACTGTTGTGAGAAAACTCTTCCCAAGGTAATAGTTCAGACCAGTTGTTATGATGGTCAGAAATATAGCAACGTGGGAATTGCTCCAAGGACTGATTGGCTCGTTCTGCGGCCCCATTAGACTGCGGGTGATACACAGAAGAGAACGCAAGCTGGTTTCTCAACTGTGCACAAAAGGCTCGCCAGAACCGGAAAACAAACTGACTGCCCTTGTCCGAGACAATCACCTTGGGTAGCCCATGTAAGACAAAGATCTCCCGAGCAAAAATGGAAGCCAGTTCCTTAAAGGTGGGCAACTTCTTAAGTGGAATACAATGACACATCTTTGAGAACCGGTCAACCTCCATAAGGATAACAGTGTTGCCTTGGGAGTTGGGCAACTCCACAATGAAATCCATAGACAGGTGAGTCCAGGGCCTCTCTCCATTGGGTATGGGTTGTAGCAGGCCCACTGGAAGGTGTTGTGGAGTCTTACTCTGAGCACATAAGGGACAGGCAGCTACCTAGGCAGTAACATAAGCCCAAAGACTAGGCCACCAGAATTGTTGGGAAATGGCCCAAATGAGTTGATTCTTCCCAGGATGGCCAGCTGCCTTGGGAGAATGGTAAGTCTGGAGCACTGCAGTACGGAGACTCTCTGGGACAAAGCAGCGGTCACAAGGTTTATCAGGAGGAGCATGGACCTGAGCAGCAAGAATTTTATCACCCAAAGGAGAAGTAAGACTGGTGCGAACCGTAGCCAAGTTACGATCAGGAGGAATCATAGGAACTGACTCCGACTTGGAAGTGGAGGAAAATTATCATGACAAGACATCAGCCCTTACATTATTAGTACCGGGTAAGAATGAGACAATGCAATTAAAGCTTGACAAGAAAAGAGCCCATCACGCCCTTCTGGGAGAGAGTTGCTTAGCGTCAGGCAAGAATGTAAGATTCTTATGGTCTGTAAGAATAAGAGCAGGCACAGTGGTACCTTCAAGTAGATGTCTCCATTCTTTCAGGGCTAAAATGATCGCCAACAGCTCTCTGTCACCAATCTCATAATTGCACTCAGCAGGTGACAATTTCTTGGAAAAGTAGCCACACGGATGCATAGCGCTCTCAGAGTTAGGACGTTGAGACAGAAGGGCGCCAACTCCAGTCTCAGAAGCATCAATTTCTAGGATAAAAAGCAACATAGGATCAGGATGTGCCAACACAGGAGCAGAAACAAAGGCAGCCTTGAGAGTCTAAAAGGCCTTAATGGACTCTGGAGACCAACTCTGTGGGTTACCGTCCTTTCTTGTCATATCAGTCAGGGGCTTGACCAGAGACGAGAAGTTACGAATAAACTTCCGATAATAATGTGTATTCCCACCAGGTGGAAACAAACCACGCCGCCTAGCGTAAGAGATTGGCTACAGCGAGTAAATCGAATAAAAGAAATGGAAGAAATTGTCCATCAACTTCACGATCTATCACCCAAGTTTACAAAAGTTTGGGCATGTTGGTTGCATTTCCAAGAGTCTGTAGAATACAAAACATTACACGATAACCTATAGCCCGACCTAAGGGACACATGTATTGGCCTTACAGGCATATCTGGATTTTTCTTTGCAGTCTAAGAGAAGCCGTTGGACTACTCACTTGGGCTTTCCTTCCTTCCCCACCTACCCCTCCATATTCCTTCTTTTTGACCCTTGCCTCCTGACCCAAACTTTAGATAGTCATTGATTCTGCAGTACTATTTCCTTTCGTATCCACAAATTCTCTATCCTGGTTATCAATAAGATAGACTATACTACATGGCCACCTGGGTCAGTTAATGATGAAAACGACAGATAGAAATACTTCATAACCAGAGTTAAGTGGTGACACCCTCGTCACTCCCACAGTCAGAGCCCGATTGGGGTGGGAGTGACGAGAGACCAGTCATCTCTCTTTCCACGATGTATAAGGTTGCCCATAGATACAGTGTCAACTGTCAACTTTCAATTTTATACTCGAGACCACTCCCATTACGACTCTTGCAAGTATATGCCCTCCCAAGATAGTGAGAGTCATGTCATCAGTGGAATGGTTTAGGAGAGTTGAACTATGGTTTCGTTCTCTGTTTCATAATTTCATAGATTAGATTACTCATTGCTTCCATGTAAAGTGTTAGATTACTCAAGAACAACTGAAAACAGATACGAAGTTATTTGGGGCGTTATATATTACACAGAATGTTTAGGAAAGGACCGTTTTTCTTTTTGCTATCTCTGTGTACATGTACCATTTTTTTGTAATTATCTATGCATAACAATTTACTTGCTTATATGTATGGTTTGAAATACTTAATAAACTTATTTGAAAAAAAAAATAAAATTTCCGATAGTAGTTGGCAAAGCCCAGGAAACGCTGCAGAGGACGTAAACCCTTGGGTCGAGGCCACTGTAGGACTGCCAAAAGTTTCTCTGGGTCCATCGAAAAACCAGCAGTGGAAATTACATAGCCCAGGAATGTAACCTGTTTACGATGGAACTCGCACTTCTCCAGTTTACAGTAGAGATTGTTCTCTCTTAGTTTCTGAAGCACACGACAGACATCTGTGTGGTGGCTCTCCAGGGACTTGGAAAATATGAGGATATCATGGAGATAAAGCACCACACACAACTGCAACAGATCTTGGAGGACATTGTTAATGAATTCCTGGAAAACTGCCGGGGAGTTACAAAGGCCAAAAGGCATTTCCAGGTATTCATAATGGCCTGTTCTGGTATTAAATGCAGTTTTCCACTCGTCACCCTTCTTAATGCGCACGAGATTGTATGCCCCTCTCAAGTCAAGCTTCGTGAAAACCGTTGCTCACTTGAGGCGATCAAATAACTCTGTAATCAATGGACACGATTGAGGGGGATGCCCCCGTGACAAACGATTGAGACCCCTATAATCTATAAAAGGTCTCAGTTCACCGCTCTTCTTTTTCACAAATAAGAAACCAGCACCAGCAGGAGACAAGGATTTGCGGATTGAAACCTCGAGAAAGTGCGTCAGCAACATACTCCTCCATGGCCTTATCCTCCAAGACCGACAAAGGGTAAACCCAGCCACGAGGAGGTATGGCACCAGGTTGAAGGTCAATTCTGCAATCATAAGACCAGTGTGGAGGCAAACTACCAGCTTGACCTTTATCAAAGACATCGCTAAAATCACGGTACTCCTCTGGCAGCGTGGGGAGTGAAGAGTTGCACAGGACCTTGGATACCTTCAGGAAGCATGTCTCTCTGCATTGTGGTGACCAGGAGAGAACCTCAGCACGGAGCCAATCAAAAGAGGGGTTGTGCATCTGTAACCAAGGATAACCAATAACCAGTGGAAACCTGGGTGAGGAAATAACTTGGAATTGGATTATCTCATGGCGAAGAGCCCTATGGTCATGGACAACCGAACCGTCTCATGAGCCACATGGGCAGGCTGTAAAGGTCTCCCGTCAAGAGCCTCAATGGCAAGTGGAGTGTCATGCAGCTGCAGTGGAATCGATTGCTGCGAAACAAATGCAGCATCAATGAACAGGCCTGCAGCCCCAGAGTCGATTAGAGCTTGATCTCGATGGACGACTCAGCCCAAGAAAGGGTGACCAAAACCAGGGGCTTATCCTTCTGGATAACTGGGGATGAAACAACGCTACCTAAGGTCTGTCCATGACAGGACCTCAAGGTTTGGGTGTTCCCTGGACGGGTAGGACAAGACTTTAAAAAGTGACCTGCCTGGCCACAATAAAGGCACAATCTCTCCCTCCTCCTAAAGGCTCTCTCATCCACAGAGAGACGCGTGAAGCTCAGGTGCATGGGTTCATCTTCACTGACCAACTCGGTACCAGGAGGCATGGGAGGTGAGGGAGGCATGGGTGGGACTACAAAGCTCGGAGGCAAACGTACAGGAGGCTTCCGCAAGCGCTCCTTAAGAGAAAGTCTTTCTCTGAGTCTGGAGTCAATGAGGATGGCAAACGAGATGAAGCTCTCCAGCTCAGTGGTTATATCTCGGGCTGCTATCTCATCCTTGATGGAATCCGAGAGACCATGAGAAAAAGCAGCCACGAGGGCCTCATTGTTCCAAGCAACCTCTGCTGCCAGAGTACGGAATTCAATGGCGTAGTTGGCAATAGTTCTCGTACTCTGTTTGGTGGACATGATGCACTTGGCAGCAGAAGCGGAGTGTGTGGGAACGTCAAATACCCTTTTAAAGGAGATCGCAAACTGAGGGTAACTTAAGACAACAGGTTTTTGCGTCTCCCATAGAGGGTTAGCCCAGGCCAAGGCTCTCTCAGAAAGCAAAGATATCACAAAACCTACTTTGCTTCTGTCAGTGGGCAACGCCTGGGGCAGCATCTCGAAGTTTATATCTCAACCTGATTGAGAAACCCTCTGCATTGAACTGGATCGCCCCCAAATTGCTGGGGAAGCGGAGCAGAACCAGACATTCCTCTTAGAAGTAATACTCGAGGTGTGTGCCTGCACAGAGACTGGAGCAGCAGCAGGGATGGCCTGCGAATCAGGTTGTACTGGAGCAGCCACCATGGGGGATTCCAGGTGAGCCGTGTGATTCAGGAGTGTTTGTAATGTCATGGCAAACTGATCCATGCGGTGATCTTGTTCATCCAATGTGGAAAAAATATTACCAACAAGTGGATTGACTGTATCTTCCGAATTCATGGCCTTCGCCTACTGTCAGAAACCATGAATCAGACTGAGACAGAAGTACAATTAAATCACACTTGTTCATTAATAAAATAAAAAGGTAAATAGAAAAAGCGTAGTCAAGCATAGCCAGAGTCCAGTAACCAGATCGGGTAGTCAGCCAGGCCAGAAATCAGGGATCCAAGTAGAGCAACAGCAAGCAGGATAAGGAGCCAGAAGAGATGTCAGCAAGCCAGTCTTTAAACAAACCGCAGGATATGGTTTCTAGTGATGTGACCAAGGCGAAGGCAGAGGTGAAGTGAGCTGGAAGGCTTTAAGTAGGCAGGTCAGACGAGCATCATCAGGAACAGCTGGTAACTGTGGAGAGAGAAGAGAGCTGGCAATTAGCCGACAGCTGAGCGCCCAGACCAGAGAAGGAAGGGCTAAGCCAGCCCTGACAATGCCCCTGTTAAACAGGGGCAGAAAAATTGGGGAATTAGGCACTGGTGCTGGTGCCGCAACACTGCAACCCTCAAAGATACTTTAGTTGAGCTCAGGAACGAGCCATGCTGCATAATATTACAGCAAAAATTTTAATTACACACCCCTGTTAAACAGGGGCAGAAAAATTGGGCTTTAGGCACTGGTAGTGGTGCCCAGAACCAAAAATATTCTTAGAAGCTATCAACACGAACATTGAGGAGGAATAGGATAGTCACTCAGCATAACAAGATAGTCACTCAGCATCAGCATAGGCAGTCTTCAAAGGATCTCTCATAAAAAAATGTATCGGTTACATCATCATCAGGTGCTTGGTAGCTAGTGATCCAAGACTGATTAATTTTTATGAAGTTGAGCCAATCAACTGTGGACAGTCGCATTCTGTGATCCGTTACAAAGCCTCCAGCAGCACTGAATGTGCAATTCAGAATGCTGGATGCAGGACAGGCCAGAAGCTCAATTGCATACTGTGTAAGCTCTTGCAAGTGATCCATCCTCAAGACCCAGTAACCCAGTGGATTTTTGGTTGGAAAGGTCTCCAAGTCTGATTTCGCCCCAAGGTATGCCTGCACCATGTAAATCAGACGCTGGCGATGGTTGCTGGACCTGATCAGAACTTAGGGCTGCGGACTAAAAAACTGTCTGAACACATCGGTCAGACAACCACCTTCTCCACCACTCCTTCTGTGACTGACCGAAGCCTCAGCAAGATGTTGTCCAGGAGGACCAGGAAATTTTAACCTCCCAGGCTCTGGAAACGCATTGCACAAAACTTTCTGCAAGGCCTCCCGAAGATGTTTCATCTTCTGCTCCCTCTGCGAAGGCTGGATAAGTTCTGCAACCTTACCCTTGTAACGTGGATCAAGAAAGGTTGCCAGCCAGTACTGATCCCTCTCCTTGATACCACGAATCCGAGGGTCCTTTCTCAGGCTTTGCAGGATCAGGGAGGCCATGCAGTGTAGGTTTGCTGAGGCATTCGGTCCGGAGTCCACTGGATCACTAAGGACGACATGATCCCCAGCCACCTCCTCCCAACCACATACAAGTCCATGGGTTTCTAGGGACTGAAAACAATGCTTTAAATACTGCTGCTGAGTGCTAGGCTCCACCTCCATGCTGATACAATCCTCATCCTCCTCCCCCTCTTCCACATGGCAGTAGAGAGCCGGAATGGCCTTCTGAGAAAAAAAGGGCATTTGGGAACATGCCACTGAGGTACTGCACATTCCACAAATTCTCGAAAGGGGGCACAGTCTACCAGCTGAAAAGGCAGCAGTTGGAGTGCTAGCAATTTAGCCAAACTAGCATTCAGCAGCTTAGCATGTGGATGGCTGGGATCTAATTTCTTTTGACAGTTTAGCAACTGGGGTAGGTAAATTTGCCTGCTACAATCGGATTTAGGTGTACCGCTAGCAGATTGCCCGCAAGTGCTTGGAAAACCTAATCTACACCTTCATTCCTCTCAGTGCAGGTTTCTGACAGGGCTGAAGGTATAGTGGGGTTGGAGATCCCAGCTGATGAGGAGCAAGGAGAGGTCTACCTTGTTCTTTGGTGTGGGTCTTTTAAGTACCGTTGCCAACGGACTGCATGAGAGCTTGACATATGTCTGGTCAAGCATGTGGTGCCCAAGCGGCTGCTGCTTTTGCCACGCTTGATACGCTTCAGATACATGTTGCAAACAGCAACGATGTGATCTGCTGCATATGTCTCAAAAAAGGCCTACACCAAAGAACTTTTGAAAAAACATGAGAAGTCAGCAGCGCCCTGCACATGTAGAGCTCTGCGGTGTGATACAGTCAGTTGGCTGTCCTTAAGCTGGCCCCTGCAGGGCATCCTGCCTAGTTGGAGATGTGCCTCCTCCTCTCTTCTATCAGGCACCCACGTAGAGTCAGTAACCTCATCATCCCCTCCCTCCTCGCCACTAGAGCAAACCTGGCAGTATGCTGCAGCTGGGGAACATGACTGGCAGTTTCTTGTCCTCCTTGGGTACCCTATCTCTCTGGGCTCGCGTTACTGCCTTCATGCTCAACCTGGGTACCATTATCGGAGCTTTCAAAATGCTGCACATCCTCCTGCAGCATATACCCAACACTGTGGTCGAACAGTTCAGGGGACTCCTCAGGACATGATGGTGGGGCTAGGGAAGGAGGGACTGACGCCATTGAGCCGATGGAATAGGCCGCTTTGGTAGCTGCATTGGCAGACAAACTTCTCTTAGCCTGGGTGACAGAGGATGAGGAGGATGAGGATGGCTTTGTGATCCACTCTACCAACTCTTCTGCATATTGTGACTCAACACGGACAGCTGTCGGAAAAAAGGACAATCGTTCCCCATGGCCACATGTTGAGGATGCACCGTGTCCACGACCAGCACTGTTGGCTGTAGACACAGAGCCTGCTTGCCCTCTTTTAGTGGCCTGTGAGTGTCTGCCTTTCCTTGGTGGCCTTCCAGACATGCTGTAAAATTGGATTATAAAAACACTGCCTGAAGTTTACTAGAAAAATTACACCTGGAATGGCCTGCAATCAGGTATAGGCTTGGTTAGACTAGAATGCAGTGGATATATATGTAGGAGGCCATATATATAATATATATATATATATATATATATATATATATTATATATTTATATATTGTAGGGGATCAGAGGGGTGAAGAGCTGGCTCAGAGGCAGTCCAGTAAAATAAAAGTGGCTTTTATTCAGCAAAACAGCAAAAAAAAACATAAGACCAGACAGACTTGTCTTATCATAGGGATGTGCACACAGGTACAGCTCACAGTTCATCAGCCCACAGGCTTAGAGGTAACAGTTAATGGCTCCAAACAGAGCTACAGTCTTTTTGTGGTTTAAGGTCACCCAACAGGTACACCATCTAGCAATGGACATTTCCACACAACGTGCTGTTGTGTCTCTCTCCTACTCAACAGCTCCACACTGACACTTTCAGCACACCTGACCATAAGCAGGTCTGAAGGGGAAGTACCTGCCTTCTTCAATTAACCCCCTCTTAACCCTGCCCCAGGCTGACCCTCTACAATATATATATATATATATATATATATATATATATATGCACTGCAGACCACTGAATCACTTGACTGCCTGCCTTTCTGCCTGCCTGCCTGAAAGTGTCATTGAAAATGTACACCAGGAATGGCCTATAGTCAGTTATAGGCTTGGCTAGACTAGAATACAGTGAATATATATATGATGGGGACTGTATATATTTTTAATGCACTGCAGACCACTGCATCACTTGCTTGCCTGCCTGAAAGTGTATTTGAAAATGTACACCAGCAATGGCCTGCAGTCAGATATAGGATTGGCTAGACTGGAATGCAGTGCATATATATATATATATATATATATATATATATATATATATATATATATGTTGGAGACTGTATAAATATTTAATGCACTGCCTGCCTAAAAGTGTATTTGAAAATGTACACCAGCGATGACCACCTGCAGTTAGATATAGGCTTGGCTACACTGGAATGCAATGGATATATATATATATATATATATATACATATATATATGTTGGAGACTGTATATATATTTAATGCACTGAATCACTTGCCTGCCTGTCAGAAACCATAAATCAGACCAAGACAGAAGTACAGTTAATCACACTTGTTTAATAATAATAAAAGGAAGAACAGAGTAAGCGTAGTCAATACATAGGCAGAGTTCAGTAACCAGATCGGGTAGTCAGCCAATGCCAATGACAGAGAGCAAGAGATCAATGTAGTAGTACAGCAAGCAGGATCAGGAGCCATCTGGACTTCAGCCGTCCAAGTCTTCAATGGGAACGCAGGAGAAAGTCTCAGAGATGTGACCAATGGCAAAGGCAGAGATGAAGTGAGCTGGACGGCTTTAAATAGGCAGAACTGATGAGCAAATCATCAAAAGCTGAGGCACTGTGGCAATTAGCCAACAGCTGAGCGGCCAGCTCAGAGAAGGAAGGGCTGAGCCTAGCCCTGACAGTACCCCCTCCTCAATGACCCATAACCCCTCAGAGGACCACCGGGCTTGAGGGGAAAACATCTATGGAAATCACAGAGGACAGGGGCATGTACGTCCGAGGATGAAGCCCAAGAGCGTTACTCTGGACCGTATACCTTCCAATGCACCAGGTACTGTATGCGCCCAAGGAATCTACAATGGATTATACTTCATACTCCTCATAGTTCTCAACCTGTAAAGGGTGAGAACATGGCACAGAGGTGGTAAAGTGGTTGCAGACCAAAAGATTCAATAAGGAGACATGAAACACATTAGAGATGTGCATACTAGGAGGAAGGTCCAACTCGTAAGCCGATTAATCCTGCGAATGATACGGAAAGGCCCAATAAACCGAGGTGCGAACTTCAAAGAAGGAACATGAAGTTGGAGGTTGCGGGATGACAACCAGACTCTGTCCCCAACCTGGTAGGAAGGCGCAGGCAGGTGTCTGTGGTCAGCATGGAGTCTGTACCTATCGTTAGCATGTCACAAAGCCCCCTAGACTTAGCCAAGTGGAACGAAGACCACAGAGATGCTCCTCTAATGCATGAATACTCTGCGGAACAAATGAGGCAGGCAACACGGAAAGTTGGAAACCATGGTTCATCATAAACGGTCACAAATGGGAAGCTAAATTCAAGGCACTATTGTGAGCAAACTCCGCCCACGGTAAGAGGCCTGACCATTTGTTATGATGGTCAGAAATATAGCATTTCTGATGTAACGGAAACCTGCGTTACATCAGAGGGGGGCGGGGTCACCCATACGTCATTGAGGAAGCCAGGCTTCTCCACTAGCGTCAGAGGGGGCGGGGTCAGGTGACGGGTGGCCCTGCCGTCCTCATATAAGAAATGTCAGGCTGTCGGGATCCCACAGTGTCTACGCCAGCGGAGACAGAAGAAGGATGGATGGACTGCACTGCGCTGGACGGAGAGATCACCCGTCGCTGGATCAGATCAGCCATCGCTGGACCCCAGAGAGACGATCATCCGTCGCTGGATAGCAAGAGTGGATTACCACCACTGGAATCTTTTTTTATTTTAATAAAGGACTTTTTCAAAAGTGTGTTTGTCTTTTTTAACATTCTTTTACACTTTCTTTGTGAAATGGTAGGGGGACTTTTGTCCCCCTTACCATTTCAAACAGGGGGGGAGCAGGATCTGGGGGTCCCTTTGTTAAAGGGGGCTTCCAGATTCTGATAAGCCCCCCGCCCGCAGACCCCCACCACCACTGGCCAGGGTTGTGGGGATGAGGCCCTTGTCCTCATCAACATGGGGACATGGTGCTTTGGGGTGGACCCCAAAGCATCCTCCCAATGTTGAGGTCATGTGGCCTGGTACGGTTCAGGAGAGGGGGCGCTCTCTTGTCTCCCCTCTTTTCCTGCGGCCTGCCAGGTTGCATGCTCGGATAAAGGGTCTGGTATGGATTTTTAGGGGGAATCCATGTCATTTTTTATTTTTTTCCCCTTAATATCCATACCAGACCTGAAGGGCCTGGTAACTGAATTTGGGGGAACCCCACGCTTTTTTTTTAATCAATGACTTTCAATGAGTGTTCTCTGTATTACGGAAGCTGACAATTCATTATAGCCACAAGTGATTTTAAATGACTTTTTTTCCTGCAGAAATTACACTTTGTGCAGGGACAGTTCTAAGCACGGGAAACATGTGCCCCTTTACAGGCATACTATACACACCCCCAGGTATGAAATTTAAAGGAATATTACACTTTTATTGTTTCACTTTAATCATTATTAAAATCACTGCTCCCGAAAAAACTGCAGTTTTTAAAACTTTTTTTATGCATTGATACATGTCCCCTGGGGCAAGACCCAGGTCCCCAAACACTTTTTAGGACAATACCTTGCATATTAGCCTTTAAAATTAGCACTTTAGATTACTCCCATAGACTTGTACAGGTTGTTCAGAGGCTTTTCGAATTTGCCGAACACCCCAAATTGTTCACTGTTCGCTGAACAGGCGAACAGGCAATGTTCGTGTCGAACATGAGTTTGACTCGAACTGGAAGCTCATCCCTACCCCTGAGCCATAATTGGCCAAAGGCCAGCTCAAGCTCAGTCTATCTCTCCGTCCACTCCAACCTCCAACAACACTACACATGATCCCTATGTAAGCAGCCTTATATAGTGTGGGGTGTGGACTTAGTCTCCCTGAGCCATGATTGGCCAAAGGCACCCTACCTTTGGCCAATTATGGTTCTCTCAACAGAGCACGCTGTGATTGGCCAAAGCATGCAGGTCAGTTGCATGGTTTGGCCAATCATTAGACCCTAATGCACTGCGAACTGGCACACAAATTTGCCGTGAAAGTCCCATAATGTTTTTCTGTTCTATTTATATCTCTTTCATGACATCTTTCCTTCAAGCTCTGTCCAGTAATCTCAAAAAGACAGTAAACCATTACTTAAGCTAAGGAGAGAGGATTCTAGGAAATCTAAAAATAAAATAGTGCTGCTGTGATGGTAAGGAATAGATATTTGTTTGTTTTTTTAGCATCAATTGACAATAACTTTACAACCTAGAGTTTACCTTTAATTCCTGCATTGACTGTGGCCTTGAGGAATCAGGACTTCCCTTGAGCATACTTTAAAGCTTCCTACTGCAACATGCAATTATCTATAGAACATTGACCTTACTCAGCTCTGTGAATACACCACAACCAAAATCAACAACATCATCAAAGTCATGCATCCTCTGTAGATCTTGCCAAAATTACAACCTACTGTAGTGATAATTATAATGATTTTGCATAATAACATGGTCATACCTATTATATTGAAACATATTATTTAGTACATTCAGGTGCACACATAAACTGTCACTGGAACATACCTTATATAAATAGACTGCCAAGGATTTATTTAATGGCACTGTAAAAGTAGGTATAGTGCACTTCAACACAAATCACAGAAATTTGAATTATTTTGAATGAAATGTGTTTATAAGCAGTATGAAGAGAAGGGTATTGCCTGTCATGTTTATTGTCTTGCACTAACATGATTGATCATACAGTGTACATCATGCATATTTTTTCTTGAATGATTCCACTGTGCTGAAAGGTAAGAAATGATTGTGTAGTTGCACAAGTGATGGTAAAACCTGTATATCTTATCTTGCTTTTTACATCCCATCCTTTACCTTCCATCTGTTTATACATGTACATCTAATCTGTCCATCCTATATCTTTTCTTATTTATACCCTCAGTGGGATTGATTTACTAAAGGCAAATATGCTGTTAGGTTTGCAAGGGACTTTCTCCTCAACTTATGGAATGAGGTTAAACTGCTGATTAATCCGTCGGACAATCCGATCGTGTGTGGGCTAGTCCGATCGTTTTTGAAAAATAAATCTGATGGACCTAGAAATAGAACATGTTTCAAATCTATCTGACGGACTCAATTCCCTAAAATTTTCCCAAAATCAGGGAACCGTTCATCTGTGTGCCGGTCCGATGGACCAAATACAACGCAAGGGAAGCTGTTGGCTACTGGCTATTGAACTTCCTTGTTTAGTGTCGTTTACGTCATCACGTTCAAAACTAACAGACTTACAAACTGAATTAGTCTGTTCGTGTGTGGCCAAGTTCGTTCGCTCAGGAAAGCCCGTTGGAACTCCGCCAAAAGTCAGTCGGGAAGACCATCGGACCTAGTCGTGTGTACACAGCATCAGCATTGACTTTGAAAGTCAGAATCCTGACTTTTACTCCTACATTTCTAACTTTTTTACTCTCGCAATTATAACTTTAAAAATCTGAGTTCTGACTTAAACAAAATTTTGAGATTAAAATAAATTTCAGGATGGCCACAGAGCTGATCCTTTTCCTATCCCCTATTTTTTTCTACTCTTCTATACACAAACTCCCACCACATCTAATCTAATCAAATCTTTTATCATAATATACTATTATGGGGACACTATATCATATATAAAAAATATATTTTAAAATAAGAAGCCATGAGTTTCATTTTTTTTTTTTTTTTTTACATATCCAGTACACATCTAGTAATATAACCATATATTAAAGTTTATAGTATAAAACTATAGCATCAGGGCTCTATCTTTAAGTCATGGTGTACTGAGCACATATAAATGATGATGTATTTTATGCAGTTTCTATGCCTTTAGTCAGCAATCATTCTACAAAGCTGTAATCATACAAAACAGACTGAAGTGCTGTGTGCAGCTTACTGTCTGCTTTATGTGCAAACATTAGTGGATTACAGACTAATCTTTTACTGCTTGTTTTCACCATAATGCAAAGTAATGCGCTCAAAATGTGAGTTGTCATTGCGTTCAAGGTCAAAAAATTAATAAATAAATACCGTATTTACCGGCGTATAACACACGCCAGCATATAAGACGCACCCCAAGTTTAGGAGGGAAGTTTAAGGAAAAAAAACTTACATTTAAATGCCCATCAATGCAGCCTTATCAATGTCATTTGCAGCCTTGCATTGCAGCCTTATCAGTGTCATTTGCAGCGTTGCACTGCAACCTTGTCAGTCATTTGCAGCCTTCCATTGCAGCCTTGTCAGTCATTTGCAGCCTTCCATTACAGCCTTGTCAATCAATTGCATCCTTGCATTGCAGCCTTGTCAGTCATTTGCAACCTTGTCAGTGTTGTCGCAGGCTTGCCGTTTAAAAACGGTGCCGCTGAGATACAGAGCGGATGTCCTGTGTATCTCAGCGGCGCTCGGTAGCTCTCGGCCATTCTCGTGGCTTTTGGCTGTTTTTTGTGGATTTCGGCCGCAATCAGCCATTCTCGTGGCTTTCGGCCGTTCTTGGCGGCTTTTGGCTTTCGGTGAGATTACGCTGGAAATCACCGCTGTGAGCGCTGCTTCTATTGCTTGCCACCCCCAAGAGATGCTGCGCATCCATAGGAATGTATTGGGGGCAGCGAACGGAAGGAGCGACAAAGCTCTGCGCTGGCTCCCGCGACGGAGCTCGTGGGTATCAATCTCGGTGCTAGCAGCGGCAAGATTGACACACTATCTGTGGCACCCACTGTAAAAGGGGAGCTCTTTAACTTCATATAATTATAAATTATATTTAATATCAAAATATATGTATGTTTTATACAAAAAATTGCTGTGTGCCGCTAAAGTGTTTGATGTGAAGAAAAGGGGGCCACCTTGATCCAGTACACAATGGCTTTGTAATCTATTTTTCTTACTGTGTTTTTCTCTCTTCTTGTAATGTCCTCCATGTGCTACCAAACCTCTACCCCTTAGATTTAGAGCGACTGCACTTCCAAGTGTAGTGAAAAGTGGATTTACCTTTCATAAATAGCCCCCATAGTCCATATCCAAGCTCCGAAGCAAGTAAGACAGGGTGACTATGTTCCTACATACAGTGGGATCATGTAGAATGAACAAAGCCACCCTCTAATGAATCACAGAAAACGTCAAGTTTATTTTTTTACGTTTACGTTTACGTTTATTTTTAACCACTTAAGAACCAGGCCTATAAGTTAAAATCAGGGTTTTCTTTTACTAAAAAATTGTCCAAGTTTATTATTTTTCCTATAGACGACGGAGCGGCGCAGGCAGACCCAGCTTCTACGCTACAATGGGTGGAGGGATTTAAATATCTGGGGGTACAGATTAATAGATGGATGTCAGTCTTCTTTGATAGCAACCTCCAGCCACTTTTGGCATCGCTCAAAGCTTACTGTTCGTCCTGGTTTGGGCTACCACTGAATTTGCTAGGTTGAATCAACCTAGTTAAAATGATTCTCCTTCCATGTTTTAACTATGTATTTCGTAATTGTCCGATATGGATCCCATTGGCCTTCTTTAGAGAAGTAGAAAATAGGTTGATTTCCTTTATTTGGAATGGAGCCTCCCCCCGCTTGGCAAAAACAACACTGCATCTCCCCCCAGGTTAGGCGGGCTGGCCTTACCGAGTTTTCGGGTCTATTTTTGGGCGGCGATGCTGGTGTCTGTCTATTGGTGGTTCCAGGGCTCTAGGGCCAATGCGCCCACTTGTCTAGAGGTGGCTTTTTTGGGCTCCTTGATGGATCTGTGTAATCTAATTTACCATGGACTGTGGGCATACCAGTTTCTGCCAGGACCTACACACACTACATGTTTGGAAGGCAGGCACGCGTCGGTTTTTCGCTCCCGGACAGCTTTCTCCTGCTCAGCCTCTATGGGGCAACCCGAATCTCCCTCACTTCCGTACCCTTCCTGAACCACAGCTTTGGGCCGGACACGGGATGAAGACTGTTGGTGACATTATGCTGGCAGGTGCCCTCCTGGGTTTCCCAACACTCTCCCCGAAGTTTGGACTGCCTAGCTGGATGCTATTTCGATACTTCCAACTAAGGCATGCTGCTAATGCCCAGTTCCCTAGATCTCCAGTTGTCAAAGCTGACTCTTTTGAAGAACTTTTGGCATCTGAAGACCTAAATACACTTTTTTAATAAAAAAATGAGAAAACAGTGAACTTAGCCCAATTTTTTCTTATATTGTGAAAGATAATGTAATGCCGAGTAAATTGATACCCAACATTTAATGCTTCAAAATTGTGCACACTCGTGGAATGGAGACAAACTTTGACACTTAAAAATCTCCATAGGGGACATTTAAAAACTACAGGTTACCAGTTTTGAGTTACAGAGGAGGTCCTTTGCTAGAATTTTTGCTCTTGCTCTAATGACCATGGCGATACCTCACATGTGTGGTTTGTACATTTACATATGCGGGCATGACATACGTATGCTTCGCTTCTGCGTGTGAGCATGGCGGGACAGGGTGCTTTAAATGTTTGTTTTTTTTCTTATTTTACTTTTTTTTTTTACACTGTCCCTTAAAAAATTTTTTTGGGGGGGAATACTTTTATTCCTATTAAAAAGAATGTAAGCACCCCTTGATAAATATCTCTTGTAATAAAAATAAAATAAAAATGTAAGGCCGTTGGGCGGAAGTGACATTTGACGTCGCTAAAGTCATCCAACATCATTGAGTCGAGTGGGGCTATCATTCCCTCACTCGACTTCCATCCTCTAACAGGAAAGAATTGGATCGTCTGCAGTGCTCCGATAAGCGGCAGAGACGACCTGAACACGGCAGGGGGGCACCTCTCTAGCCGCCGATAAAAGTGATCTTGTGGAGATCTTAAAGCGGACCGCCCGCCGTTTAAGGAAATACCAGAAAATACCGGCTATATGCTGCCATAACTCTGGTATTTAACCTCAAAGTACGGATGTATAACGACGGTGGGCATTTCGGAAGTGGTTAAAATAGTTTGTTGTTTATTATTTATTATTTAATAGTTAAATAATAATAACCTTACTAAAAGGTTTACTGATCATCCAGTTCCTAAAGAACCCTGTGTTTTTCCTTTTATTTCAAAGAATTTTATTTTTGTAATATAACAAAAAAAATACTGATTGAATATCAGGATATTGATAACAGAAATATGTGGTACAAAGCAAATGTATCTCCACAGAAGTGAGCAATAACCTAGTAAGGTAAGTATATAACTTATAATATAAACAGTAGAAACATTGTATTACCATAAGGCACTCGTCTAAACCCAGCGTTTAAGACAGATATGATCTGGAGAGTAATCTGGGCCTCTGCATAGTGTAGAGGCAAAGCCTATCATCGAGATGTCAGGGCGGTCCTGGGTAGGCCCCTTAATGCCCAGTACCCCAAAGGGGACCAAGCTGTGCCGGGTAGGGGTCTCATTCCCCGAAACGAACCCGCATCTCACCATATTTTAACAGTGGTAAACAATAAATTGGTTGGCTGTATGCACAACCTATATTCAAAACTTATAACTTTCCAGCAAGAAGAGAAAGTAAGCTACTGATATCCCAAATATTTGAGGGTTACCGAGAGAGAGCAGTAGGATAGAAAAAGAAGTGTGAAGAAGGGACAGGAGTTGAAGGAAAAGATACTAGGAGTTGAGGATGTCTATCAGATGGCAATGAAGTGGGTTCAATCTGGCTTAATATTAGGGGAAAGGGAGATGCCTACGTGTTGGGCCCATGGTTCCCATGTGGCTTCAAATTTGCCCACAGTATCCAGTAATATACTGGATAACTTTTCATGGGACATTATCCATGATATTTTCCTGTGGGCTGCTTTGATCAAAATTTTGGGTTATTTCCATGCCTTCGCTACTGTTAGTTTGGCACCCACGAGAACGAAGTGAATTAGCCTATGAGTGTGTTTGGGTATTTTAGGGATAACCCCATTGAGGAGAGCCACCATCGGGTCCTGGGTACCTGGCTGCCAGCGAGTTTAACAATTACAGGCATACCCCACTTTTAAGTACACAAAGGAGTTTATTTACTAAAGATGGAAAGTGCAAAATAAGGCTCACTTCTGCATAGAAACCAATGAGCTTCCAGGTTATAATACCAAAGCTTAATTGAACAAGCTGGGGATAGAAGCTCATTGGTTTCTATGCAGAAGTGAGCCAGATTTTGTACTTTCCAGCTTTGGTAAATAAACTCCATTGTGTACTTAAAAGTGGGGTATGCCTGCATGTTGAAAATGTTCTTCCAAAATGGGCAAATTCTGGGGCATTCCTACCAGATGTTTGCCATTGTCCCTGAGAGTTGACAGCCTCTGAAGCACAATGGATTTGTTGAGGCATACATAGGGGCCAGTCTGGATGGCATGTAGTACCATCGGGAGATTACTTTCAGACTGGCCTCTGTGAGGGCCATATTTAGAATGCCCTTGAATGATTTAAAGCAGGCCACCTGCCAGGCCTTCAGGTCCCAGCTAAATTGGAAGTCCACCTCCCATGCAGTCATGAAGGGTGATTTTGCAGTCGGTAGCACTAGTGACGAGTAAATGATTGAGATCCCTCCCCTCTGTTGCAGACCCTGTCCACACCAGAGTTCATAGGGAGTAAACCTAAGCGGTAGTGGTCTTTCTGACCAAAATGAGTGTAAGAAATGCAAAATTTTCCGGAATCGGAATCGTTCAGAGGGCAGTAACTCCAACTTATGGATGCAGTGATTGAGAGAAGGCCTGAAGGGGGTGTAAAAATGTCCGATCCGGTACAGTCCCTGGTCCATCCACCATTTGAAAGCTATTATGTTCATGCCTGGGGGAAGTCAGGGTTGTTAAATAGATGCGACAGAGTTTTGCTCCCGAAGGTAAAGGTAGTTGATGTGCATAAACGGTCCCAGAGGGCTAGTGAGTGAGATAAAGTCGTGTCATTATCGGCGGCCGAGTTTTTGGTGGGCACCACAGCAGTAAGTCGAGAGTGTGGGGACTGCTTGCCTTTCAATTTGGACCCAGTCTGGTTTCTTGTATACTACCGAAATCTGTGCCAGTCTGGCTGCAAAATAGTACTGGAGTAATTTTGGAAGACCTATTCCCCCCCTTTCCCTATGACAGAACAGTGTGCCCTGTGGGATTCTGTAACCTCCCCTAACCCATACAAATTTCAGAATCTTGCTCTGAAAGGCTTTGAGGTGGGCTTGTTTTATTGGTATGGGAAGGGAGCGAAACAGGTAAAGCAGTTTGGGGAGCAAGGTCATCTTTACCGCATTTATCCGGCATGTCCAGGCTAAGTTGTGTTTGGACCATGTATTAAGATCTGTTTATAGACTATGGAACATATGGGGATAGTTACTATCATAAAGGGATTGTGTCTTAAGTGTCAGGTTAATTCTGAGATATTTTAACGACGCTTCACTCCATGCAAATTGAAAAGATTTTTGGAGTAGGGTAGGAAGGGAGACATTCATGGCTAACGATTTGGAGTAATTCACTTGAAGACCTGAAATAGCCAAGAATCTTTCTAGCATCCAACATAGATTTGGGAGGGACGTGATAGGTGAGATGAGGAACAAAAGAATGTCATCCGCATAAAGTACACATTTGTGGGTTTGAGAGCCGCTATGTGTATTGGATCCCAGTGGTATCCCTGGAGGTAAATTCTAGCCTGTGGTCTGGAATAGAGTGCTCAAATTAAGCCCATGAACTTGTCTCCAAAACCCCATCAATCTAGAAGGGCGAAAATGTATGAGCAGGAGACAGAAACAAAGGATTTTTGTAGGTCCAAAGAGAGTAACATGCCTGCTTTCTTGGGGACCCTTCCCAATTAGATTGGAGAATAGATATGATGTCAATGGCCTGTCTGCCTGGGATGAAGTCAACTTGATCTTTGTGTATGTAATTGCTAATAAAGAATGAAGGTTGGTGAGGATTTTAAGACCACTGTTAATAAGTGATATCGGACAGTAGTTGCTAACATCCTCTGGATTTTTATCTGGCTTGGGGATCACTGCTATATATGCTGTCTTAAGGTGTGTATCTATTGGGTTACCCCGAATTTTGGCTTTAAAAAATTTTGCTAGAAGCATTTCCAAGGTGTAAGTGAATGCTTTGTAGTAGGTTTGATAACCTGTTGGGGCCTGGAGCAGAGCCTGTCTTAAGTTCCTTGATGACCCCTAAGACTTTCTCTTATGAGACGGAAGCCTCCAGTGAACTCTTGTGCTCAGAGTATAGGACCGGGATAGGCAAAGAATCTAAAAATTTATCTGTTTTAGAGGGAGGAGCCTGATAGAGTTTCTTATAGAAAATCTGGAAGGCTTCCAGGATTTTTTCTGGAATTGGCTGAGAGGCCGTGTCCGGGAATTCTGATTTGCGGCATTACATTCAGTTGTATTCTGGGGGATAATTTGGATGCAAGCATATAGCCAATTTTGTCTGTGTATAGAATTTGTTCTTATTCCATCGTAGACATTTTTCTGCTTGTGTCGTGAGGGCTAGATTAAGTTCAAGCTTGAGTTTGTCTAGTTTGGCTATTGTCTCATTGGAGGGGTTTCTTTTGTGTTGGGAACGTAGCAATATATACTCTCTTTCTAATTTCTCAATTTCGCCTGTTCTTTCCCGTTTTATTTGAGCTGACATGGATGATTTCTCCCCTAACAAATGCCTTGTGGGCTGCTCGCAAGGTTTCCGCTGAAGTATCCTAAGTGTTGTTGATTTTAAAGTACTCTGCCAAGGGGGCGTGGCCTAGCTCATGGCGAGAACGGACGTGTAAGCGCCCAGCTCCCGCTCCCGTCTCTCTTCCCGCCGGCAGCAGCACGGACCGAGGCCGCCATACGGCTCCACATGAGCAGGAGGGGACCCAGCAACACCCCCCGCTCCTCCGGGACCTCGAAGACAGGCGACATAGGGAGCTATTTCCCCGCAAAAGACGCCAGACACAGAGCGACCTCCACTCCCAAGATGGCGGCGACACGCTCCGCGGCCGCACATGCTGTGCGGGCCGCGTCTCAGGTACGGCCTACGGGCGACCAATCACACTCCCCCCGCTCCCCAGACCTTGAAGGGGACCCCCCCCAGGCAGCCCCTCTCCATCCAGGAGCCCATCTCCCCAGGGCCACTCACGACGGGATGGCTGGGATATGGAGGCCTATCTTAAGGCCCTCCCCACTAAACAGGACATTGAATCCTACATTAACAGGCTGGAAAGGTCTTATGATAGAAAGATGAATGACCTCCGCAAAGATATTGGGCATAGATTGGAAGATATTGAACACTCAGTGGAGGAAACGATCTCCAGGTTATCTGAACAGGACATCATTTTGCAGGAACACACTAACCAAATCCAGCAGCTATTTTATGGTTTGGATGACCAGGAAAATAGGACCCGACGCAATAATATCCGCATGCGCGGCTTGCCAGAGTCTGTTGAAAACAAGGACTTGCTTGCGGCGGCCACAAAAGTGTTTAACCAACTGCTCAACAAGCCTACGGACTCCCTGATTGAAATTGATCGCATTCACAGATCTCTGGGCCCCCGCAACCAGAATCTGGCTTACCCTAGGGATGTTATTTGCCAGGTGCACCATTTCAATGTCAAGTCGGACATCATGCAAGCTGCCAGACATCAGGAGGCCATCCTGTTTAATGAGACCCCAATTATGTTGCTGACGGACCTGTCCAGACAAACCCTTCTGATGAGGAAGGCCCTGAAGCCTGTTACTGATGCTCTGCAAGCCAAGCAAATAAAATACCGCTGGGGGTTCCCTTTCCAGCTTTCTGCCACCCAGAATGCAATTCTGCGACTTTCCGCACACTGGGGGACTTACCTGCCTTCCTTGGAACTTTTGAGCTACCACAAATATGGATCCCAGACTGGCCGCTTCATTCAGCCACCCCTGGTCTCCCCTTGTCTACTGGCTGGACAAAGGTCACCAAGAAGAAGCGCTCCCATTCCCATACCTCTAAATCTCCAAATGGATGAGAATCCCCCAAACCCCGCCGGCCGGTGGGGACCTTTACTTGCTGACTTTCCTCGGTCCACGAGTCGTTGAGATATTTTGAAGGTTACAACTGTATGATGAGTATGTTGCATAGCATCTTGGAGGCAGAGAATCTCTCTGAGTTTGCACCACTTTGTGGTTCTAGTTGTTCACCATAGGTTCACACTTCTCTGCCTCTGGATGATGCTAGATTACCGTTTGACCTCACATGCTTTGATGCTGCCTAACAATGCTCTTTTCTTATTCTGATGCACTTTTTTTTTTCTCTTTTGTGGTTATTAGTTTGTGCATATTTCATTTTTAAGTGTTAACGCCTAGACGGGGGCGGGATACTATGTTACAGTTCCGCAATTCCCCCCCTTAGGACTAGCAGAGTCTTCGTTGACTCTGTATTTACACTCTCAGTTAGCTTTTCAGAGGATGTCCTTCCTACCAAAATGGGCATTACAGGGTACCATTCAGTCGCAACTTTTTGTAGCATGTTACAGGCCACCCGGGCTTCCACTCCCGGGTGGGTTGCTCCCAGGTGCGCTATTTTGGAACACGACCAGCTCATTGGCACGTTAACTTGCTCTAGAATGGCACCCACCCTCCCCCCCTCCATTCACACCTACCTTCTCTTTCCCCCTCTACCCCACTCCACACTCTTCCATTCACTCCAGCTCTACAGGCTCTCAGACTCCCACTGCACCTCACTTTATCTATGTCCCTCCTCACTATGGCGACCCCCATAGAACTTAAAGTTTCCTTGCTTAATTGCAGAGGTTTTAATACGCCAGAGAAACGCAGGCAGATACTGCATCACTTCCATAAGGCTAAAACTCTCATACTGTTACTGCAAGAAACACATTTCCGCTCTGACTCTATTCACGCTTTTCAAGATACATACTACACTAAGTGGTTTCATAGCACCAACCCCTCAGCTAGGACCAAGGGTGTGTCAATAGCCTTCCATCGCTCCTTTTCTCCTGAGGTATTAGACGTTGACAGTGACCCTAAAGGGAGGTATTTGTTTTTGAAAATTGCCACTCAACAGCTGATTATAACTGTTGTTAATGTTTATCTTCCGAACCAGGATCAGCTCCACTTCCTCTCCTCCGTGGCAACCCGCCTGAGATCCTTTGGCTCACCCAATCTGATATTGGGAGGTGATCTTAATGCTCCACTCGTGCCTAGACTGGATTCCTCTACCGGTAAGTCACACATCACTTCCTCCTCCCTATCTAAAATGAGAGCGATTTTAGCTGATCTGTCTCTGGTTGACACTTGGCGCCTCTTCCACCCCTCTGAGAGAGACTACACATATTACTCCTCAGCCCATAACTCGTACAGTAGGATAGACTACATATTTTTGTCCCAACCACTACTAGACCTGGACCCCCGGGGTGACATAGGCCTGAAGTTGTGGTCTGACCACTCCCCGGTACATGCCACCTTGGGGCACAGCCCGAGCCAAACACGTAGGACCACGTGGAGACTGAATGACAATTTGTTGCATGACAGCGTCTGTGCTGCAGAGGTGTCGACAGCCATCACTGACTTTGTGCGCAATCACGCGCATGATGAGACCTCTGCCATGAATCAATGGGAAACTCTTAAATGTGTGCTTAGAGGGATCTTTATCCAGCACGGGGCCAGGCTGAAAAGAGCTCGTACAGAGGACATTAAACGCTTATTTCACCGACTCCACACTCTTGAGTCCACGCATAAAACCTCCCTTGACCCAGCAACACTAGTGGAAATGTCCAACACTCGCCGCGACCTACTACGCATTTTTTCTGACAGGGCACTGACGGCGCGCAACAAAGGTCGCTATGTCCATTACTCCCAGGCGAACAAGTGCGGGAAGCACTTGGCCAAGGTTTTACACCCCAGACAGCAAAGACAAAATATCCCATTTATAGTCACTAATACAGGTCAAAAACGGCATAAAAATTCGGGAATTGTGTCCGAATTCAGGGACTATTATTCATCCCTCTATAACCTCCAACCACACGTTGACCGGGACACGCAGGCCACCGCGACCGCATTGGACTTACAAGGTTATGTGCAGGACACAGCCCTTCCTACCATGATGCCCGCGGAGACTGACGATTTAGAACTACCCCTGACTGCCACAGAATTCCTGACTGCGATTAAGGGACTAAAGAACGGGAAAAGTCCAGGTCCGGATGGGTACACTCCACAGTTCTACAAAACATTTGCGCAACAATTGGCCCCTATTATGTCTCGTGCGTTCGAGGGAATAGATGATACCCACCCACTATCTTCTCACATCCTCCAAGCCCAAATAGTGGTACTGCCCAAGCCCGGAAAAGATCATTCTCACTGTAGTAACTACAGACCTATTTGACTCCTTAACATCGATCTCAAACTTTTTGCCAAGATTCTAGCCACCCGTTTTACCATCCTTAGTGCACAATGACCAAGTTGGGTTCATCCCACATAGGGAGGCTCGTGACAACACTACTAAGACGTTGCATCTTATTTCATATGCCCAACAAAGTAACATCCCGATGTGCCTGTTGGCGTGCGACGCTGAGAAAGCATTCGACCGCGTGAACTGGTCCTTTCTGCGAGCGACACTTCTACAAATAGGGATGGGGCCAAAGCTGCTGTCTAAGGTGATGTCCTTATATTCTAACCCTTCTGCAAAAGTGGCAACGAATGGAGACTCCTCTGAGTCATTTCCAATTAGAAACGGTACCAGACAGGGGTGCCCATTGTCGCCCTTGCTGTTTGCACTCACGATTGAACATCTGGCACAAGCGATTCGGGCCAACCCTGCCATTCATGGGATTCCAGCTTCCACGGAACCTAGCAAACTTTCATTATACGCAGATGACCTGCTTCTTTACATTACCCAACCTCTAACTAGCATTCCAGCTTTGCTACACGAGCTTGACCGCTTCGGGGCACATAGTAACTTTAAATTAAATATGACGAAAACGGAGGCCCTGAATATAACTCTGAAGCCACGTACAGTATCTTTACTAAAGCAGAGGTTTCCATTTAAGTGGCAACCGCAATCAGTTAAGTACTTGGGGACGGAGATACCTAAGAATTTCACAGACATCTATGCCCTGAATTACAGCCCTATGTTGGCGAAAATCCATCACTCGCTGGAATCTTGGCATAACCTCAAACTATCTTGGTGGGGACGTATGAATGTACTAAAAATGGACATCCTGCCTAAGCTGCTGTACTTGTTTCAGACGTTACCCATAACTCTTCCTCTGGCTTTTTTCTGCACACTTCGCTCTGTGGCGGTTAGGTTCGTCTGGCAGAATCACCCCCCTAGACTGAGACACAGGATTTTATGCGCCCCTAAAGATAAGGGGGGCATGGGTCTACCGGACTTTCAGTTATACCACCTATCTGCCATCTCGTCACGACTCCTTGAATGGTTCCCGCGCTCCTTGACTAAGCTGTCCACGACAATTGAACAGACCATGGCTCGGGTTGACCTCAGAGCCCTCCTTTGGGGTTATCATGCGAAATTTCGCACCATGCCCGGACTATCCCCTTTAACTCTAGCAGCGCTCACCCTGTGGTATCGCAAACAGACGATCCTTCACCTTTCTACGGATCCGAGCCCTTTGTCACCCCTATTTGACAACTCGGCAATCCCGACACTGCACACAGGGAGACAATGCGGCTCTTATTCTAGAGACCAGTGGCCTACCGCCAAACAATATATACAGGCTTCCACGGGGCTGTTCTGGTCACCCATAGACCCTCAACTGTTAACTCAAATAGACTGGCTCTCCAGACTAACTATAGCGCAATATTGAAAGTCACTCCATCTCTCCGGCCTGGTACATAGACCTCTCACGACCTTCGAGGATATGTGTGGTCTCTCTCAAACACCTAAACACTCACTATCCCGGATCTACAAAGACATTCAGCTACACTCTTATAACACACTTCCAAATTATACACAAAAATGGTCCAGGGACCTTGGCACTGAACTATCCACGACACACTGGAACACATCGTTCATGATCACTCACAAATCTTCCATATCTGGATTCACACAAGAAAAAAACTACAAGCTGTTGACGAGATGGTATAGGGATCCAGTCACGGTGAGCAAAATGTTTCCAGAGGCCTCAGATAGGTGCTTGCATTGCCACGGAGGAGCGGGCACGTATATCCACGTGTGGTGGGAATGTGACCGGATACGCCCCTTTTGGGATAAGGTATTTAAAATTCATAATGATTTGTATGATGTCTCTGTGTTACCGACACCACACATAGCTTTACTTTCCATACTCCCGGGTTCCATGAGCTCACACCGAAAGAGTCTGTTCCGATTCTTTCTGTCCGCAGCTCGTCATGTCATTTCGCAGTTCTGGAAAAAGGATGTTATCCCCCTGATTACGAGATGGACTGATGCCATGAACGATATTATGCTCATGGAAGAACTGCACACCAAACAAACTGACAAATGGGATAACTATATGTCCCTATGGTATCCTTGGCTCCATTACTCTTCCTCAGCCCGCTTTCTCAGTGATGTGGCTTAACTTTAGACTCACGGGCCCCCTGTCTGCATAGGCCTCCCATGCAGGGTTTTTGTATGGACATAACCGTAGAGAAGGGTCTATGATCAATCCCTTCTTATGTGGGTTTTGCTGTATAACTTGATGAACGTACTCTGCAGATGCCTGTAAGTTGTTTTGTAAGAAATGCACTCCCTACCCTTCCCCCTTTCCCCAACCTTCTTTATTCTGTACCCCCCCTCCCCCCTCAACTCTTACTGTATTATACTGTTACCTGATCTGTAACAATAAAAATTATATTCAACCTTAAAGTACTCTGCCAAAGATTTCTCAAGCATGGTTACTCTGACTGGGTCAGATAGGAGTGACTAATTATGTCTCCAGTGTCTTTGTCTAGATTTTGTGGAAGAGAGGCTGATGATCATTATCACTAGAGAGTGATCCAACAATACTGTGTCTTTGATGTGTGATTTTAGGACCAGAGGGATTGCATGTGGTCTTGTTTTCTGCATTTGCTAGGTAAAACTGAGGAAAGTGGCCATGTATAAACGTAGGACTGTACCAGAATGGGGACTGAGTCTTCTGGAGCATAATGATGTCCAGGTTGAGAGATTTGTGGGAGCTGTAGAGTTTTCTACATTTGAGAGGGGAGTTTATCCCTTGAACATTGTGGGAGGCGACCCTGAGGGTGTTCAGTGTGAAATTAGCCATTAGAACAGAGGAGAGGGGTGTGGATGCTTTCACTGAAACTTACCGGGGGGTGGCTTTGCCCATAGTCTTGTGCAACTGAGGTTTCCCTCTCAACCCATGGGGGATTTTTGTGGTGCTGAGGCTGGAAACTGCAACAATCTGCCAGAGATAAACATGTTAGCTGTTGATAGCTAGACAGAGGGTGTAGAAAAGGAAAGGGTAGAGAGAAAATTAGAAGTAAGAAGCTTCTCCCTGAGAAGAAGGTCCTGGGGGGGAGAAGGAATTCCCAGGAGCCATCGTAAACCAATAAAGGAAAGCTGACAGAGCCAAAAGACTCAGCTGTCCTACACCCTGAAGACCAATAGGGATTCAAAGGAGAGGAAGAGGCACATGGGTACCAACCCAGACCAGGGCGCCCCAAATAAACTACAATATCCGCTGCGAGAAACGCAAATTCAGGAGGAGGGGTCAAAAAAAAAGATAACAAAACAGACCACACCTGGAACATGCAATAGTTAAGTTACAACATAACATTATAAGCACAAAAAGTGATCCTGTGAGTGTTCCCCAGAAGAGATCTCCCACTCACTTGCTTCTTTAGTACTTAAAGGAATATAAGGGGGAGTGGTAATAAATGGAGAGGAGTGTGATCTGGAAGGCAATAGAGAGGGAGGGGGGAGGTGGAAAGAGGATGGGAAGGGAGGTTGGGTGAGTCAGTGTATGGTGCCTTTTAGCGACAAAAGTGATTAACCAGTTCAGTTCTGAAAGGTGCATCCGCCTGTAGAAGGAACGTACTGTAGTCCCCATGTGAACACTAGAAAGAGGAAAGGGCGACAAAAAAAAAAAAAATGAAGCCTCATTTTTAAAGTGGTTGAGAACCACTATTGGGGGGGGGGGGGGGGAGGTTATGACCCTGAGCCAGCAGGCTGACCTATGACATAAGTTAGTTGAACTGACACTACGTCAGATAATTTGAGGGGGGCCAGAGATACACTGGGGTGTGCGATAAAGTAGGACAATTGTTTCCCTATCTTTGAGCCTTGGACCAGAGGGGAGTCGATGGTGGTCTCTTGGTGGCTCCAGAGGAGGAGGCTGACATTTCCATGTCTGAGTCCTGGGATATAATTTTCAGGCTGAGGAGGAGTTTCTCTCCTGTTGCGAATTTGGGGAAGGCCTGGTCCTGACCTTTGTATAAGAATTTATCGTGAATGGGGATGCCCACCTGTATTTGATGTCTTTCAGGACCATTGCAATCAGAAGTGGCTTCAGGGTGCGTCAACGTTGTATGGTTGAAGGAGACAGGTCAGTGAAGATCTGTACTGCGTGTCCCTGGCAGGTCACCTGGGGTATGGAGCGAGTTTGCTTCATGATTGCTTCTTTTATTGCATAATAATGCGGTTTGACTATTATGTCTCTAGGGGAGCCATCCTTCCTAGGGGGCCCCAGGGCTCTGTGGGCCCTGTCCAATTCTAGTCGCTGTTGTGTGTTAGGCAGCAGAGTCTTGATTAGGTCTTGGGCTGCTGCCGATACATCTGTGATGGTTTCTGGTAAACCTCTGATCCTGAAATTATATTTCCTGGACCTATTCTCCAGGTCATCATTGTGTGATAAGGTGGTGTCCAGTTGCTCATGTAGGGTTTGGATTAGATCAGAATTTTGGTTAGAAACTGCAGCAGTAAGTTCCACCTTATCATGGCCCAACTGGAAGGACTCCTTCAGTTCAGAAGATTATATCCAAATCCTGACCACCTCTTCTTTGGGCCGCCCTTAACAAAAAAATACATTTACATCCTTAGACACTTTTGTGATGTCTTTATATATTAGGATCAATTATTCTTCCTGGTTGGATCAGGAGTTACAATTTCTAACATCCACTTCCCACCCCCTTTTTTTTTATTCCTAACCGCCTTACCCCCTTTCATGAAAAGTTATTTTATTTATTTATGTTATTAGAATTCTTCATTGTTCCTTATGTACTCACAAGTCATGTTGTGTTTAATATGATATAACATATATTACTATTGTTTGTCACAACTACCTCTTATATGTTTTCTTGATTTGTAATTGCTCATGTTTCTTAAATAAAAAGAAATTGCAAAAAAAAAAAAAAGTTTGTCACTTTGAGGCTGGGTTCACACCTCTGCCGAATGCCGCTAACAGCAGTGGTCCGGTGCGTCCCTGTTCTCTGTCTCAGGGACAAATCAGGGCTGAATTTTTGGCTGAATTTGTCCCTGAAACAGAGCCAAAGATGTATGGAATTCCTGTGCAAGCCGCTCCACAGCGGCAAAGAAGATACGTGAACTGGCTCCATAGAGAGCCAGTCACATTCTCCTGTCATGTGAATTTGATGTGGTGGAAACCTGCATCCAATTTGCTTAGGTGTGAACCCAGCCTAAAGCTGCTAGCTAGCACCTGCAGTTTCATGGAAGGCAAAGGAACACTGCTTATTAGTCCAAATAGGAGGATGTATTCTAATACATTATGGGAAATTTGGGAAGTATGATTGTAAGCATGTATAGTGATCATCTATCTCTGTATCATAACAGAGACTTTCTAAGGTTCTTTACTTCCCCACTGCTATGTTTATTCATTAAAGCGGTTGTAAACCCTTAAAAAAAAAAAAAAAAAAAAAACATGCAAGACAAAGGCATAATGAGCTAGTATGCATAGCATACTAGCTCATTATGAATTACTGAAAAACAGAGGAAAATACTGCGCTGTGACAATCACATTTCAAACATAGGAAGCCGCAAACATTACAGAGAGACAAAACGGTTAAATATAACGTGCATATAAAAAAAATTTTTTAATAGCATTTTTTTATTTTCTTCACCCATATTCATTAACATATAAACACAATATACATACATTCCGTTTTTTATCCCCTGTATTTACCCATGTACATCCCAAAAAAACAAAAAAAAAAAAAAAAACGCAACACCCCTTCCCCCTCCCCAGTTTACCTTACAGACCATATAAATTAAAGCAGGGCTCAGTCCCTACCCATTTAACCTCCCCCTCCATTCCAGCTTAGCTTAATCCCTATATTATCTCCATTGAGTAATGTTTCCAACCTTCCCATATGGTATTAAATTCATCTTGTTTGTTTCTAATCACATGTACCCATTTTTCGGCTTCCATTATTTTATCTACTTCCCTTTTCTCTTCTAGTAATGTAGGGCATTTAGTCTGCTTCCAATATCTTGGTATCAGTACCTTTGCCGCGTTCAATAGATGTGGTGTAACACTTCTTTTATATACTTTACTTGCGGAGGGCATCCCGTGGAACAGGAAGTGAGCGATTGAAAATTCTATAGGTTTCAAAGTTAACCTCCTGACCCACAGAGCCACTGCCTCCCAAAATTTTTAAATCTTGGGGCACGTCCACCATATAGGGAGATATGTGCCTTTCTGTGCACATCCCCTCCAGCATCGTGCATCCACTTTTGGGAACATATGTATTAAACGTGCTGGGGTATGATACCATCTAATTAAAAATTGATACACCATCTCTGAATTTGGGAGCTAATAGAGGAGCCATGTGTTATTTTTATCATCCTTTGTATTTGTATAGCCGTAAACTTCTGCCCAATTTCTCTTTCCCATTCCTATATATAATAGGGTGTTGCCATGTTCATTGTCTTAGGTATCAATTTATACATCTTAGATAATACATGTTTAGCCTCAGGGCTGTTTATGCACCACTATTCAAACGTGGTAATCGAGTCCAGAAACCTCATCAAATTTTTCCTTTTATTAACAAAATCTGTTATTTGAAAATATCTCCAGGTAGCCATTGGGATATCCCCCCCATGTCGATACCAGCTCTGTTATGGACACCATTACACCCTTTGGGGCGATTCTAGCACATGTAGCCCCTCCATCTCTACTCCAACCTTCCAGATTCCTCCCATCTTCCCCTGGATGAAACCAAGGGTATCCTTCTATTGGTGTTAAAGGGGATATCATTTGCCCTGGGCATTCAACTTATCCCATATTGATGACATTGACTTGGTTAGAGGTGAAGTCCACTCTGATAACCCTGTATTCGCAGTTGGAATCCACGGGACTCCTTCTAACTTCCTGCCTGATATTGTTTTCTTTAAATTTACCCATATTCTGTTCAAGGGGTCATGACGCCAATTCATTATTCCTACCAGAGCTATCGCTTTATAGTAGATATCTATGTCTGGTAATCCAAGCCCCCCCCCTCTAATTTTGGTCTCCTTAAGATCTCATATGATACCCTGGGGTTTTTATCTCCCCACACAAAATTTGAAGGGGCCTTTCTCACCTGCCTAAAAAAGAATTGTGGGAGTGTCAAAGGGACCATTGATAATACGTAAATAATTCTTGGCAGCACATTCATTTTAATAACATTCACTCTTCCAAACCACATCAGAATGAGACCCTTCCAATTTTGTAAATCTTTTAATACTTTTTTTAACAGAGGGTCATAGTTTAAATCATATAACTTCTTTAAATTGGGCATTATATGTATCCCCAAATATACCAATGATTCTCTGCTCTAAATAAAAGGAAAATGTTGTTGTATATAAGATCTCATCTTACTGGGGACATGGATTGGCGTTACGAGGGATTTCCCAAGATTTATTTTCAAGTTGGACAGATCACCAAATCTGTCCACCTCCTGCATCAATTCTTTCAGTGAGTCCTTTGGATTGGAGAGATAGAACAGAAGGTCATCCGCATATGCGGAGATCTTCTGCTCCACTGCTCCGATCCGGATTCCCGTGATACCCCCACTCCTCCTAATCATACATAAGAAGGGTTCCAGAACCAGAGCAAACAGCATCGGTGAAAGGGGACACCCTTGCCTGGTCCCATTAATTATATTAACATACTCTGACAGCCCCCCATTCACCATAATCCTTGCTTTAGGGTTATTATATAATGCCATCACCCATTCCATCATACGTTCTTCCAGACCCACCTCCCTTAGGACCTCGGACATAAAGATCCAATTAACTCGGCACATGCGCTGCAGCTCCGAAGATGGCCGCATAGACCCGGAGCTCCGTCCCGCCCTGGCAGACCGGGACTGATAACGGCGCCCAGAGAGCCAACGTTCGCTCCACGACACATCGGCAGAGTAGCGGATTCATCAGGGCTCTCCCCAATGTACTCCGGGGCTGTCAGGAGAAACCTCGAACCCACTTTCGAGGCGATCCGTTCTTCTCAGGCAGAGGCGAAAATGGCGGCCGCGCCTCACCGCTCGGACGCGGCCTACTCGGCCGGGGCACAGCTGGCAGTCTCTCCCTCTCCTGCCCTGCAACGACAGACAGGTACCGATCGTTCTGACATGGCATCCCCAGCCTCCACAGTGTCCCTTCTGGAGCAATCCTTCCCAGTAGGGATGAGCCGAACACCCCCCGGTTCGGTTCGCACCAGAACTTTCGAACGGACCCCGCGTTCGTTACGAACGTTAGAACCCCATTGAAGTCTATGGGACTCGAACGTTCGAAATGGAAAGTGCTAATTTTAACGGCTAATATGCAAGGTATTGTCCTAAAAAGGGTTTGGGGACCTGACTCCTGCCTCAGGGGACATGGGTCAATGCAAAAAAAAGTTTTAAAAATGGCCGTTTTGGCGGGAACACTGATTTTAATGACGATTAAAGTGAAAAAAAAAAGTGAAATATTCCTTTAAATATGGTGCCTGGGGGGTGTCTGTAGTATGCCTGTGAAGTGCCACATGTTTCCCGTGTTTAGAACAGTCCCTGCACAAAATGACATTAAACGGAAATAACACCATTTAAAACTGCTTGCGGTTTTAATGTTATATCTGGTTCCTGCAATATGGTTGAAAATCATTCAGAAAAATGGCATGGGTAGCCCTCCCTGCCCATTACCAGCCTATTTGGGTCTTGTACGCATATTAAGGGGAACCCCGTACCCATATTAAAAAAAGGAAATGCGTGTGGCCCCCAGGCCCTATATACTCAGAACAGCAGTATACAGGCGGTGCAAACAAGACAGGGACTGTGTAGGTTTGTTGTGTTAAGTTGAATCTGTTTGTAATTTTCAACTGGTACATTTTTAAAGTGTAGTTCCAGTCAAAAAAACTATTTTAAAGCTTTTTGGAAAACATAGGGAAGGGTTATCACCCCTGTATAATTAATTTTGTCGTCCATCTTTTTTCATCTCACTTGCTGTTGTCTCCTTCCGTTTGCAAGTAGGAGATGTTTGTAAATTGGATGTTTGAAAGTAGGGGCCTGCCCTATATGCTCTGCAGAAATGGCGGAACAAGGTGTTGGTTTTGCCACAACATTGTAAGCCCTCAAAGTGACTCTTGGTGGGCGCTGGAGCGCCCTGCTGTGAACGATTATATCAAGAATTGTAATTACATGCCATTGTTGAACAGTGGTAGAAAAATTGACCTTTGGTGGTTATGGTGCTGGTACCACAACACAATAAGTCCTCACCGTTACTCTGGGTGGGCACAGGAAGGGGCCCTCCTGTGAAATATTATATCAAGAATTGTAATTACATGTCCCTGTTAAACAGGGGCAGAAAAATTGGGCCTTAGGCACTGGTGCTGGTGCCACCACACTCCAACCTCTGCCATATACTCTAGTTTTATTGCAGGAATTAGCCCTGCTGCAAAGCATTGCATCAAAAATTGTACTTAAACGCCCCTGTTAAACAGGGGCTGAAAAATTGGGCCTTAGGCACTGGTGCTGGTGCCACCACACTCCAACCTCTGCCATATACTCTAGTTTTATTGCAGGAATTAGCCCTGCTGCAAAGCATTGCATCAAAAATTGTACTTAAACGCCCCTGTTAAACAGGGGCAGAAAAATTGGGCCTTAGGCACTGGTGCTGGTGCCATCACACTGCAACCTCTGCCATATACTCTAGTTTTATTGCAGGAATTAGCCCTGCTGCAAAGCATTGCATCAAAAATTGTACTTAAACGCCCCTGTTAAACAGGGGCAGAAAAATTGGGCCTTAGGCACTGGTGCTGGTGCCACCACACTCCAACAACTGCCATATACTCTAGTTTTATTGCAGGAATTAGCCCTGCTGCAAAGCATTGCATCAAAAACTGTAATTAAACGCCCCTGTTAAACAGGGGCAGAAAAATTGGGCTGCTGGCATCACCCAGAACCAAAAATGTTCTTCCAACATATCAGCGGAGGAGGAAGAGGATAGACAATCAACATAACAGGACAGTCACTCAGCATCAGCATAGGCAGTCTTGAAGGGATGTGGTATTTCAAAAAAAATTATTCGGTTACATCAGCTTCAGGTGCTTGGTAGCTGTGGGTGATCCAAGACTGATTCATCTTGATGAAGGTCAGTCGATCAACTGATTCGGTGGACAGGCGCACCCTGTGATCGGTAACAAAGCCACCAGCAGCACTGAAGGTGCGTTCCGAAAGAACGCTGGATGCAGGACAGGCCAGTAGCTCAATTGCATACTGTGCAAGTTCTGGCCAGTGATCCATCCTCAAGACCCAGTAAGCCAGAGGATTTTCGGTGGGAAAGGTGTCCAAGTCTGACCTTGCCCCTAGGTATTCCTGCACCATGTAAATTAGACGCTGGCGATGGGTGCTGGAACCAATCATACCTTGAGGCTGCGGACTAAAAAATTGTCTGAAAGCATCAGTCAGACGGCCACCTTCTCCACCGCTCCTTCTGACCGATGCCTCAGCAACACGTTGTCCAGGACCAGGAGTTTGTAACCTCCCAGTCTCTGGGAACGTGTTGCACAGAGCTTTCTGCAAGGCCTCCCGGAGATGTCTCATCCTCTGCTCCCTCTGCGATGGCAAGATAAGGTCGGCAACCTTACCCTTGTACTGTGGATCAAGGAGAGTGGCCAGCCAGTAATGGTCCCTCTCCTTGATCCGAAGAATACGAGGATCCTTCCGCAGGCTTTGCAGGATCAGGGAGGCCATGCAGCGTAGGTTAGCTGAGGCATTCGGTCCGGAGTCCTCTGGGTCACTAAGGACAACATGATCCGCAGCTACCTCCTCCCAGCCACGTACAAGTCCACATGTTTCTTGGGACTGTAAATCATCCCTATAAGACTGCTGCTGCTGATGCTGAGTGCCAGCCTCCACCTCCATGCTGACACAATCATCCTCCTCCTCCTCTTCCTCCTCCTCACCCTCTTCCTGTGTGATGGGTGGCACAGCAGGAACACTGTCTGGATAAAGGGGGCCTTGAGAGGCAAGGAAGTCCTCCTCTTCCTGCCTCTGTTCTGCCTCAAGTGCCCTGTCCATTATTCCACGCAGCGTATGCTCCAAGAGGTGGACAAGAGGTACAGTGTCACTGATGCATGCACTGTCACTGCTCACCATCCTTGTGGCCTCCTCAAACGGTGACAGGACAGTGCATGCATCCCTGATCATGCCCCACTGGCGTGGTGAGAAAAAACCAAGCTCCCCTGACCCTGTCCTGGTGCCGTAGTCGCACAGGTACTCATTGATGGCCCTTTGCTGCGTGTGCAGCCGCTGCAGCATGGCCAATGTTGAGTTCCATCTGGTGGGCATGTCACATATAAGGCGGTTCTTGGGCAGGTTCAACTCCTTTTGGAGCTCAGCCAGCCGAGCACAGGCATTAAATGATCGGCGGAAATGCACACAGACTTTCCTGGCCTGCTTCAGGACATCCTGTAAGCCGGGGTACCTGCCCAAGAACCGCTGCACCACCAGGTTAAGGACGTGAGCTACACATGGCACATGGGTCAGTTGTCCCTGTCGGAGGGCGGAGAGGAGGTTGGTGCCATTGTCGCAAACCACCATTCCTGGCTTAAGCTGGCGTGGCGTCAACCACCTCTCGGCCTGCCCCTGCAGAGCTGACAAAACATCCGCCCCAGTGTGGCTCCTGTCCCCCAAACAAACCAGCGCAAGCACGGCATGGCATCGTTTTGCCTGCGTACTTGTGTAGCCCCTGCAACGCCTAAGGAGCACCGCTGGTTCTGAGGACAGAGCACTGGAAGAGGCCATGGAGGAAGAAGAAGAGGAGGGGGTGGAGGAGAGAGGTGTGTCACAACCAATAGTAGCATTTTGGAGGCGTGGTGGCGGAACAACCTCCAACACTACTGCACCTTGTCCTGCATCCTTCCCAGCAGCCAGAAGAGTGACCCAATGGGCCGTGAAAGATAGGTAACGTCCCTGTCCATGCCTGCTGGACCATGAGTCAGCGGTAATATGCACCTTACCGCTGACCGCCCTGTCCAGCGAGGCAAGGACATTGCCTTCCACATGCCGGTAGAGAGCCGGAATCGCCTTCCGTGAGAAAAAGTGGCGTTTGGGGACCTGCCACTGAGGAACCGCACATTGTACAAACTCACGGAAGGGGGCCGAGTCTACCAACTGAAAAGGCCGCAGTTGAAGTGCTAGCAATTTAGCCAAGCTAGCATTCAACCGCTGGGCATGTGGACGGCTGGGAGTAAACTTCTTCCGCCGGTCCAGCAGCTGGGGCAGGGACATTTGCCTGCTATAATCGGACGTGGATGTACCACTAGCAGAGTTCCCGGAAGCACTTGGCTGTGACACACCTAATTCTACACCTTCATTCCTCTCAGAGCAGGTTTCAGAGAGGACTGAAGGTCTAGTGGGGTTGGAGATGCCAGCTGATGAGGAGCAAGGAGAGGTCCGCTTTGTTCTTTGGTGTGGGTCTCTGAGGAACGCTTGCCAACGAGCTGCATGGCAGGTCAACATATGTCTGGTCAAGCATGTGGTGCCCAAGCGGCTGATGTTTTGGCCACGTGAGATACGCTTGAGACATATGTTGCAAATAGCAGCGGTGCGATCTGATGCACTCGTCTCAAAAAAGGCCCACACCAAAGAACTTTTAGAATAACGCGCAGAGGAAGCGCTCTGCGCAGGCGGAGCTCTGCGGTGTGATTCAGTCGGTGTGCTGCCCCTAAGCTGGCCCCCGGAGGGCATCCTGCCTCGTTGGACATGTGCCTCCTCCTCCTCCTCCTCCTCCCTCCTTCCAGGCACCCACGTGGAGTCAGTGCCCTCATCATCCCCTCCCTCTTCATCACTGTAGCAAACCTGGCAGTATGCTGCAGCTTGTGGAACATGACTGCCAGATTGCCGTCCTTCTTGAGCATCCCCTCTCTCTGCGCTCACGCTATTGCCTTCCTCTAGCTGAGTGTCATCATCAGAGCCCACCAAACACCGGGCATCCTCCTGGAGCATGTACCCAACACTGTGCTCAAAGAGTTCAGGAGACTCCTCAGGAGGACGTGGTGGGTCTAGGGAAGGAGTCACTGATGATGACATTGAGAGGAGGGAAGACGATGCGTTGGCAGCTGCTTTGCTACTACCCTGAGACTGGGTGAGAAAGGATGAGGAGGATGAAGAGGGCTTGGTCATCCACTCTACCAAGTCGTTGGCATGTTGCGGTTCAACATGTCCAGCTGCAGAAAAGAAGGACAAGCATGTCCCATGGCCATGTGCTGATGACAATGCACCGCATCCACGACCAGCACTGTTGTCTCTAGACACAGAGCCTGCTTGCCCTCTTTTATCGGCTCGCGCCTGTCTGCCTCTCCTTGCTGGCCTTCCAGACATGGTAATGGCCTGAAGGGAGTTGGGTAAAACAGTAGTTGGGTAGTTTATATTGAGCTGGAGGCACACAACACCCACTAACTCCTGCAGATGCCTTTTTTATAGAACAGCAGAGATAAAGGGGTATATACAGATGTATACTGTGCTGTGCTGGAAGCACACACAACTTCCAATAACTCCTGCAGATGACAATTGGGCCCAAATAGAGAACAGCTATGTAGGTGGATTATAGCGGTATGTACTGGGTACAGAGCACGCAGACAGCACGCACTATCTCCTGACACTACTGACTGCAAGCTCTATTGTTAAAGATGGACCACTAGTTATATAGGTGAGGTGAATATCACGGTGTATACTGCGGTCAGGGCACGCAGACAATAACCAGAAAACAGCAGAGTTAAAGGGGTATATACAGATGTATACTGTGCTGTGCTGGAAGCACACACAACTTCCAATAACTCCTGCAGATGACAATTGGGCTCAAATAGAGAACAGCTATGTAGGTGGATTATAGCGGTATGTACTGGGTACAGAGCACGCAGACAGCACGCACTATCTCCTAACACTACTGACTGCAAGCTCTATTGTTAAAGCTAGATCACTAGCTATATAGGTGAGGTGAATATAGTGGTGTATACTGCGGTCAGGGCACAGACAATAACCACTACACAAGAGCAAGATAGGAAATCAGCCAAAAACGATTGGTGTGTTATGCCCCGTACACACGAGCGGACTTTTCGACATCCAAACTCCGACGGACTGAGTCCGGCGGACTATCCGATCGTGTGTGGGCTGCAACGGACTTTAGCGAAGCTAAAGTCTGACGGACTTTAGAAATGAAGCATGCTTTAAATTTTCCCGACGGAACTCCGCCGGACCCGGTCCCCTTTGAAAAATCCGCTCGTGTGTGTGCTACTCCGACGGACTAAAACCGACGCTAGGGCAGCTATTGGCTACTGTCTAGGAACTTCCTACGTCGAATCCAGTCGTACGTCATCACGTTCGACTCCGTCGGAGTTTGGTGTGATGGTGTGTGGTCAAGTCCGTTCGGTCGAAAAGTCCGCCAGAACTCCGTCGGAACTCCGGCGGAACTCCTTTGGAGGTCTGTCAGACTTAATCCCTCTCGTGTGTACGGGGCATAACTGTGTTGAAGGTACACAGAACACCCACTGCTTCAGATGCCAACACACTACACGAGGCCGCCTCAAAGGCGGCCTTATATAGTGTGGGGCGTGCACTACACAGCCTGAGCTATGATTGGCCACAGGCATCCTGCCTGTGGCCAATCATGGCTCTCCTCGCTGCTGGCGCTGCGATTGGCCAAGCATGCGGGGTCACAGTGCATGCTTGGCCAATCATGAGCCAGCAATGCACTGCGCCACAGTGAAAGAAGCAGTCATGAAGAAATCCAGATCCCTGTCCAAGATCGTCTTTCAAGGACACCAATTACAAGTCTTTGCTGATATCTCTCCCTCCACCATTCAAAAGAGACGCACCTTGAAGCCGCTACTTCAAATTTTAATGAATAAGGACATTAAATATTGGTGGCTCTTTCCATTTCAACTGAAGATGCTATTCAATGGCAAACCCTACACCTTCAGCTCACTTCCAGAAGGGGAACAGCTTTTCCTGCGACTCTGCCTCATCTCTCATGATCCAATCGCTATGCAACAGGAGCCCTCTCCTCACTCGGCTAAAAGGCAACTTCCCTCCAGTCCCTCCAGTCCACTGAACACGATGTGGAAACCTGCAAGACACAAGAAATCGAAGGACAACGTCCCTCCCTGATTCACTATGAACTGTTTGCTGTATAAGTTTTGGGACTTTGGGGGGGTACTAGTCCCCTTTCGGGGGCCTTGAGCGGGGAAAACGCCTAGAATCTATCTCACCATACAGGTGGGAGCGTCCCTCAAGGTCTCCCTCTGTGATAGGGGGAGCTGGTTACCCCTTTTCTTCCAACTTTATGTTGCCCCACTCAAGTGTTTTTCCTCTCCTGATTTGTTTTTCTTTATTCTCTCCTGGACTTTGGGGAGGTTTGGACAATTTCTCACGTTAACGTTGGTCCTGGGGCCTTTTTTGACAGTTACATATTGTTTAGAATTTCTTAGATGGTCCTTTCTGCTAGGGTGGTGCTCATGCACCCCATCCTGCCTAGTGAACTCGGTTTTGACCCTTCACTGGTCAGGATTACTCTCTGTCTTTATCCCCCTTTGGGATTGAGATTAGGGAGGATTTTGTATTTCTTTTGCAGGTGGTATTTTATTCCACCCGCATCGGGGGTCATGATTGTCCCCCTTCTTCTCTTCTCTGTACCTCTCTATCCCCTTCCCTTGCTCATCCTCTATTCTTTCTTTCCCCTAGAAGTCGTCCAGGGAATGAGTGCACGGTCTTCATACATGCACACTGAAGTCACATGCCGGTCTGATATTGTCCTAGCCTATGAGTCTACTAAGGGTAAGTGCCTTGGTTTATCGGGGTATTCTCACTCCTCTGCTCGATGGCGGTAACTGACCCAGACAAAACACCCCTTAAGCTAATTTCTCATAATGCCCAAGGCCTAAACTCCCCAGCTAAACGTCGGAAAATATTTCAACATTTTCACTCCCAAAAAGTTGATGTAGCACTTCTGCAAGAAACCCATTTCCCTAAACGCTTTCATCCTTCCTTTATCCACTCCAAATTCCCTTATTTCTCACTGGCTAATGCAGATGATAAGACATAGGGGGTGGGTATTTTTTTTTCCAACAGATGTACATTCTCTCTCAAGTCAGAACTTAAAGATCCAGAAGGTAGATTTCTCCTAGTGATTGGAGAGCTGGATGGACATCTTTAAGAATCTACTGGACACTGTGTCACCTTTATTGGAGGGGACTGTAGTTTTTGGAGGTGACTCGAATACGGCCTTTGATGCGGGTATGGACAAGACACGCCCTCCGGGTAAACGCCTTGTTCGACCCACTAAACAAAGTCTGCGCATAGCCAAACTAATCTCTCAACATGGGCTGATTGATATCTGGAGGGAAATGAATCCATCCCTAAGGGACTTTACCCATTTCTCCAGTCCCCACCAATCTTTCTCGAGAATAGATCACATATGGGTTACTTCCCATACCATTCCGTTAACAAACAGAGCTTTCATTAAAGACGTAGTCTGGTCGGACCACTCTATGGTGGTGGTAACCTTCCAACGCCCTGGAGTGGTTCGACCCGGTAGGAGATGGCGCCTTAATTAATCTATTTTGAGCGACCCAGGCAGAAAAGCGGAGATTGATCTCAAACTTAAAACTTATTTTCAAGTCAACGACACCCCAGAGGTTGGACCCTCGTGCCTTTGGGCTGCTCATAAGGCGGTTCTCAGAGGACACCTTATCCAAATTGCTTCTCAAATTAACAAAGCACAAAAATCTGATATTGTCAGATTGGAGCAGGAATTCGCGGCCCTATCCAAAAGGCATAAGGCTCACCCCTCTGAGGTTCCCATCTCGGACCTGGATGCAGCTCGTACTTCCCTAAACTTGGCACTCACTACTAGAGCTGAAAAATGGATCCGCTGGAATCGGTCCCGATTTTACTGCCAGGGAGATCGGATAGGCACATTTTTAGCACGTAGACTTTCCCCAAAAAGCAAACACACTGCTCTCCCTAAAATTCAAATAAATGGTAGTACCCTCTCCCAAAACCCACAACGCATAATGGAACAATTTCATTCCTTCTTCCAATCCCTCTATAGTAATAAAGACTGCCCGACGCAAGCGCAGGTCGATCAGTTCCTCAACACGGTACAAAACCCAATTTTTAAATCTTCCCATCGCCAGATTTTAGATGCTCCTATCTCACAGGAAGAAGTCTGTGCAGTGATCAAAAAATTAAAGCCCCACTCTGCTCCTGGCCCGGACGGTTTCTCTATACCCTACTACAAATCCTTCTCCACCACTCTAGCCCCATACCTTGCTCGTTTTTTCAATGAGCTTCGGAGAGGGGGTCCCTTAGAAGCTTCTTCTAATATGGCATATGTAACGGTTATCCCTAAACCAGACAAGGACCCTAGTGCAGTTTCCAACTATAGACCAATTTCCCTCATCAACAATCATCTAAAGATTCTGACTAAAATCCTTGCAGACCGCCTGGCCTCCTTCATTAGTTTGTATATCCATAAAGATCAGGTTGGCTTTATACCAGGCCGACAAGGTTCTGACCAGACACGAAGAGCCATTGACCTGATTTCTATCCTAAACTCCAACTGGGACAAAGGAGCTCCTAGACAAGGCTGTTTGCTTTCATTGGACCTGCAAAAGGCATTTGACTCTATTAACTGGTCGTTCATTTTTTCAACTTTACAGCGTTGGGGTTTTGGAGAACATTTTCTCAATGTTCTGAGGGCTCTCTACTCAACTCCTTCGGCCCAGGTGCGTCTGCAGGGATTTTACTCTGAATCTTTCCCCATCTTAAGGGGGACGAGACAAGGATGTCCTTTATCCCCTCTTATCTTCGCCATAGCGATTGAATCCTTAGCAATTTCTATTAGGAACGATCCTAATATCAAGGGCATATCTTGTGGCTCCCAAACTCACAAGTGCGCATTATTTGCGGATGACATCTTACTTTATGTATCCTCTCCCCTCACATCGCTCCCTAACATTTGTCGCCTCCTAGATGACTTTGGCTTGGTATCTGGCCTCAAGGTCAACTACAACAAATCTCAAGCACTTAACATTAACCTTGCAGACTCACTCATCTCTAGGCTCCGAGATAGCTTTAGACTCTCCTGGACCGACTCGTTTATTACATACCTGGGGATAAAACTGACACCAAGGGTGGATCTCCTCTACCAAGCTAATTACCCGCCGCTATACAAAAAATTAGAGAGAGATCTCTTAAAGTGGTCGGGGCTTCCCATGACCTGGCTAGGTAGGATCAATGCAATCAAAATGACATTACTCCCGCGTATACTTTACTACTTTAGAACCCTTCCGATACCAATAAACAAAAGCCACCTTGGGCTCTTCCAAGCCAAGGTCATCAAATTTATTTGAGGGAAGGGTGGACGTAGATTGGCTAAGTCGGTCCTATATAGATCTAGGACAGAGGGGGGACTGGGTCTGCCAAACTTGCTCTGGTATTTCCAAGCAGCACAATTTTCACAGCTCTCTAGAATCTACTCCCGATGGGAACATCCTGACTGGATACACATTGAAAGACTGGCAGTCCCACTTCATACCCTTGATTTCCTCCTATGGAGCCCCAAAAGATCCAGACCCCCGATCATGACGCCGACGCTGTCCCACTCATTTACTTTATGGGACTCCCTCAGGGGCAACACACACCCAATCTCTCTCTTAGAACCCTTGAAACACTTATTTCACAACCCAGACTTCTACCCGGGCCTAGACATCAAAGCATTCCAGTGGTGGCTAGACAAGGGGCTCTACAGAATTGGACACTTTCTCAGACCTTTAGGCCCCCTAACAAAGGCCTATTGTGTGAGTAAACTGGATATGCCCAGATCTGAATTCTTCAGATTTACACAGATTTCCGCGTTTCTTCACAAAAAATGCAGACCTTTCCCGGATGGACCACAAATTACCCCTTATGAACAATGATGTGGGCAGGGCATCGAGCAGAGGGGTGGGATCTCACTGGTTTACAGGGCACTCTCGGGCAAACAGTCCAAAACCTCTTACATGTTGGCTTGGGAAGATGATTTAGCCCAATCTTGGAACCTGGAGACTTGGCAAAGGAATTTTTCCTACTCATACAAGGGCATCATGAATACCGGTCTCATAGAAGCGAGCATTAAAGTACTTACCAGGTGGTACTTAGTACCCACAAAACTTGCCCACATCTTCCCGTCAGCATCTCCTCTATGTTTCAGGGGCTGTAACCTTAGGGGTGACATGCTTCATGTTTGGTGGTCCTGTCCCAGGATCCGTCATTTCTGGCGTAAAATTTTCTCCTGGATAAGCATAATCACCTCACGGCCTATCTTACCATCCCTCCTCATTGCACTTCTCAACTTCCCAGTCACGGGAGCGCCCAAGATTACACAACGCCTCATCCACTTTATTTTACTGGGTGCCAAACTTACCCTGGCAAAAACCTGGAAGACGCCTTCTGTATCACCCAGATTAGCTAAGAAAAAAATTTCTTGGATCATGAATCAAGAAAAAATGGCCGGTGTAATCTTGGATCGTTCTGAGAAATTCTATCATACTTGGGAACCTTGGGCATCTTTTGTTAGAATCATCCTCCCACACTGAAATATCTGTACTCCTGGCTGTCGCTCACTTCTCCGGACGACCTTCTCCACCTCCCTTTACCTTCTTTTACACTCTTCTACGCTAATTTTCTCTTTCCTCTTCTTTGCTTTCCCTTTTCTTATTTTCTTTGTCTATCCCCTTTTCCCCCTTTACCCTTCTTCCCCTCCCTGTAGGGGATGCTCCCTTTGGCTGCTAATATCCTTTGTGATTAGTTAATATTTCACTTATTGGATTTCTTAATCTTTACGCTGAAAGGAAATCTTCATTTGTTCTACTGTGTTCTTTTTGCTCTTCCTCCCAGATAATGTGTATATATCACTTGTGCCTCACTCAGTTGCATAACTCCTAGTTCTCACTTGCTATACTTCGAATGCATAAACAGCGTAGGTGGCTGACCTGTCCCTTTTGCTGGGGGGTGGGGGGCTCTGGGGAGTTGCCCAGTCGCAGTGTGCTCCCATTCGGGGCGGCTGGGCAATCTTCCCTGGGCCCGTCTCGGCCCCGGGTGGAGGGTGTTAAGGTGGGGTCTCCGGGTCCCCACGAACCGGGGGGGCCCCGTTGCCCCCTTTTTCTTTAATGTTTTAATGCTGCCACGCGCTCTCATTCTCAGACTGGTCAAGGTTTATTCTCTTACCTTCTATATTGCAACCATGGTCTGGGGGGGGGGGGGGGGGGGGTATGTTTCTTATTTGTTTTCTCATTATATGCTTTCCCAGTGTGATGCATTTGTCTTTTAGGGGGCATCTCGCCCTACTGCAACTTATTATTGATATGTTTTGTAAACTGTTGTTCTGTATAACAATAAAAATCTATTGAAACAAGATACAATTAACTCAATCAAACGCCTTCTCGCCATCCATCGACAATACCACCCTCTGAATTTTATCCGGTCCATTTTGCACTCAGTGTAGAATATGTAAGGCTCTTATAGTATTGTCTCTGGTTTCACTGCCTTTTATAAATCCTGTCTGATCCAGATGAACTATTTTTGCGATATGATCTTACATCCTAAGGGCCAGAATCTTAGATAGGAACTTCGTGTCCGAGTTCAACAGGGAGATGGGCCTATAATTCGCGCAATGTTGGGGGTCCTTCCCCCCATTTGGCAGCACTGTTATGTATGCCAATAATGCCTCGGGTGGTAGGGGGTTGGATATTTTAATCAAATTAAAATAATTACATAAGGGACGACTTAAAACTGGCAGAAATCTTTTATAGTATACATTTATAAAGCCATCCGGGCCTGGACTATTACCTAATGCTAAAGTCTTTATCACCCTATTATTTGTTCCATTTCCTCGAGTGCTTGTTTTGGGATAGTGGGAAGTTCCGCATCAAATTTTCCTTTTCCTTTCCTCTAATCCCCCCTCCCCATTCCTCACTGGGTCCGACTCTATGTTATAAAATGATTTATAATACTTTTGAAACTCTGCTGCGATTTTTTGGGTATCTGTTATTTGTTTCTTATTCACTACCAAATTATGGACATGCTTTAGTTCTTGTTGTCTCTTTAACTGTCTGACCAGTAGCTTTCCTCCTTTACTCCCTTGCTCATAGAAGCAATGTGCATAATACCTTTGCTTATTTTTCACTTTTTGATCTAAACATTGAACTAATTTCAGTCGTAGTTCCTCCAATCTATTCGCCTCTACAGGTTATAGGCTACTTTTATGTTTAATTTCTAGTTTGTGTATTTCTTCAAAGAGCTCCTCCATTTCCTTTTGCCGTTCTTTTTTAATATGTGAACCCTGCGCAATCAATTACCCCCTCATGACTGCCTTGTGGGCTCCCACACCGCCTGGTTGGACACCTCACCCGGCACGTTCTCTTCAAAATAAACAACTAACTTCTTATTAGGGATAGCCGAAACGGTTCGCCCAGCGGTCGGTTCGCGGCGAATTTCGGCTGTTCGTGGTCCGCCCGATCGGCGGACTATTGCCGCTGTTCGCCCGGCGGACTTACGTGTTTACTGTGTAAAAGAACTTTGACCTATGATGACACATCCATCATGTGGTACAGGACAGCCAATTGAGACATTACAGCACATGGACACTTGGACATTCCCCCTAACTTATAAATAGACCCGATCCGGCAGCCATTTTACATTCTTTCGTATGTCACTATAGGGAGAAGTTGCTGTGTGGAGCAGGGAGAGACTGCAGTGACCCAAATCGCTAGCTATTAGGTCCACAAAAGTTCTTTTAAGGACTGGTATGGTATAGGTGTAATTTAGGATATAGGTTTGAGGCACTGCTATTCAAGTCATTGTTGCAGCAGCCTGTCTTTTGTCAGTGCAGAGAGGGACAGGACGCTGTGTGCAGCAGGGACAGTCAGTTTAATCATTAGCTGTTACTATTAGGTCCACAAAAGTCCTTTTCAGGACTGGTATGGTAAAGTAGTATATAGTTTTGAGTGCTATTCAAGTTATTGTTGCAGCAGCCTGTGTTTTGTCAGTTTAAATAGAGACAGACAGGAAGCTGTGTGTGGCAGAGAGGGACAGTCAGTTTAATCAGTAGCTGTTACTATTAGGTCCACAAAGGTTCTTTTCAGGACTGGTATGGTAATAGGGTTGTACACGTATAATATTCTTTCTTCCAAATATAGAAAGAATATTATACTTGACTGCTGCCCTTCTGCTGCAGTAGTCCTTTATGAGTATAGGGACTGAGGTACAGTCTGCTAATCACAACCTACTAGTTGCACAAAGGTCCTTCTAAGGACTGGTAAGGTATAGCGTACTAGAGTATATAGGGTTGAGTGAGGTACAGTCTGCTAATCCTTAAGGACTGGTATAGGTCCACAATATATAGGGTTGAGGTGCACTACTGCTGACTGCTGCCCAATTCTGCAGCAGTCCTTTATCAGTATAGGGACTGAGGTACAGTCTGCTAATCACAACCTAATAGTTCCACAAAGGTCCTTCTAAGGACTGGTAAGGTATAGTGTACTACAGTATATAGGGTTGAGTGAGGTACAGTCTGCTAATCCTTAAGGACTGGTATATCACGGTGCTGGTGTCAGTGCTTTATGTCATGCTGCTGATGTCAGTGCTCTCTATCACGGTGCTGGTGTCAGATCACTCTATCACGGTGCAGGTGTCAGTGCTCTATATCACGGTGCTGGTGATGATCATCATCTCCTGCACCCTCTTCTTTGCCTACCCTGACCTTCTGTCACGTACCTGGTAGGCGAGCCCGGAATGCAGGGAGCGGCCTCTCGTAGCCCCTGGCTCGAGAACCCCTGGAGGTGGTAACAGAGATTCAAAAGTTCAGGGGGCACAAGTGCCTGGCAAGTGGAGGCAGGTCCGGATAACCGACAGCAACACAGACAGCAGTCGGCAGGTGACAGCAGGCACAGGCAGGAGGACTGGCAAGGCAGATGATCGTCAGCGGAGACAGCAGGCACTGGCAGATCAAGGCAGGAACAGCAGGAGGCCGTCAGCGGAGACAGCAGGCACTGGCAGATCAAGGCAGGAACAGCAGGAGGCCGTCAGCGGAGACAGCAGGCACTGGCAGATCCGAACGGATCGGTAGGTAACAGCAGAGTCGGGTACAGGTCGGGTCGGCAGCAGGCGCTCAACAATGGTACAAGGGTAGAGGCAGAGACGTGGTCAGACAGGCAGGTAGTCGGTGGCAGGCAGCAAACAAACGTGGTCAAGAACAAGCCGGGTCACAGGAATCAAGGCAACAGGTAACAGGTAACAGAATCTCCGAACACGCTGTAGACTGGACAGCAAGAGGGAAACGGAGGCAGAGTCCTTAAGAAACCTTTAGGGCGCCAAAGCGGTCGCACGACGAGTCTGCGTGCCCCCGCGAATGGCCGTGCGCCCGTTCGTGACCCCGCGCACCCGCGTGCGCTCGTTCGCCACATTGCGCACCTGCGTGCGCCCGATCGTGCCAGCGCGCACCCGCGTGTGTCCGTTCGCATTAACACGCGCTAAAGGGAAACGACAGGTTCTCAACAACAGGCCTCTGCGGGCAGATCTCCCATATGCGATCGGAACGCCAGGACGGTCGTGACACCTTCCCTCGCCTCCATTGTCTCAAGAATCCTGAATTTTCAGAATTTCACATATAAAAAAAGAATGCTTGTAGTTGTCGATCCCAGATTCACCTCATACATGTGTTATGTCATTGGCCATGTGGTGGGACTATGTGTGCACAGCTAGTAATTATTTTGTGGCTGCAAATATGACCTGTAGGTTTGTAAAGTTCACCATCCCTGTGCTGTGCTGACTTCCTCATGGCGCTGCTTATTATGAGGGGCTCCCACAATCCCTGTGCTATACTGACTTCCTCCTGGGGCTGCTTATTATGAGGGGCTCCCACCATCCCTGTGCTGTGCTGACTTCCTCCTGGGGCTGCTTACGGTGCAGGTGTCAGTGCTGTATATCACGGTGCTGGTGTCAGATCACTCTATCAGGGTGCAGGTGTCAGTGCTCTATATCACGGTGCTGGTGATCATCTCCTGCACCCTCTTCTTTGCCTACCCTGACCTTCCCTCGCCTCCATTGTCTCAAGAGTCCTGAATTTTCAGAATTTCACATATAAAAAAAGAATGCTTGTAGTTGTCGATCCCAGATTCACCTCATACATGTTTTATGTCATTGGCCATGTGGTGGGACTATGTGTGCACAGCTAGTAATTATTTTGTGGCTGCAAATATGACCTGTAGGTTTGTAAAGTTCACCATCCCTGTGCTGTGCTGACTTCCTCCTGGGGCTGCTTATTATGAGGGGCTCCCACCATCCCTGTGCTATGCTGACTTACTCCTGGGGCTGTACCTCTGCTGTGCATATTATGAGGGGCTCCCACCATCCCTGTGCTATGCTCATTATGAGGGGCTCCCACCATCCCTGTGCTATGCTGACTTCCTCCTGGGGCTGCTTACGGTGCTGGTGTCAGTGCTGTATATCACGGTGCTGGTGTCAGTGCTTTATGTCACGCTGCTGATGTCAGTGCTCTCTATCATGGTGCTGGTGTCAGATCACTCTATCACGGTGCAGGTGTCATTGCTGTATGTCACGCTGCTGATGTCAGTGCTCTCTATCACGGTGCTGGTGTCAGATCACTCTATCACGGTGCAGGTGTCATTCTGTATGTCACGCTGCTGATGTCAGTGCTCTCTATCACGGTGCTGGTGTCAGATCACTCTATCATGGTGCAGGTGTCATTTCTGTATGTCATGCTGCTGATGTCAGTGCTCTCTATCATGGTGCTGGTGTGAGATCACTCTATCACGGTGCAGGTGTCATTGCTGTATGTCACGCTGCTGATGTCAGTGCTCTCTATCACGGTGCTGGTGTCAGATCACTCTATCATGGTGCAGGTGTCATTGCTGTATGTCACGCTGCTGATGTCAGTGCTCTCTATCACGGTGCGGTTGATCATCTCCTGCACCCTCTTCTTTACCTACCCTGACCTTCCCTCTCCTCCATTGCCTTCATGCGCTCCACAGTCCTGAATTGTCACAATTTTACATATAAAAAAAGAATGCTTGTAGTTGTCGATTCCCAGATTCACCTCATACATGTGTTATGTCATTGGCCATGTGGTGGGACTATGTGTGCACAGCTAGTAATTATTTTGTGGTTGAAAATTTTACCTGTAGGTTTGTAAAGTTCGCCTCCCATTGAAGTCAATGGGGCCCGCCGCCAACGTTACGGTTCGCGAACTATCGGCCGCGTTCGCGGTTCGCGTTCGCGAAACGTCCCATCGGAAGTTCGTCCATCACTACTTATTATATCATTTTTCAAAAACTCTTTTATCATACAATATAGTTTCATTTAAACACCATACTTTCCCTTTACTACCTGTCATTCTCAACCTCATGCTCAATTCTATTGGGGCATGATCTAAAATCGTGATTAATCTAATTTTACAAGATTGCATCCGTTGTAAATCAAACTAATCTATCATAAATAGATCAATCTGTGAACATGTGTTATGTGTCTTAGAATAGTAACTAAAGTCTTTCTTTCATGCGTGTAGTGTCCGCCAACTATCTACCAAGCGTAACATTCTCAAACTTTTTTTTAAATGTCTCTGTGCTCTAAATGATAATGTTTTTTTACCGGGTGAGGTGTTCATCCCAGGATCTAGTGTGAGATTAAAATATGCCCCTAGTATTAATACCCCTTCCCTAAACTTCCCTAATTTTCTCATTGTTTTTGATATAAAGTCCACTGTGCGATTATTAGGAGCATAAATTGTCACAAATGTACAGCACTGCCCATAAATGTTCCACTTTACAAACAAATAACGTCCCTCTGGATCTGCTTCCACTTACACTACCATTCAAAAGTTTGGGGTCACCCAAACAATTTTGTGTTTTCCATGAAAAGTCACACTTATTCACCACCATACGTTGTGAAATGAATAGAAAATAGAGTCAAGACATTGACAAGGTTAGAAATAATGATTTGTATTTGAAATAACATTGTTTTTACATCAAACTTTGCTTTCGTCAAAGAATCCTCCTTTTGCAGCAATTACAGCATTGCACACCTTTGGCATTCTAGCTGTTAATTTATTGAGGTAAGCTGGAGAAATTGCACCCCACACTTCTAGAAGCAGCTCCCACAAGTTGGATTGGTTGGATGGGCACTTCTGGCGTACCATACGGTCAAGCTGCTCCCACAACAGCTCAATGGGGTTCAGATCTGGTGACTGTGCTGGCCACTCCATTACCGATAGAATACCAGCTGCCTGCTTCTGCTGTAAATAGTTCTTGCACAATTTAGAGGTGTGTTTAGGGTCATTGTCCTGTTGTAGGATGAAATTGGCTCCAATCAAGCGCTGTCCACTGGGTATGGCATGGCGTTGCAAAATGGAGTGATAGCCTTCCTTATTCAGAATCCCTTTTACCCTGTACAAAGCTCCCACCTTACCAGCACCAAAGCAACCCCAGACCATCACATTACCTCCACCATGCTTAACAGATGGCGTCAGGCATTCTTCCAGCATCTTTTCATTTGTTCTGCGTCTCACAAACGTTCTTCTTTGTGATCCAAACACCTCAAACTTGGATTCATCCGTCCACAACACTTTTTTCCAGTCTTCCTCTGTCCAATGTCTGTGTTCTTTTGCCCATCTTAATCTTTTTCTTTTATTGGCCAGTCTCAGATATGGCTTTTTCTTTGCCACTCTGCCCTGAAGCCCAAAATCCCACAGCCGCCTCTTCACTGTAGATGTTGACACTGGTGTTTTGCGGGTACTATTTAATGAAGATGCCAGTTGGGGACCTGTGAGGCATCTGTTTCTCAAACTAGAGACTCTAATGTGCTTATCTTCTTGCTTAGTTGTGCAACGCGGCCTCCCACTTCTTTTTCTACTCTGGTTAGAGCCTGTTTGTGCTGTCCTCTGAAGGGAGTAGTACACACCGTTGTAGGAAATCTTCAATTTCTTTGCAATTTCTCGCATGGAATAGCCTTCATTTCTAAGAACAAGAATAGACTGTCGAGTTTCAGATGAAAGTTCTCTTTTTCTGGCCATTTTGAGCGTTTAATTGACCCCACAAATGTGATGCTCCAGAAACTCAATCTGCTCACAGGAAGGTCAGTTTTGTTGCTTCTGGAAGGAGCTAGACTGTTTTTAGATGTGTGAACATGATTGCACAAGGGTTTTCTAATCATCAATTAGCCTTCTGAGCCAATGAGCAAACACATTGTACCATTAGAACACTGGAGTGATAGTTGCTGGAAATGGGCCTCTATACACCTATGTAGATATTGCACCAAAAACTAGACATTTGCAGTTAGAATAGTCATTTACCACATTAGCAATGTATAGAGTATATTTGTTTAAAGTTAGGACTAGTTTAAAGTTAGCTTCATTGAAAAGTACAGTGCTTTTCCTTCAAACATAAGGACATTTCAATGTGACCCCAAACTTTTGAACGGTAGTGTACATACAGAAAAAAGGACACGCTATCGAGACTCCTCTCGCTCCCCTAATAGGGGAGGTCGCATGATGCCATTGGTTAAACAACGAGCATGGCAACCGTTGGGGTAGCCCCTGTCGCAATGTGCGTCTCCTGAAGGAACACAATCTCTGCTCCCAGGGTATGCAGTTCGCACCAGAGTCAGCCCCTTTTACATGGGGAACCCAGCCCCCTTACATTATAAGACACTATCCTGATCTCTTCCATTTTCCCTTACTTTTTCTTTTTTCTTTTCTTTTCCCTCCCCTTTTTTTTTTCTTTTCCTCTCTTTTATTCTTTTGTTGGCTTCCTCTGAATATATCCTGGGTCAGGAAAATAGGAAGGATAGAGAAGGAGGGGGAAAAAAAGGGACCTCAACCCCCCCCCCAAACCTGGATGTACCTATTTTACCCAAATATCTCCAACCACCATTCCCTTCCACAGGCGGTGGTCTCAGCGAGGGGCATCAATACTTTCAAGAAACTATTAGATAAGCACCTTAACGACCGCAACATACAGGGATATACAATGTAATACTGACATATAATCACACACATAGGTTGGACTTGATGGACTTGTGTCTTTTTTCAACCTCATCTACTATGAACTATGGGCTACAGGCAAGCCTAATTATAGGCTTGCCTGTAGTATAAAGTGGTTGTAAAGGGTTTACAGTCACTTTAATGACCGGAGAACCTGACAAATGAGCTCCCACATCACATGAACCTATTGTCATAAAATACACAACAGAGAATGAAATAAAAATTTCCAGCCCTGTAAAACTAGAAATGCAAATGGATACAAATGCAAATAAATCCTAACTGCCACAACATTTTCTATATGTGTATTTATGCATGTAATGTATTCTTAATTTACTTTTTTATTTATTTATTTTTTTATTCAAGGCAGGATGAAGTTAAGGCTGAACTTTGCCGGTTTTTACTGCCTCTACACCATTGTTTGCTTGCTAGAAACGTGTAATGCAACCTCACCCAGCGGGTGCATTCTGGCCTTTGAAGACATCCCTGGTTACTCGTCAAATGGAGACCTCATACTTGGTGGGCTGTTTGCTATCCATTTAGATGTAGAATATTCCAAAGTAACATTCCAGGAGAAGCCATCGTCTATTCAATGCACTACGTAAGTTTCAAACTAAAGTGTTATCACACTTCAGCGAGGATCTCCCGTGGGAATATTACTTCTTGAACTGTCTGTAGTTACACTAATTCAATACCAACATTTGCAGAATGCACATTTCTTTTGTTGATTGCACAAAGTTTATAAAAAATATACACTCTGCTCTGCGTAAACCAATAAACCCAAAACATGAATATTAAAGATTGAAGAAGTGTCAAGCAAAAAATATCTAACATTAACACATAACAAAATGCTCCTAAGAAAACTCCTTATGTTAAAATGAATCAGTTTAAACACAAGTAAAAATTATTTGATGAATAATAAATAACATATATGTAGTGCCTATTAGTAAGCCACAAAAGTGCACATAAAAACTCATGAATGCTAAATCAATATGCAATTGAATTGAGAAAGCAGTTGTTGATGTTAGCTTATTGGATTTATATTATTTAATTTGATGCTATTTTGTTTTCTCCATTATTAAGAGATATTTGGGGAAAACCTCTATTGATATAAGTAAGGCTGTGTTTTCTGAGTAAAAAAACGCCTACTCATCTGTGCTTCCACCTTGGATATAGCCCCCTTTCCCTGGTTATTCCAGGTTGAGTCAGTATAATATACCAATGCGTAGGGTCTTTGGCTTTTGGTTTCTACTGTTTGTCAGAAGCTCAGATTGTTTATTGTTATTTTAATTTTCAGTTTTCTTATCTGGATTTTCTTTTCTGGATAATTTTGTTGTACATTTGTGAAAATTCAAAAAAGATTTTGCAAAAATATAATTTAGAACATGATCATGTGCATGATATCAATATTAGACTAAGAAATTATATTGATACCTATAGATAGCAAAACATAAAAGGAGTTCTTGAGAAGTGAACCATCTTAAAGCAATAGTTCATAAACAAAAGAGTGAACCCCACAAGGGGAATGCAGCACTATCTTGGAGTGAATCTCCTTAAAGCGTTACTAAACCCAGGACCCTGCATTCGCTATCTCTGGTCCCCCACAGTACACAGAACATGGAAATGCAACAATTTTAGTAAATATAAACTGTTAAATACTTTTTCTCTTCAGCAGTCTATAGCAGTCCTGTGACTTCTATCAGTGTCTGGTTAAAGCTTGTAGGAGGTGTTTTCATTCTACTGTGACTGGCCTATGAGGCTTCAGAAACCCAGATCCCTACACTAAAAGAATGGATAGCACAAATTAAGCAAATTTGGTGAAAGTTGGGTACATATAGCGCTACTATGGTATAAGGCTGTGCGTTAATGTCACATGTGGGGATTATATATCTACCTTCGGCGTCTAGAGCAATTTCCTTGAGTTGGAAGGCAATCATGTTTTTTACTGCTAAGAGGACATCTCTCTTTTTTTCCTGGGTGCATGCTAGGAAGACATGTGGGTATTCTTTGTATGGACACTTGGGGGTCTTGGATGCTGCAAAATTCATTTCCTGAATGCTCAGGGTGGCCGCCTTGTGTTTACATGCTTCCTTCCACATAGAGAAACATGTGCCTGGGTGGTTCAGCCCTCTAGCGTTCTGCAAAAGACATTTAAGTGACATTATTGGTTGGTGTGTTGGATTTGAATGGTTTTAGTAGTAAATGTATTCACAATTATGCTATGACATAGAGTGGCGTAGTAGACACTTTTCTGGAGTTGTAGGATCTTTGGTACCATGGAGCAGCTGCTGGTCTTCTCCAGGTTATGTACAAGATATTCCTCAGGAGTGTGGGTTTGAAAGGAGTCAACGAATGTTGGCTATTGACCCTGTATGTACCAAACATGGGTGAGAGTAAAAGGAACAACATTAGAGTCAACAAAAGCAACAGGTAAGCAACCATAAAAAGAAGATCCGTTGGGGGATCTGTGAGCAGATTCTTCTGCTGGTGTTACCGAGGGGAAAGAGGAAAGGTGAATGAGCTGCCCCTTAGTCAGAGGGATTAGATATGTGGTGTTACGTGCCACTGAGGGTTAATAGCCCCCACTGGTGTTTTTTTTTGGAGGATCTTTTGTGTCACACCACATGCCACACATTCTGGAGCATGGTGGGCTGTGCAGTTGGTGCAGTGGATGGTGGTAGGTAAGACACTGTATTGGTGGCTCCATTGTGAGTAATGGAGAGTGTTGCTGGGTATTTCCATTTATGCAGGATTTGGTGGTTCCTCAGGGCTTTAGTGATTGTCACCAGGTTTCTGCGGTTTTCTAAGGCGTGCCTGGATAGATCTGGGAGTAGTTGGAGCGAATGCATACTGATCTAGGGTGTTGCCAATTCTGCAGAATGCAGCAAGCTGTTTCTCCTTCACATAATAGTAGTGCACCCTTAGGATGACATCACTCTGGGTTTCAGCAGGGACAAAAGAGGGTTTCGGCAGTGGATCCTGTCTAATGTGAGTTCTAGAGCTGATAGTTCTGGAGCTAAGGAGGAGAACCGGGTTTGAGCATATAGCTGCAGTTAAGGGGCAGCGATCGATTCTGGGATGCCCTTAATTTTTATGTTGTTCCTCCTCGATCGGTCCTCTAAATCAGCTATTTTGTCTTTTAGCTGATTTCCTCCTTTTGCTCTGTATGAGCATCTATTAGTGCGTTGAAGGATGTGGAGTATTCACCCATTGTGTGCTCGATGTGACTAATCCTCTCTCCCATGACCTGTACATCTGCTTGACATTGATTCACTCCAGACAGTCTGCAAGGATAACAGCATTTCTTTCAGCATTGTGTCTGAAATAGACTGCACTGAGGTGTGGAAGGCAGCTATCGGGTCAGTTGGAGCAGTCAAAGTGGCTGGTCTGATGGATGGGACCCACTCATCTCCATGCTGTGATCCACCTGTGGTCAGTCTGGGGAGTCCTTGTGGGGCTTAAATTTATCTAGGCTCCTGGTAGTGGGGCTTGGAGCTTCAGATAAGGCCCCACTATAGACTGTGGCTGATGGGTGGCCTCTGGTGCTGTATTTGGCTCTATGAGGCAGTCACAGCCTTGTTGTCCAGCCATATGGAGTAGGCATCACTGCCATTTGTGTTGTGGTCTGGGCTGCGGTAAGGGAAAGAAGCTGGACAGTTTTCGGGGCTGTCACAGATCCCTTTGTCATTGCTGCTATGTCCTGTGGGTAGGAGCTGGTGTCAGTGGCTGTGTAGGAGCGACAGAGGCTCTGTTTGTTGTATAATTACTCTGGCGGCCGAGCGGAGCTCCTGGGCTTCACATCCATTTTGGAGCTTGGTCTCCATGCCCCTAGATTTTTTTTTTTTTAACCCACAAGTTTTAGATCTCAACATGGCCCATTTGGGTTAAAATATTATCTGTCTACAAATGGTCTCTAGAATAATGGTAGAGGTAAAGATGGTAGAGGCTTTTTCATTTGCCTCTAAGTATAATATTGGGTGGGGGTAAGCAGCTTTCTACAGTCTATTATTGTCTCTGCTGAAATGGATCCAAATAAGGGAAAGTACAGAATAGATTGTTACTGAAGTCCTGATTTTATTGCAATTATCATGGTTTATAAACCATTTGGCTTGAAATACAGCTATAATTTTAACAATTCAAAGCTGTTTAACTTGAAACCAAGTAATTAAATATTTTATTTTTTAACAGAAATATTTTTCCCTTTTAGATTTCATATACGGTATTATCGCTATCTCCTTGCTATGGTGTATGCTATTTGGGAAATAAACAATTCAGAAAATATTCTGCCAAATATTACACTGGGTTTTGACCTATATGATTCCTGCTATAACCAAGTTCGATCATTAATGGAAACAACAAAGATTTTATCAGGAAAAAAAACAGCTGCACTAAATTTTAACTGTCGCACTAAGAGCATTTCATGTGCTTTAGTTGGCGACATGACATCTAAGGCCTCCATACCAATAGCTAGGATCCTTGGCCTATATAGATATCCTCAGGTAAGTCCATACATGAACTTTACAAACAAAAATTAAAAAATTAAAGTAAAAGAGTGAGGCTAGCAAACCTAACAAAATGTTTACTAATAATATAATAAAATAATAATATAACTAGAAAAACATGGTTCTTTTATACAACCAAAATAAATCGTATATCAAATCTAAATGGCACTCTACAATATTAACCTAGTATAATGTGATTTTATCCCAAGTGTATCAACTGCAAAAGCACTATAACCACTAAAAAAACACTATACTATATAATAGTGTAAACATTAGTAAAGAAAGGCCAAACAAATAACATTTATAGTTTTTGTCATACGTTTTTATTCAATACATTCACTGAGAAACAACACAACGATTAATGCATTCCTTATGTGATGTTTTCACAATTACTAACTCCACTGTGCATGTGTTAGAAGATTCTTTTTCCGTAATACTATACCCATTGAGTTCCACCACATCCAAAATACAGCATTCACCAGCACAGATGGACTTCTTAAATGTGCCTAATATCGGTTATCATCTTGTTTCCACAAGGTCCCAATATCCAGCTGCCTATGTCAACATTTTCAACAATAGTGGATACCCTCACTGGTATTGCATTTTTCATAAAGCAAGAAGAGAAGACCATAGCATAACTCAATTTATTAAAAATCAACATTTAAAAAAAAAATTGCACTCATTTTACACATGTGCATTAAGCATTATGTATAACAGCATGTGAAACTAACCCTCTGCAACTCCCGTGTCCCAACTGGCATCACTCAAAATGTACCTCTTTCAGCTGCAGAATCTGTTTCACGTACCATCAGGCACACCATGTTTTTGCATCTCTGTTGGAGGAGGGCTGAGTGATGTAATAGTGCTCCCCAGAATCATGTTTCAACCCTTTGGAACAGATAAAAGGTACCACAGTGCCTCACGTTTGCTTATTTCACATATGTGCTTTAGTTAGAGGAAGACAACATAATATATTATCAATCTATTCTGGTGTCAATGGAATTCAAACAGATCAGTACAGAGAACTTGCAATAATTGCTCTTATTTTATTTAAGAACTTGCGCTAATTAAAATTAGCAGCATATATTGGTGCAATAGCAACACTGCTCTTTATATCATTGCAGCATTTCAGGTTTGACCCTTTATCAAGCCAAAGCATAAATTAGCTATTACAAAAAAAACTTTCTGAAGCTTTATTTTATTGTATATACATTCATAATATTTTAACTTCTTCCTCTCTAACTAGATAAGCTATGCTGCAGCACACCCAAGCCTAAGCGACAAGGTACAGTTCCCATCTTTCCTAAGAACAATTCCCAATGATGATTATGAAATTGTTGAAATTGCTAATTTGGCAAATTACTTTAACTGGACATGGGTTGGAATCGTAACTACAGATAATGAATTAGGTAGATCAGGCTCCCAACTCCTCACTAAGGAGATAGAAGGTAATGGAGGCTGCATTGCATTTCTAGGAATTCTACCTATCTACAACTCTATGGAATCAGTGAACCGAATCATTGATGTTATCAAGAAGTCAAAAGCCACAGTAATTATTGTATACTCGACCATGGAGAACCTAATATCCTTAATGGAGGAAGCTTCCTTTCAAAATGTTACAGATAAAGTGTGGCTTGGTTGCGGAAGTTGGTCAATAACTGCAGACTTTCCTCGCCCAGACATCTTAACAACTTTAAATGGCAGTCTAAGTATGGCCCCACCAAGTGGAAAAATTCCAGGTTTTAAAGAATTTCTTTACAGTATACATCCAACCAAAAATTTAGATGATATCTTTATTAAAACATTCTGGGAGAAAGCTTTTGGTTGTGCTTGGCCTCCATATTATCACTATAATAATACATTTTCAAACACCTCTTCAGATGGAAGGCATTGGTGCACAGGTGAAGAGAGATTAGACAGCATTGATCCCAGAATATATGATGTTTACAACTTTAGATATACCTACAAAATTCATAATGCAGTGTTTGCCATTGCTCATGCTCTGCATGAAATGCAATCCTGTGTACCAGGACTTGGACCCTTTGTGAATGGATCTTGTGCAAGTATTTTCTCATATAAACCTTGGCAGGTATGGTATAACTTGTTTAAAATGAACAGTGAATGGATTCTGTTAGTCGTGTTTCTAGTACCTTAACTGAGTCATGGTGACTTGATTATTTGAACTCAGTTTTTTAGTAAAGTAGGTCCATTTAATCAAAGGAGAAACCATGACTTTCTTAACCACTTCGCCTCCAGCCTATAGCAGAATTATGGCTATTTCAGTTATCCTGACTGGGAATAGTATGATGTCCAGCAGCATAACAATCCGGCGTGTGCCCATGGGGGCATGTAGCATGGCGATCGGTGGTGCTGTGTGTCAGTCTGACACACCGCAACTCCGATCTTGGTAAAGAGCCTCTGACAGATCAGCCACGTGATCTGTGTCTAATCACATCCGTGCCCATTAATGAAGGAGAAAACGTACTTATTTACAACGTTTTATAAGAGAAACAAAGAAAAAAAAACCCAGAGGTGATTAAATACCACCATAAGAAAGCTCTATTTGTGGGAACAAATTAAGCGATTTTCTTTCCTTCCAACCATGATGGAAAGAAAAGAAAATAGATTAATCTATGGCTTGCCTATGGAGGTACCTTTTGTGTGGCTCCACTGAAAACCACATAAAAATCTAGCAATTGGAAGGAAATATTATGTACCGCATTTATACCTTTCCAGATCTTGTGAAGGTGTTGCAAATCAGACATAAAATAATTATAATTTTACTGGTTTCTAGCAAAAACAATTTTCTTTTGTTTACAAAAGTTTTATTTGGAAGCTCAATTGTATACAGACAAGTACAGCCAAAAAAAATAAAAATCAGAACCAAAACATTATCTCAGTGAAATGAAATATAATAAAACAAGTAAAGTTATTAAAGCAGTATGGTGGATTAAGTTTCTCATATGCATTATGTTCCAATAATGAGTATAAGTAGACATTCATGATAGTAAGTGCCAGACCAAAGAGATAAAGAGTAGTCGCAAAAGCTGGGTACAGCTTAAGGTAGGTTCCAATAAGACCCTTTTTTTCATAAATATGAACTGTGTCATGCGAAGTGTGAAAAATCCTCTCTGAAAGCCTAATTGTCTCCATTCTGGCTAGTACCTGAGGCCACGGTGGGCTGTTAGACTTCCAGTTATAGGCAATCATCCATTGGATGGATCCGCATAATAAAAGAGTTTCAAACAGGGTGATGGAATGTTAGGTATATTTGCATATAGAAGGAAAATTGGGGGGGGGGGGGGGTGGGAACAATCTTTTGTTTAGAGGAACTTTCTATTCTTTCGATTGCCCTTTGCCATATGTACTTGAGATGGTTACAACTCCAAAATGTATAAAGAAATGTACCTGGTGCTTGGCAACCCCTAAAACAGTTTGGGGAGATTGAAGGATAACATGTGTGGAGTTTGGAGGGGGTCAAGTGCCATCTGGAGAATACTTTTGTGGGGGTTTCCCTAAATGAAATGGCCTTACTGCTTTTCCGGAGATTGTCCGACATATTGTGCCAATCCTCAGCTGAAAACGAGCATTCCAAATCTGATTCCCAGTGAAGCATTGGTCCAGATTTGTCTGGCATATCAAGACTGTTAAGGTAATTATATAGTCTGGATATGAGGCCCCTGTCACCAGCAGAGCAAATTTTCTCAAAAAAAGTAATTTGAAGATCTGTAGGGAGTGGAAAGTGTTTTGCAAAGAAGGTTGTTATTTGTTGATAATGTTGTAACTCCGAAGAGGGAATATCCCATCTTGCCTGGAAAATCAGGAGTGGGGTAAAATCACCATCTGTCAACAATTTACCAAGGGATGTTAGGGCCCTACTGGTCCAATGAGAGAAATAGCCTATGTTGTATGCCAGTGTGAATCTGGGATCTCCCAGAAAAAAGGCAAGAGGAGAGAATTCAGAGGATAATTTGTATGGACTATTAATCTTGAGCCATAGTTGATAAAAGTGGGTGACTATAATGTTAAGCTTAATAGGTTTATCATAAGAAGTCGATTTGGTCCAAAGTATACCCTGTAAATGTAACTGAGCAATTGAATAGTGGTTTCTTCTAAGCCCAAATAAATGTATTAATTTCTCTCTGAAGAGAAGCAAGCCTTCACTTTGAGACATTCACAGGGAGAGCATGGAAGTAGTATAAAAGTTTGGGAAGAATGGTCATTTTAATGGCACATATATCTTACCAAGGACAGATATATGAAAATTTGACCAAGTTTTAAGAAGGGAGGTGATATGGGAGAAAAGAGGGAGATAATTGGTTTTATATAGAAGTTTATGGGAAGATGTCACCATAATACATAAATATTTGAACGAATGAGGACACCAAATAAATGGGAAGTTATTAGAGAGATGGTCATGTGCATGTTGGGAGTAGTTGATCGGTAAGGCAGAACATTTGTTTAGATTAATTTTTAGGCCAGATATGTCATGGAAGAAGTCGAGTTCTTTGAGGAGAGAGGGGATGGAGGTGTGAGGTTCAGTAAGGAATATGAGTGCATCAGCGTATAGGCTAATTTTGAACTCCCCTTGCCCTTTGGTATAACCCTTAATGCCTATATTGTTCCTAATACTCTGGGCCAAGGGTTAAATTGCTAGTTCAAATAGTAGGGGGGATAAGGGGCAGCCCTGTCTTGTACCTTTGCTAAGAGGAAAAAAATTCTGAATTATGTCCAGGGATCCTGATTCTGGTCTGAGGGGTGAGTAATATAAAGCATTAAAGCCATGCAGAAAATTATCCGTGATGCCGTATTTTGGTAGAAGATGGTTGAGGTAGGACCAATTAACACTATTGAATGTCTTGTGAATATCTAAACTCAGGAGGCATAATTTACGAGAGTGTAGGTTAGCATCCTGGATAATGTTGGAGACTAATCTGATGTTGTCTACTATCTGACGGCCAGGAATAAAACCTGTTTGGTCAATGTTTATTAGATTTGTGATGACTGATGCCAGTCTGTCAGCGAGCAGTCTCCCCAAAAATTTTAGGTCATTGTTAAGGACTGAGATTGGGTGAAAGTTCTGAGGGAGAGAGTGATCTTTACCCGGCTTTGGGATTAAAGATAAATTGGCTAAAAGCATTTCTTCTGGGAATTGGATGCCTTTAAGGATGAAGTTAAAAAGTTTTGTTAAATAGGGGGCTAGTAGGGAGGCATATTTTTTTTTTATAGTATGCTGAGGAGAAACCATCTGATCCCAGGGCAGTAGAGGTCTTGAGAGATTTAATAATTTTGAGTATCTCAGAATCAGTGCAGGGAGCATTAAGGGCCCCTGTTTGTTGAGCATCAAGGGAGGGTAGTTGGGGGGCGTTTTTGAGGTATGACTGGGTTAAGATTGAGGTCCAGAGAGGAGGTCTTTATAGAAGGTAGAAAAAATATTCAAAACTTCTTGTGGGTGGGTGATTAGATTACTGGCATGGTTTCTAATTTTGTAAGTGTGGGGAGGTTTATGTTCTTGATTAAGTTTATTAGCAAACATAGCTGAAGGGGAATTGCAGTGAAGTAGAAATTTAGCTTTTGAAAATCTAAGGGATTTTTCCGTGTTTGCAGATAAAATATGGTCTAAGGCTTGGGGCTTATCCTGAATTTGTTTGGTGATCTCTTGGGAAGGGTTATGTTGAATTTTATTGTAAAGGTAATTTAGGTCCCTAGTGAGACTTCTGATGTCAACAAGTCTTTCTTTACTTTTCTTAGCAGCCAAACGTATTAATTGACATCTGAGAACTGCTTTTTTCAATGTGTGTAGATATAGATGGTAAAATGCTAGCAATAATAATAATTTTCATATATTTAAAGTTATCTTCAAAGCCTAATGAATGGAGGAGGTATTTCATTGCTCTTCCCGTCCTCCATTGATAACTTTTCACTGATGGTGTAATCAGGGGAATGTTACATACGGTTGGGGATAGTGGACCCTCCATGCATCCTGAATGTTGGATGTTTACAGCTGACCTCGTAAAAGGACGAGGAACTGGGAAGGCACAGAAAACTGACCCCCCAGGGATGGCAGTAGTAAAGAACATCACTGGTTTGTTGCTTGTACAGGCAGGTAGGGCACGGAATACTAGTATGAGACACTTAAAGCATTGGGGTGCAGGATTTACAGGGAAACAGGAGTACAGCTGTATCTTACAGAAGTGGAATGCTAAGCTTACAGAAACAAGGGGATAATGATATACACGAAGAACACTGAGGTGCTCAAGGTTACCAGGGAATGCAGTCACACAGGATAAAGATGGGGTAAATGAGGAGTTTAGGACAGCAAGGATACCTATTGGAACTTACTGGGGGAAATTTCAGGCACAGGGATCACATGTCAGTGGGTAGTGCAACCCAAGCTGGCAGGTATGCAGGGAAATACACAGACCCTGGGAACAAACAGAAATGAGTGCACAGAGATGGACAGTGCAACTGGGACTTAGTAGGAATGCGTAGAGACAAATAGGAATCACTCGGAACAGGTAGACATGCATTGGGACACTGAGCAGGAAATAGGCTAGAATACACGAAGAGACACTGAACCATACTGCAGACACAAATGAGGGAAGGATGAAAGCTGGCAAAGGAACTTAAACAAATCAGAGGCACAAGGAAAATGGAACACTTAAAGGGCGGAAAATGGTTCAATGATACAGGTTGCAAGCAGGAACACACTAAGAATCACTGGGGATAATCTGGAAGACACTGGGACTGTAAGAAGAATTAAGGGGGCACTAGACATCTTCTCCGGAAGACAGTGACACAAGGAAGCACTGGGGATACACAAAGAATCTTTTCACAAGGAAGCAGTGGGGGTACACTAAGAGGGAATGAGCCAAACTTAAATAGAAATGAAGATGGTCTGGCTGGGCTGGATGTGTAGATAACTGAATCTACAGCATGTAGATAACCAGTCTTGAACACATGTTTTGTAGGATAACCGGTAACAGCAGAACCTTGCAAGTTAAAGCTATGGAATTACATATACCAGAATTCCTGCTGGTCTACGGGAATATAAGTGACATGCAACAGATGGAATCTATAGTACAGCTTTTAGGAAAAGAGATGGGGTCATTTAGGGCAGGCATAGTCGGAACTATTGACTGAGTTAACATCCTCAGCATAAATGTGGGGGGTGAAGGACGGACGATTTCAATGAAGACAGAAGGCACCAGCAAAAGGGACACCTCTCATTAATGTAAGTACCGTCCCTTTTGTGGCTTAAAAATAAAAAAATTCCTAAACTTAGGCTTTAAATAAAAATGTTACTTTTTTTTTTAATAAATCCCCCACCCATGTCATTTCTCAGATTCCAGCCTTTTTTTTTTTACCTTAAGGTTTTTCCTATGCAGGAGCTATTGCTTTAATTCAGCATTCTGTTTGGAGTTTACACTTACATTCATCATGGGCAATAGAAAAGGAAGACTTATAGTCTTACTAAACCAACAACAGTAAAATTAGTCTGTATATGCAGTAAAGCATGTTTGTTTTACTCACTGTGGAACCTAATGGGTTAATCCTCCTCATTGTGTAACAAGAGTAACAAGGTTGTTTGATTCTGTCTTCTCTAATTTTCCCCTTCGTCCATCATGCTCTAATCATTTCATGATAGTAGAGAGCTTGGGGAGTCTTTTATTTCTTGGGAGAGTGCATGTGATCAGCACCGTGCCAATTAGCACTGTCCAGACACAGCACTGACAGAGGGTCAGGGGTCCTGCAGCCTCCTAGGACAACCAGAGGAGAATGAAAACTCCTCCTAAAAGCTTTAACCAGTGCTCAACTGGACACTGCTAAATACCTTTTCTCATCAGCAGTTAGAGCAGTCTTGTGACTTCTATCAGTTTGTATTTACTAAAATAATTGCATGTTCTGTGTAATGTGGGTCCTGGGTTTAGTAACACTTTAATGTTAATACTCTAACTAAGCATATTGTTAAATAGATTAATTAACAAAACATGTAACATCATTGTCTTCATAAATAGACCATCATCGTGTGCTTCCATAAGTTATCTATATTGATTTTTTTATGCAAGATAGCTGTGCAAGAGCTTATTTTTATTAAAATCCTAAAGCTTTCTTTTATCAGATACTCTATACATACAGTACACTCCTTACATTTTTGTAAATATTTTATTATATCTTTTCATGTGACAACAGTGAAGATTACACTTTGCTACAATGTAAAGTAGTGAGTGTACAGCTTGCATAACAGTGTAAATATACTTCCCCCTCAAAATAACTCAACACACAGCCAATAATGTCTAAACCACTGGCAACAAAAGTGAGTACACCCCTAAGTGAAAATTTTCAAGTTGGGCCCAATTAGCCATTTTCCCTCCCCGGTGTCATGTGACTCATTAGTGTTACAAGGTCTCAGGTGTAAATGGGGTGCAGGTGTGTTAAATTTGGTGTCATCGCTCTCACTCTTTCATACTGGTCACTGGAGGATCAACAGGGCACCTCATAAAGATGGCCCAGGCTATAAGAAGATTGCCAAAACCCTGAAACGGAGCTGCAGCACAGTGGCCAAGACTACACAGCAGTTTAACAGAACAGGTTCCAATCAGAACAAGCTCTGCCATGGTCGACCAAAAAAGTTGAGTGCACGTGCTCAGCATCATATCCAGAGGTTGTCTTTGGGAAATAGATGTATGAGTGCTGCCAGCATTGCTGTAGAGGTTGAAGGGGTGGGGGTCAGCCTGTCAGTGCTTAGGCCATAAGCTCCACACTGCTTTAAATTAGTCTGCATGGCTTTTATTCCAGAAGGAAGCCTCTTTTAAAGATGATGCGCAAGAAATCCGGCAAACAGTTTGCTAAAGACAAGTAGACTAAGGAAATGGATTATTGGAACCATGTCCTGTGGTCTGATGAGACCAAGATAAACTTATTTGGTTCAGATGGTATCAAGTCTGTGTGGCAGCAACCAGGTGAAGAGTACAAAGACAAGTGTGTCTTGCCTACAGCCAAGCATGGTGGTGGGAGTGTCCTGGTCTGGGGCTGCATGAGTGCTGCCGGCACTGGAGAGCTACAGTTCATTGAGGGAACCATGAATGCCAACAAGTACTGTGACATACTGAAGCAGAGCATGATCCCCTCCCTTCACAGACTGGGCTGAAGAGCAGTATTCCAACATAAAGACCACAAACATACCTCTAAAGCCGCATACACAGGGGGCGGACTGTCTGGCCAACTTAGTCCGTCAGACAATCCGACGGACAGTCCGTCATACTTTCGAATGAACGGACTTGACCACACACACCACTTTTTGAGCGGACTAATACGGCGTACTAAGTCTGCCATACTATCCGCCCTACTTTTGAAATGAACGGACTCGTCCACACACGCGGAGGAAAGTCCGCTCATTTCGAGCGCGTCTCCAGGTAGGCGGGGCCCGCGAAGGAGACGTCGCTGACCCCGCCGCCTGGAATGGACTTCGGCGTGGGGGTCCCCCCCAAGACCCCCCCAAAAAATCGGCATGGGGGTCCCCCCAAGTCCACAACAGACCCTTGTCCGAGCACGCTACCTGGCCGGCCAGGAAAGGGGGGCGAGCGAGCGCCCCCCCTCCTGAGCCGTACCAGGCCGCGTGCCCTCAACATGGGGGGTTGGTCACATGGGTTGATGTCACATGGGGACTATGACATCGTAAGGGGGCAGGGTCACCATGTGACATCAACCCATGTGACATAAAGCCATGTGACACCGCCCCTTGTCCCTATATAAGTGGACTTTTTTCGGCGTTGGGGTTCCCCTTTAAGTCCATACCAGGCGGCGGGGCCAGGGACGTCTCCTTCGCGGGCCCCGCCTACCTGGATACCCGCTCAAAATGAGCGGACTTTTCTCCGGGCGGGAAAAGTCCGCTCATTTCAAAAGTACGGCGGACTGGCACACACACGGGCGGATTGTCCGCCGAAATGCGAGTCCGACGGACAGTATTACGGAAATTCCGAAATACTTAGTCCGCCAGACTGCACGCTGAAAAAGTCAGCTGAAGCCCACACACGAGCGGACTGTCCGCTGAAATGTGTTTCGGCGGACTAAGTAGGCCAGACAGTCCGCCCGTGTGTACGCGGCTTAAGACTGCCTTGCTAAAGGTAATGGACTGGCCTAGCATTTCTCCAGACCTAAACCCTATTGAGCATCTGTGGGGCATCCTCAAATGGAAGGCAGAGGAGCGCAAGGTCTCTGACATCCACCAGCTCTGTGATGTTGTCATGGAGGAGTGGAAGAGGACTCCAGTGGCAACCTGTGAAGCTCTGGTGAACTTCATGCTCAAGAGGGTTAAGGCAGTGCTGGAAAATAATGGTGGCTACACAAAATATTGACACTTTGGGCCCAATTTGGACATTTTCACTTAGGGGTGTACTCCCTTTTGAGTTATTTTGAGGGGACAGCAAATTTACATGGTATACAAGCTGTACACTCACTATGCCAGTGAGCATAAACGAGATAAAGAGGCAGGAAAAATATTTCCCTTATCATTTTCTTAAAGATGAAGCCAAAGGTCTTTTGTATTGCAAGTCAAAATAGCTCCAAAGCCTTGCATACAACCCCTAGCAAAAAATATGGAATCGCCACTCTTGGAAAATGTTAATTCAATTGTTTAATTATGCAAAAAAAAAAATAATAATAATAATTACAGACATGCCTCAAAACTATTTTCATTTAACATTCCAACCTCTGACTTTAAGAAAACGTTAACAAAATTAAAAAAGAGAAAGAAAACTGTAGCCAATTGCAGCTGCTTTTGCAGATCAAACAAAGGAAAAAAATCAATTCTGAGAAAAATATTATGGAATCACCATATATTTTGCAGTTCTAAAACAAACATCTGGATAAGATTACATCCTGAAAAATTATGTCATCATCACCAAACATCCTTTCAATTGATGGAATAAGAAAAGTGTACAAAATCTCATTACAAGCATGTGCATTTATTGAAGATTTAATGACCATCATCAATGTGGAAATTTGCATGTTTTCTTCAGGTAGCCATCATAATACATTCCATTGGAATAGCTCCAAACAATTTCCAGCATCAGCATACTGCCCAATGCAGATTCGTAATTCATTGCTGAATATAATTTTCATCCAGTCATCCACAGTCCATAATTGCTTTTCTTTAGCCCGCTGTAACCTTGACTTCAGTTTCTGACCATTTGTTCCTCATTTATTTTGTTGTGCATTTTCTGTTTTTAAGGCATATTGCTTTGGGTTTCTAACTTGCAGCTTTAATGTCTACCAGCACGCTTCCCTTTAACCACTTGAGACCCGCGCTATAGCCAAATGACGGCTACAGCGCGGACCTCCTTTACCGGGACTACGTCTATTGACGTTGTCCCGTGCACGAGCGGCCTGCGCACCCCCCTGAGGGGCGCGTGCGGTGCGTTCTGTGATCGGCGAGTCTATGAGACTCGCCTGATCACGGATCCAAGCAAGGGGTCGATCCCGACCCCTTACCACGTGATCAGCTGTCAGCCAATGACAGCTGATCATGTGATACAACGGAGCCGGTAATCGGCTATTATTCCTCCTCACGCTGACAGCGCAAGGAGAAAAAAAAGAGCCGATCACCGGCGGCCGTGATCGGGACATCAGTCCCGATCACGGCCAGCTTACTAGTGCCCACCTGCCCCCCTCAGGAATAAATAAGTGCCCCCTGTAAGTGCCACCCAGCAGTGCCGGCAGTGCCCACAGTGCCACCCAGCAGTGCCCACAGTGCCACCCATCAGTGCCCACAGTGCCACTCACAATCTGCCTCAACAACGGTGCTGCACCCCTGTGCCACATATCCGTGCCCATCAGTGTCATCTACCAGTGCCCATCAGTGCCCATCAGTGCCGCCCAGCAGTGCCACCTATCAGAGCCACCTATCAGTGCCACCTATCAGTGCCCATCAGTCCCATCTATCAGTGGTACCTATCAGTGCCCCTTAGTGCCACCCATCCGTGCCACCCATCCGTGCCACACATCCTTGCCACCCATCCGTGCCATCTTATCTGTGCCCATCTTTGCCCATCAGTGCCACCTTATCTGTGCCCATCAGTACTGCCTTATCTGTGCCTATCGGTGCCACCTTATCTGTGCCTATTAGTGCCGCCTTAACTATGCCTATCAGTGCCCACCAGTGCAGCCTATCAGTGCCCACCAGTGCAGCCTATCAGTGCCCACCAGTGCAGCCTATCAGTGCGCCTCATCCGCACACTTCAATGAAGGAGAAAAATGACCTGTTTGCAAAATTTTATAACAAACTATTAACCACTTAAGGACCGCCGTATTGCCATTGTACGTCATCACAATGGCACAGGCAGGCACAAGCACGTAGATGTACGTGCCTGCCTTCCAGCGGGTGGGGGGTCCGATCGGACCCCCTCCCGCTGGATATGGCGGTCCGGTTCGCTGCAGAAGCGATCCGTGATGAGGGGATGGCCGTTGGTTTCTGGCCACCCCCTCTGGATCGCTCCTGGCCAATGACGAACTTCCTCCCACTGTGTATTGTTTACACAGGAAGGAGGAAGTGATGTCATTCTCTTTGGGGCGGTCTTTTTGACCGGACTACGAGGAGAAGACTAAAAGTAAGTGTGCACCAACACTACACTGACATGTAGGTACACACAGGCACACAAACCCCCCCGATACCCCCCCCGATCGCCCCCCGATTCCCCCCCCCCCCGCCCCCCCTCCCCAGTCCCAGTGTCACTGATTGCATTGATCATTTCTTTACTGATCAATGCATTCAGTGTCAGTTGTAACAGTTAAAACTGTCAGGGAAGTTAGTGTTAGGTCCAGGGTAGCCCCCTATCACCCCCCCAATAAAGATTTAACCCCCTGATTGCCCCTAGAGTTAAACCTTTCACCCCCTTTTGCCAGTGTCACTAAGCGATCATTTTTCTGATCGCTGCATCAGTGTCGCTACTGTCGCTAGGTAGCTAGTTATTTTTTTAGGTTCACCGCCAGGTTTTTATATCGCTAGGTACCCCGATATACTACCCAATAATGGTTTTAACCCCCTGATTGCCCCTAGTTAACCCTTTCACCCCCTTTTGCCAGTGTCACTAAGCGATCATTTTTCTGATTGCTGCATCAGTGTCGCTACTGTCGCTAGGTAGCTAGTTATTTTTTTAGGTTCACCGCCAGGTTTTTATATCGCTAGGTACCCCGATATACTACCCAATAATGGTTTTAACCCCCTGATTGCCCCTAGTTAACCCTTTCACCCCCTTTTGCCAGTGTCACTAAGCGATCATTTTTCTGATAGCTGCATCAGTGTCGCTACTGTCGCTAGGTAGCTAGTTATTTTTTTAGGTTCACCGCCAGGTTTTTATATCGCTAGGAACCCTGATATACTACCCAATAATGGTTTTAACCCCTTGATTGCCCCTAGTTAACCCTTTCATCCCCTTTTGCCACTGTCACTAAGCGATCATTTTTCTGATCGCTGCATTGGTGTCGCTAGTGTCGCTAGGTAGCTAGTTATTTTTTTAGGTTCACCGCCAGGTTTTTATAGCGCTAGGTACCCCGATATACTACCCAATAATGGTTTTAACCCCCTGATTGCCCCTAGTTAACCCTTTCACCCCCTTTTGCCAGTGTCACTAAGCGATCATTTTTCTGATCGCTGCATCAGTGTCGCTAGTGTCGCTAGTGTCGCTAGGTAGCTAGTTTTTTTTTTAGGTTCACTGCCAGGTTTTTATAGCGCTAGGTACCCCGATATACTACCCAATAATGGTTTTAACCCCCTGATTGCCCCTAGTTAACCCTTTCACCCCCTTTTGCCAGTGTCACTAAGCAATCGTTTTTCTGATCGCTGCATTAGTGTCACTAGTGTCGTTAGGTAGCTAGTTATTTTTTTAGGTTCACCGCCAGGTTTTTATAGCGTTAGGTACCCCCATATACTACCCAATAATGGTTTTAACCCCCTGATTGCCCTAGTTAACCCTTTCACCAGCGATCACAGTATAAGTGTCACTGGTGACGCTGGTTAGCCAGTTAGTTATTTAGGTTCCCCATCAGGTTTTTATATAGCGCCAGGGACCCCCATATACTACCTAATAAAAATTTGAACCCCCTGATTGCCCCTAGTTAACCCTTTCACCACTGATCACCGTATAAGTGTTACGGGTGACTCTGGTTAGTTTGCTTTTTATAGCATCAGGGCACCCACCATTTATTACCCAATAAAGGTTTAACCCCCTGATCACCCGGAGGGTGATATCAATTAGGTTTTAGGGTCAGGGTCTGCGTCGCCCCAGGCAGCGCTAGGTTAGTGCCAGTACCGCTAACACCCACACGCAAAGCATAAACCTCCCGTAGTGGTATAGAATCTGAACAGATCAATATCTGATCTGATCAGATCTATATTAGCGTCCCCAGCAGTTCAGGGTTACAAAAAAACGCATTGTTAGCGGGATCAGCCCAGATACCTGCTGGCACCTGCGTTTTGCCCCTCTGCCCAGCGCACCCAAGTGCAGTATCGATCGATCACTGTCACTTACAAAACACTAAACACATAACTGCAGCGATCGCAGAGTCAGGCCTGATCCCTGCGATCGCTAACAGTTTTTTTGGTAGCATTTTATATTTAAATCCGGAAGGTAGTGCTTTGTTTTCGGGGTCCCGTACGTGGCTAGGCTCCCAAAAAGTCCCCCACATGTGGTATCCCCGTACTCGGGAGAAGCAGCAAAATTTATTTTGTGGTGCAATTTGACTTATGCCCATAGCATGTGTGAGCAATATATCATTTAGTGACAACTTTGTGCAAAAAAAAAAAAAAGTTTGTAATATTCCCGCAAAATATAAAATATTCCATGGACTCAACATGCCTCTCAGTAAATAGCTCGGGGTGTCTACTTTCCAAAACGGGGTCATTTTGGGGGGTTTTGTGCTATTTTGGCATTTTATGGCCTTCGAAACTGTGATAAGTAGTGAGGAGTAAATTCAAAAATGTGCAACCTTAGAAATCCTGAAGGTGGTGATTGGTTTTCGGGGTGCCGTGCGCGACTAGACTCCCAAAAAGCCCCACACATGTGGTATCCCCATACTCAGGAGAAGTAGCGGAATATATTTTGGGGTGCAATTCCACATATAACCATGGCATGTGTGAGCAATATATCATTTAGTGATAACTGATCTTTTTTTGTCATTATTCAATCCCTTAGGACAAAAAAAATAAATATTCAATGGGCTCAACATACCCATCAGCAATTTCCTTGGGGTGTCTACTTTCCAAAATGGGGTAATTTGGGGGGGGGGGGTTTGTACTGCCCTGCCATTTTAGCACCTCAAGAAATGAGATAGGCAGTCATAAATTAAAAGCTGTGTAAATTCCAGAAAATGTACTCTAGTTTGTAGACGCTATAACTTTTGCGCAAACCAAAAAATATACGCTTATTGACATTTTTTTTACTAAAGACATGTGGCTGAATAAATTTTGCCCTCAATGTATGACTAAAATTTAGTTTATTCGATTTTTCTTATAACAAAAAGAAGAAAATATCTTTTTTTTTCAAAATTTTCGCTCTTTTTCCATTTATATCGCAAAAAATAAAAATCGCAGAGGCAATCAAATACCATCAAAAGAAAGCTCTATTTGTGGGAAGAAAAGGACGCAAATTTCGTTTGGGTGCAATATTGCATGACCGCGCAATTACCAGTTAAAGCAGCGCAGTGCGAAATTGGAAAAAGACCTCTGGTCCTTAGGGTGTTTATTGGTCCGGGGCTGTAGTGGTTAACCACTTCCCGACCAGCGCACGACGATGTACGTCGACAGAATGGCACGGGCAGGCATATTGGCGTACATGTACGTCCAATATTCGTTGCCGCCGTGCCATCGGGAGCGCGCCGCCGGCGGCGCGCTCCCGCGCTGGTCGGGACCCCTGTGAGTCCGGTCGCGGGACCCGCGGACTCGATCGCCGCGGGCATCCCCGCGATCATCTCACGGAGCGGCCGAATGGAGGAAATGCTGTATAAACAACATTTTTCCATTCTGCCTAGCAACTAGTGACGCTGATCTCTGCTCCATCGGACATTTTTGACACATTTTTGGGACCATTGTCATTTACACAGGAATCACTGCATTTATATAGCAGTGATTACTGTATAAATGACAATGGTCCCAAAAATGTGTCAAAAATGTCCGATGGGTCCCCCACAATGTCGCAGTCACAATAAAAATCGCAGATCGCCGCCATTACTAGTAAAAAAAATAATAATAAAAAATTATTAATAAAAATGCTATAAAACTATCCCTATTTTGTAAACGCTATAACTTTTGCGTAAACCAATCAATAATCGCTTATTGCGATTTTTTTAACCAAAAATATGTAGAAGAATACGTATCGGCCTAAACTGAGGGAAAAAAATGTTTTTTTATATATTTTTGGGGGATATTTATTATTACAAAAAGTAAAAAATAATGCGTTTTTTTCAAAATTATCGCTCTATTTTTGTTTATAGCGCAAAAAATAAAAACCGCAGGGGTGATCAAATACCACCAAAAGAAAGCTCTATTTGTGGGAAAAAAAGGACGTTAATTTTGTTTGGGAGCCACGTCACACGACCGCGCAATTGTCAGTTAAAGCGACACAGTGCCGAATCGCAAAAAGTGGTCTGGTCTTTGACCAGCAAATTGGTCCGGTCTGAAAGTGGTTAAACATAAAAATGTCATTTGGGTACGGTGTTGTATGACCGCGCAATTGTCATTCAAAGTGCATCAGCGCTGAAAGCTGAAAATTGGTCTGGGCAGGAGGGGGGTTTAAGTGCCCAGTAAGCAAGTGGTTAACAACCTTTCCATTTAATTTGTACTAATGAAAACCATCATTAACACCTAAACAGAAAAAAACAAGGATACAGTGGGTTAAAGAAAAGCAATGTTGGAACTTTTGTTTGGTGCCGTTCCAATTAAATGTATGAAGACAACTGCCTGAAGAAAACATGCAAATTTCCACAATCATTGATGATATGGGGTTGCATGTCAGGTAAAGGTACGGGGGAGATGACCATCATTAAATCTTCAAAAAATGCAGGTTTATATTGAAATTTTGGAGACTTTTCTTATTACATCAACGGAAAGGATTTTTGGTGATGATGACATAATTTTTCTGGATGTAATCTAATGCGGATGTTTGTTTTAGAACTGCAAAGTATGTGGTGATTCCATATTATTCTCCTCATAATTGAGTGTTTCAGGATTTTTTTTTCCCCTGCTCAAACTATAAAAACAGTTGCAATTGACTACAGTTTTCTTTTTTGTTTTTCTTTTTTTAACTTTTTCTTAACCACTTCAGCCCCAGACCAATAAACAGCCTAAGGACCAGAGGTCTTTTTACAATTTCGCTGCACTGCTTTAACTGGTAATTGCGCGGTCATGCAATGTTGTACCTAAACGCAATTTGTGTCCTTTTCTTCCCACAAATAGACCTTTCTTTTGATGGTACTTGATTGCCTCTGCGATTTTTATTTTTTGCGATATAAATGGAAAAAGACTGAAAATTTTGAGAAAAAATGCTATTTTCTACTTTTTGTTATAAGAAAAATCGAATAAACTCAATTTTAGTCATACATTTAGGGCAAAATTTATTCAGCCATATGTCTTTAGTAAAAAAAATGTCAATAAGCGTATATTTATTGGTTTGTGCAAAAGTTATAGCGTCTACAAACTAGAGTACATTTTCTGGAATTTACACAGCTTTTAATTTACGACTGCCTATCTCATTTCTTGAGGTGCTAAAATGGCAGGGCAGTACAACCCCCCCCAAATGACCCCATTTTGGAAAGTAGACACCCCAAGGAAGTTGTGGAGAGGCATGTTGAGCCCATTGAATATTTTTTTTTTGTCCCAAGTGATTGAATAATGACACAAAAAAAAAAAAAAGTTTACAAAAAGTTGTCACTAAATGATATATTGCTCACACATGCCATAGTTATATGTGGAATTGCATCCCAAAATATATTTTGCTGCTTCTCCTGAGTACGGGGATACCACATATGTGGGACTTTTTGGGAGTCTAGCTGCGTACGGCACCCCGAAAACCAATCACTGTCTTCAGGATGTCTAAGGGTGCAAATTTTTGATTTCACTCCTCACTACCTATCACAGTTTCGAAGGCCATAAAATGCCAAAATAACACAAAACCCCCCCAAATGACCCCATTTTAGAAAGTAGACACCCCAAGCTATTTACTGAGAGGCATGTTGAATCCATGAAATATTTTATATTTTGCCACAAGGTGCAGGAATTTTACAATTTTTTTTTTTTTTTTTTGCACAAAGTTGTCACTAAATGATATATTGCTCACACATGCTATGGGCATAAGTCAAATTACACCCCAAAATAAAATCTGCTACTTCTCCCGAGTACGGGGATACCACATGTGGGGGACTTTTTGGGGGCCTAGCCACGTACGGGCCCCCGAAAACAAGCACTGCCTTCCGGATTTAAATATAAAATGCTACCAAAAAAACTGTTAGTGATCACAGGGATCAGGCCTGACTCTGCGATCGCTGCAGTTATGTGTTTAGGGTTTTGTAAGTGACAGTGATCAATCGATACTGCACTTGGGTGGGCTGGGCAGAGGGGCAAAACGCAGGTGCCAGCAGGTATCTGGGCTGATCCTGCTAACAATGCGTTTTTTTGGATCTCTAAACTGCTGGGGATGCTAGTATAGATCTGATCAGATCAGATATTGATCTGTTCAGATTCTATACCACTACGGGAGGTTTATGCTTTGCGTGTGGGTGTTAGCGGTACTGGCACTAACCTAGCGCTGCCTGGGGCGACGCAGACCCTGACTCTAAAACCTAATTGATATCACCCGCCGGGTGATCAGGGGGTTAAACCTTTATTGGGTAATAAATGGTGGGTGCCCTGATGCTATAAAAAGCAAACTAACCAGAGTCACCCGTAACACTTATACGGTGATCAGTGGTGAAAGGGTTAACTAGGGGCAATCAGGGGGTTCAAATTTTTATTAGGTAGTATATGGGGGTCCCTGGCGCTATATAAAAACCTGACGGGGAACCTAAATGACTAACTGGCTAACCAGCGTCACCAGTAACACTTATACTGTGATCGCTGGTGAAAGGGTTAACTAGGGGCAATCAGGGGGTTAAAACCATTATTGGGTAGTATATGGGGGTACCTAATGCTATAAAAACCTGGCAGTGAACCTAAAAAAATAACTAGCTACCTAACGACACTAGTGACACTAATGCAGCGATCAGAAAAACGATCGCTTAGTGACACTGGCAAAAGGGGGTGAAAGGGTTAACTAGGGGCAATCAGGGGGTTAAAACCATTATTGGGTAGTATATCGGGGTACCTAGCGCTATAAAAACCTGGCGGTGAACCTAAAAAAATAACTAGCTACCTAGCGGCACTAGTGACACTAATGCAGCGATCAGAAAAACGATCGCCTAGTGACACTGGCAAAAGGGGGTGAAAGGGTTAACTAGGGGCAATCAGGGGGTTAAAACCATTATTGGGTAGTATATTGGGGTACCTAGCACTATAAAAACCTGGCAGTGAACCTAAAAAAAAAACTAGCTACCTAGCGACACTAGCGACACTAATGCAGCGATCAGAAAAATGATCGCTTAGTGACACTGGCAAAAGGGGGTGAAAGGGTTAACTAGGGGCAATCAGGGGGTTAAAACCATTATTGGGTAGTATATCGGGGTACCTAGCGCTATAAAAACCTGGCGGTGAACCTAAAAAAAATAACTAGCTACCTAGCGACACTAGCGACACTAATGCAGCGATCAGAAAAATGATCGCTTAGTGACACTGGCAAAAGGGGATGAAAGGGTTAACTAGGGGCAATCAGGGGGTTAAAACCATTATTAGGTAGTATATGGGGGTCCCTGGCGCTATATAAAAACCTGACGGGGAACCTAAATGACTAACTGGCTAACCAGCGTCACCAGTAACACTTATACTGTGATCGCTGGTGAAAGGGTTAACTAGGGGCAATCAGGGGGTTAAAACCATTATTGGGTAGTATATCGGGGTACCTAGCGATATAAAAATCTGGCGGTGAACCTAAAAAAATAACTAGCTACTTAGCGACACTAGCGACACTAATGCAGCGATCAGAAAAATTATCGCTTAGTGACACTGGCAAAAGGGGGTGAAAGGGTTAACTCTAGTGATCAGTAAATAAATGATCACTGCAATCAGTGACACTGTGACTGGGGGGGAGGGGGGGTGGGGGGGATCGGGGGGCGATCGGGGGGGGTTTGTGTGCCTGTGTGTGCCTACATGTCAGTGTAGTGTTGGTGCACACTTACTTTGTCTTCTCCTCGTAGTCCGGTCAAAAAGACCGCCCCGAGGAGAATGACATTACTTCCTCCCTGCCTGTGTATACAATACAAAGTGGGAGGAAGCTTCTCATTCGCCAGGAGCGATCGAGAGGGGGTGGCCAGAAACCAACGGCCATCCCCTCATCTCGGATCGCTCCTGAAGCGAACCGGACAGCCGTATCCAGCGGGAGGGGGTCCGATCGGACCCCCCACCCGCTGGAAGGCAGGCACGTACATGTACGTGCTTGTGCCTGCCGGTGCCATTGTAATGATGTACATTGGCAATACGGCGGTCCTTAAGTGGTTAAAGTGAGAAGGTTGGAATCTTAACTGAAAATAGTTTTGAGGCATGTCTGTGATTATTATTTTTCCTAAACAATTAAGCAATTGAATGAACATTTTCCAAGAGCGGTGATTCCATACTTTTTGCTAGGGGTTGTATTATAAAGAAACTTCTTAAATCTTAAAAGAGTGAAAAAATTGATGGAGGTTGAAATGCTGGAATGGAAAGAAGATAGGAGATGTGGGCCATCCTCACTTTGCTTTAGGCTTGTCTTGCCGAGTGATGCAGCTAAACGACCATGTGAAGGAGGCCTAATTTTCCACCAAGGGCACATGTGACAGGGTGAAAACAAAGGAGACAGTTGTTCAGTCATGGCAAAACCACCAGTTTTATTTTGACGCCCTTCTCCATGATAAGACATCCTTCTGCAACCCCCATCGAACTGATCACTTTAGTAAAGTGAAAAAACAAAAATAAACAGCTACAGTAAATGCCCTTTTTTACTAGCCTTAAGCCATGGTCAGGTGACACTTTCAGCCCAAGTCTTTTCCCCTTATCTTGTTACTTTCTAGAAGGGTCTTTCTTTGGGTGTTCACAAAACTGTCTGCATGATGTGGACAGTTCCTATTAAAATTATTGGTCCTTCTAAGATCCTGAAGTTTATTCAAGTCGGCAAAAGGGTGTGGAGGGAACCCACAGTCTTGGGTGCTATATCAGAGCTGGATCAGTGGCTCCCCACCCCCAAAATTAGCAGTACCAAGAGTGAATGGTGCATTTTCACCTTTAAACACTAGTCCAGACTATTATCTTATTATCTAATTATAATTACCTTACCATTGGCCGATTCTGTTGCTTCATGCCCAAATATATCTCTATGCATAGGAGACAGCGTATATGAATTATAAACACAACAAGGTGCTTATACACTGTTCCGCTTTTATTATCACCGGCATGGTGTTAAGTATGGGCATTACTTGCCACCTTCCACCAATAAGGGTACATGTTCAAATTACATCAACCCATTACAATGTCCATCACATTATCACAATATCATTGTCACCTAGACAGATATAAATACAGATCATCTCATGACACATACATCACTTCCCATATCTGGTTTCATTTTCAGCACAAGACCTGTCTTACACAACAATATATATTTACTTTAATCAGCAAAATTATAACTTTTAAAGATCCCGTTTGTATATTAGATTGCAAAACACAAGGGGATCGTTTACAAGACCCTATCAAAGGGACATGGAGGGAGCTCTTAGGTGAGTATATCTGGCTTCAAAAGGTAAGGAAAGTATAAACACTAGGAGGATGGGTTAGATGAGGGAGGGACTCAAATTTAGCTCGGAATTTGGCTTTAATGAAAGCTGCAGATTTGAAAGGTTTGAAAACAACTTTTGGAATTACAATACCATGCTTATTTGAGATTTCAGTAATTGGTATATGATCTATTTTAGCATCTATCTTGACTTATTGTAAATAATAAAATACTATATTCATGTTTAATTTCTTACAGCTATTTCATTATGTTAAAAAAGTAAATTTCAAAAACACTGCAGGAGAGCAAGTATTTTTTGATAAGAATGGAGATATTCCCATTTATGTTGATATTCTTAATTGGCGGCTTTATGCCAATGGTAGCAATCAATATGTCTATGTTGGCAGATATGATGGACGTGCTCCAGAAGGCAGTAAACTGCAGCTTGACGAAAATAACATTATGTGGAATGGACATAAACATGTAAGCATTCAGGCTTTGTTTTGCATATGCATTTTATCACTAGAACATTTTGCATATAAAAATGTTAGGAAGCTTTCTAAGAAAAGAAAAAATGTATATGGGATATACTGTATAGGGCGAATGGTTTGGGCCAAGCAAAAGTTTGGCCCAAACATCGCCTGTTTGCCCATTTGGTGAACACCCAAATTTGCAGGGCTTTCGGCCGGTGCAAACTTACAGGCAGACTAAGGGGATCCCCCAGTCACTATATTTAAAGAAAATTTTCATTTTTATTGTTTCATTTTAAGCATCAATAAAATCACTGCTTCTGAAAAAACAATTAAAATGTTTTGCAATGATACATGTCCTGCAGGGCAGTACCCAGACCCCCAAATCCTTTTTATGGTCAACAACTTGCATATATGCCTTTCAAAATGGGAACTTTTGATTTTTCAATTTCGGGTCCCATAGATTTTAACCACTTCAGCTTCGGGAGGATTTACCCACTTCCTGACTGTTAGGGTTAATCCTGTGTCTAGGGGGGGTCCCTTTAACCTCTCATACTTCAGATCCGATGTATTATACAATTCAAATATATCTGGAATCGGTTCTCAAAGAACGAAGAAATGACATCCACACGATGCTGTACTCCAAGAACTGATTGTATTGAGTTAAGGAAAAAATATTCTTATAGCAATGTACACGTCACACAGAATTTTCATAATAAGACATGCGCAGTAGATACTAAGGCGGTTACAGCTGGTTAAAGGGGAGGGCCAGCTGAAAAAAAATTTTTTTTAGAAGTCTGCAGCTACAAACACTGTAGCTGCTGACTTTTAATAAGCAGACTTACCTGTCCAGGGCGCCCACGATTTCGGCCGCCCGAGGCCGACCCATCCCTCGGCTCTCGGGTCCCGGTGCCGCCATTCCAACTAGGGGAAACGAGCAGTGGAGCCTTGCAGCTTCACTGCCCCTTTCCTACTGCGAATGCGCGAGTCGTGCAGCACTTTGTGAATGGGGCGTGCTGTGTTCTGGGACACACAGTTCCCAGAACACACAGCGCCCCATTACCCAGAAGACGACGTGTGGAGGAGAGAAGACCGAAGATCACAGTGGAGTAGGAAGAGGCAGATTAGGATGATCTGCCTAGCAACAGGCATTCCTTGTAAGTTTAAAAAAATATATATTTTTTTCATTTTTTTCAGATTTTTTTGCAACATTTTAATGTACTTTTGTTTTTCAGGGTGGCCCTCCACTTTAAGACAAGAAGCTTTTGTTCATTGTTCTACAGTAGCTGAAGGAATGCTGAGAATATGTGTGAAAGTGTAGATAAGGAGTGTGTGAGAACAAACGAGTTAGGCCGCGTACACACGGGCGAATTGTCTGCCCAACTAAGTTCGTCAGACAATCCGACAGACAGTCCGCTGAAAACACACGATGAACAGACAGTCCGCTGAA